>NC_139344.1:87883196-88185696 GCF_055883805.1 Amblyomma maculatum | reverse complement strand
CAACGGCCTAGCAGAGTTAGTAACATGAATGCGTAGTTTACGGCCGAAAATCTGTCTCGATTGTTCTCGACGCCATATTCTCCGCGCAGTTGATGACTCGCCAGTAGCTGGCGTAGAGCTGTCCGCGAAACCGGGGCTTAGCTCGCGCATCTCAAGGACATCTTGTTCCTGTTTAGTGGCTGGACGTCGGGCGCAACCAACAATTACACACTTTTAACTCCCGCACTTCTTCATGGTATACCACATTGGCAACAAGTACGCATCGCCCCGGTATCGCGCCGCTTATTTTCGATGCAAAAATATGCGTTCCCCTCCTCTTTTTGCAGACGTTTTTCTGCAGACTGTGAAAGGGGATATTTCTTTGCGAGCTGAACGAAAAATGTGTGGCGTACCAAACAAAAGGAGCTCTCGAAGCCACAGCCGCGGCTAATGTATCAGACCCCCCCCCCCCCCCCCCCTCTTATATTTTTCTTTTTTCCCATGTCGTCCTCCGTCCTCCCCGCGGCATTCTAATGCGGATGCTTACAACGTAAGATTAAAAGGAAATTGCATTCATTACAATGCAACGCAAAGTAATAAAAAGAGTTGAAGGCAAGACCCACTCCGCTAGCGAGGTTTTTTTTCAAGAGGGCTTTTCTTGGTCTTTGGAAAGCGTACCTAATTTGCAGGGGTTTAAATTAGGCTACTCACTCCGAGGAACAAACGCGAGTGAGGGGGCGGAGGAAGTGATGTGGCCGGTGGAGTGCCGCCAGTCGCGTGGCTGATTACTATTTGAGATTCCGCCCTCTAACTTATCCCATCCTAATGGCCTGTTTAAACTTTCGCTAATGATGAATGTTTCACCCAGACGAATACAATTCGTGTCGAAACGTTAGTTAGCGCACTGCATCTCCTTGATCTTTCTACCAAGGCTTAAAGTAAAATGCACACATACAAAACTCATCTGAAAAATCTATCAAGAAAATGATCTCCTTTCTGACGAGTTATAATGGGAGTGCCGCTTGAACACCTGCTATCTTTCTGCTTAATGGAAACGACCTCCTAATTTAGCGTGCTACCAGATTGCGGTTTATGCAAAGCGTCTTAATGCAACTGAGTCTTATACTGCAGGAAACTGATTTGCTGTTAATTGTGAAATATTCATGACAACGTCGGTTTCGATGCTTTTTCGTTGGTCTGAGGAGCTTTCTGCGCTACACAGATTTTTAAGCTTTCAGAACTCCAGGACTTCAGGCGAAGGGGAGGCAAACTAGACGGTAAATTAGAGCGTTATTTTTCGGTTCGGCAGTCCATGGCATAAGCTGTGCAGTTTAACCACTTGACTCAAATGGCAAATCATTCTTTCTTTCGTTATATTTTATTGATTGTGCGGCCATCTGCTTTCTCTGGGTTCCTCCACGTGCAGGGCGTACCACGGGAAGGCGGTTGTCAATTCTTGCATTTACTACGTGTAGGGTTTCAACGGCCGCGAGTGCTACTCCGTCGCCTACTTCGACCTGAACTAAGAACAATGGAGCCACAAAACCAACATGAACAGGCACTCTGCTACGTCGCCGAGGCCGCTCTGCAGGTAAACTGCTACGATGCCGAAGGCAACCAGTTTTACGTTTCCGTTGCTTTCGTCCGTTCCTTTTTTAATGCGACACATTTGAGCGAAGCGCGCCAGGTGCAAGAGTCTTGCGGATTATTTCACATGGACAAACCTTCGTCCGGGATGGTCTGTAGCGGCGCCAAAGCTGTAGGTGGAATGGCATACACGACGATCATGCATTTGAAATGGACCACTGTTTGAAGAGGTTGGTTATTAAGCGGAGGATACAAAAAAGAGCAGGTTCTTCGAGCAGTCTTTCACAATTTGTGGTTGTGTGCTTCGGCCACTCGTTATTTACCTTTCAATGCCGATAATTTGGGGATGTACGAATCGTATTCACATAGTTTTATTTGGGTACCGAATCTAATATCAATAGCCAGCTACACAACGCAATGATTGAAATTCGAATATACGTATGATTGTTGGCTACTTGTACAACATTCTTGCAAAATGAATATTCATGCAAAACACTGACGTTATTTGATTCGACACACGAAAAATGCGAACATTCGCTTCCAAAAATCTTATCCAAGCGGCTGAGGGCTCATTAGCAAATTTTTATGGTTATGAAATTGACAGGAATACAATGCCAGAAAAAATAGCTTTATTTGCCAGTGCTCAGCGGGGGGCGTCTCGTCATTCTTCACAATCTCGCTTGAACAAGCTTGTGCTCTTGTTCTGGAATGATGACCATGTGATATTGCCGCGAAACCTTCAAAACAGTATTTGTTTTTTTTTTTTTTTTAACAGTCGCCGGCATACAGGCTTATCACTCTGATTCCGGACCGCGTATCAGTTCCGTAATCTTTGTTTGTTAATGCTCGATGTCGCGAGTCACACCTTTATCGGTTTCGTTGTAGCGCAAGATGCACCGAGATCTGTCTTGAAGGTTCCGGCCACTCGGGTGCCTTTCCACAATGTTCCAGCCCATGCTGGTAGCTGTTTGCGACGTTATCTAGATTGTTCTGTGCAGTCTTTAAATTGAGCGTTGACGAGTGTGACGAGCATTCTTTGTTCGACGATCGACCAACACGTTTGCTGCTATCGCCGCCGCCGAGTTGCTTAGTTCTTTTGCGGGCGCAAGTCAGCCCAATAAAGAAATATTTTCCGTACCATCAAGCCTGTGTCTTCATTTGTGTCATCGACCCTGGTCACCACCACGTGACAATATCTATGGCTTTAAAATGTATTGCTATCATGATCAGAATAAATTTTCTGTCACTTTTTGGGCAGCGTTAGGCGCCCAGTAAACCGGCGATTTTAAATACGTGGCTTTAAAAAAATGAAGCCAGAGCAGGAAAGGGCCTTGTCTTGTAACCGAGTCAACAATAAAGTTTTGGGCTAGCGTGGTATGAGAGAAAAAAACACACCAAGATGTGCGTGTTTTTTGCTTTCATTTATTTACCCTAAAGGAGCGAGTGGGCATTACATGGGGGGAGGGGGCCATCAAGCAAATGGTACGACGAACAAAAAGTAACAGTAATGACGCGATGTAAGAGAAATAAGAGAGGAGCCATATATCGAAAACCACCGCATAACATTTCAACTACGACACGAATAAGGGCGTTAACATATGCAAGAGAAAATGCGTTACGCACAATAGGCAAAACGAATTAAAAAAAAAAGGAAAGAAAACAAACGAACCAGAATTCTAACGTTTCGAATTGTATACATGTAACAGCGCACTGCAGAGAGTTATATAGAAGCTTATGAGAAAAAATAAACGGCAGCGATCAAAAAAGTGGTAAAAATGACGTTTGGGCTCCCATACGGGAACCTTGTTCCCAAACCATTTTCGCTCGTGTTCTATCCCCACCAGGCGGGTTTCCGTCAAACTCTTGGCTTCAAATGTTGAAGCTCATATTAAGACATTCGGGGGTTAGGATGGCCACTGTTGGCTTAGAACAACAATAATTAGAGATAAAATTTAGATGTCTGTTACTTTATCCAACGCAGCACTGTTACTGCTGATAAGTAGCCGGCTATGTTCTTAAGTCGAACTTACTGCCGAACTGCCGAGATGAAGCCATGCACATGCCTGGTTTCCAGATTTGGCATGCATTCTTGAGAGCGTATGCTCACGTATTATGTCTACGTGTGCTGCTTAAAGTACGCAGGTTACCTGCCTTCTTCTCGGCACAGCGTGGGTGGTTTATGGGCGGGAATTGCTGGCCCATGAGTCCGATGAGGGGTCGTAGTACTACGACTCTTCATCGGACTCATGGGCAGGGGTACTGAGGATGTCCACGCCCCGCAGCAGCCTCAAGGTCGTCGCACATCAAGATGTCTTCTACGTGATGAGTGGCTACAACGGCGTCCCACGCCAATTCTCGAGTATGACTTCACATTTCTTATAGTATACATTTATTATCTTCTCGAATATATCTGCTCGTACATCGTTTGGAATTGCAAAGCAAGCAGGGGTGAAAGAAAAGTTCTGGTTGTACTAGTAGGAATTTCGGTCGAATGGTGGAGCGGTAACTAAGACGATATTTTGTTAGGCATCAGGGGATGACGTATCTCACCGGAACACTGGAGGAAGAGGGAATGACCGAAAACGTTACAGGATTCCTCTTAACACTGCTTATGATTTGAAAATGCTAAAACTTTTCTATTTTTCACTGCGCTTAAGTCTGTTTAGGTCACGTGACTTAGTTTTCTTACAGCTGCCGATTACGTTGCTGCAAGTTCATTTCCTGTTTCTCGCTTTAAACCAAGAGTAATTTCATGCTGGAGGCAAATTTACTACTGCCTGCGGCACAACACTATTGGGATGTGGTGTTTTGTGTCAACATCGATAGATACGATACGCGTCTGTCAAACAGGAAATTCACTTTCGTTGTTTTGTTTTAAATTTTTTATGTACGGATATCGAAACGCTTTCGTTTCCCACCGTAACCTATACTCCTGAACAGGTTTGTTCAGTTTTTGTTCATTTTTTATTCCTTCTTACTTTCTGTTACTTTCCTCTTTCACTCAGCGGCCGGCGTCCCTACGCTGGACGAGGGGAATTACAAACGCGTTCTCAGGCAGTCAGCATGACGTAAGTAAATCAGCACTATAAGGTGATAACGCTTGTTAAACACTGCTCGATCTTCATTCTCCCACACACAGTTGAAATTACCCAACAGTGCATGGTCGGACTCGAGCGGCTGCGACGACGCGCTTTTAACGGCTTGCTCACAGGGGGTGTTCGTATTGCTGTGACCCGGCCTACTCGTCCTCCGCGGGCAGAACAGCCGCCCGCGTGCTACGCACGTTGGCGCGTTTGCTCTGGGATGGCGTTTCTGGTGTGCAACAACTTGAAAAAATAACGCAGGTCGGTCAAGCCCGCGGCCACAAGCCTACACATTATGCATTAACTAGATTGTGATATTTGCGTTCATTCTTCTAAACTGGACGTTGTAAACTTGAGAGCGACCTATGATGATTTTTGCCGCAGTACTGAGTGTCATAGGAGATCATGGGTGCGCTGGCCATGAGCCATCCTTAAAGGCTGTGACTGTGTATCAGCACCGTGCTGAAGAGCCAGTAACCGGGTAAAAACTCGCGCGTAAAATAGAGCTAAATTATTTGTAACAGAGTCCGCAGTCACTCGAGAACTGGTGAAACACTGAGAGACTTTCCAGACCGGCACTTAAAGAACAGAACGCAGTAGAGCTGAACCATGGCAATGTAGTCACGTACATGACATAAGGTGGGGTAGGACACCAGGTAGGTCACTTATTCCGGACCAAAGGCATCGGGAACGCAGGTAAGTGCACATCCAACAAATAAATGAAGTTGAAATGTGGGGGGAAAACGTGCTTCCAGACCGAAGGAAATGCCAAAAGTACACTGCGGCCGAGAAGGTCGACCGTTGTCACGATGTCAGCTTCTTCGTTACAAACTACCCGCAGGGTTTAGAAAAGTAGGTGGCAGGAAAAGGCGTACCGGGAGGTTTCCCGTATATGAGGACGGTAATGAACGCTGTCTGTTACCCCGAGACCATGATGCACACGCCCCAGTACTGGAAAAGTGCGTTAAGAGTCGATTTTTTCAACTTTTAACTTGCGCTATTACAACTTACAACGGGTCAACTACTAGCCTGACTTGCCTACAGAAATGGAAAGGAGCCTGGAATTGCGGCACATATGCGGAAGCAGACAGAAACGTGCCCAAAAATGCAAAAAAATGCTGTCGTTTTGACATATGGTTTGAGGTAATTAATGCATGCAAGCGAAACAGGTACTCATCCTGGCTCGGCAACTAATTGTAACAAGTTGGCAGAATACGGTGTATCGCAGCGAATAATGGATGTGACGAAAAAAGCATACAACGCGCTCTCTCCGTTTTCGACAGCAAACAGATCTGAGTGGCCAGAAATGCACATGTGATACGTTGTGTGCTTTTGTACACTCTAAGAAAAAGGAGTGTACCAGGGGACACTTTTTGAGGAGTTAAAAATTTGCCGCATATGCGACCCCTTTCAGCTGGTATACAGTGACTACCTTCAAGCAAAAGCCATAACGACACTCCGCTGGCAGGAAAAGCGTCAGTGTGACTCCGTAGAAAAATGCCGCGTTGCCTCCTTCAGGGTGGTCATATGACAGCCTTTCAGGGGTTCAGCATGACTTCCATTGTTAGGGTAAAGAGACCCTCCATTGGGAATCACATTGACCCTTTAGAATATCGCCACATTGCCTTCTTCAGGGTGATCAGCTGGCAACTTTTCAGTGGTTCAGCAGGACGCCCATTGTTACAGCGAAATGACTCTCAATTGGGAGTCACATTGCGCTGTGAAAGTGTCATGTGACTCTTATTTGGGGTGCCCTGCAATTCCTCTAGGATGTCCCTTGAAGGAATGGTCATTCATTCCACTCACACTTGGCCATATTTTTGAGCTGTATCAGAGTTCCATGAGTGTGTTATGCAACTTGAGTATAAACATCCTTATGAAATGACTGGGCTCTTAAAAGGTGACAACTTTCTTAAAATGTCACAATTGAATATTTCTCCAAAGTCCAACAAATAAAACTATCAAAAAGCATAGGGAAGCAGCAATCCACAAGTAACCTGACTTTTTAAACATTGTTTGCATGCAGAGTCAATTACTTCGGCTACTTAAGCTGAATAACACGAGCTCTAAACCATAAAATTAACCAAGCAGCTACAATGCTGTTTATTTCTCTTGAACATAGAACTTCAGGTTTTGATGGCTCACCTGTTTGCCAACTTTCAAAGTGGGATACAGTTCAGAAAAATCATTCAAAAGGTTTTTCAACTTTGAAGGGTTTTTGCTTGCTGGTGCTGTCCAAGTTTTTATCTATCGGATCCTTAATGATCTCTATATGAATGGCTGCTTTCTTGAGTTCCTTTTTTCAAAGTTCAGAATGTCAGTAAAAAAAAATAGAATCCATGTCAAATGTGCTTGCAACCTCCTCCTGAAAGTAAAAGAACCATGACACAACACATAAAATAAGTTTTATGTTCTGTGTTAGAAACACATAAGAATTAGGCAGTACTTCAACTAAAATCTACATATTGAGGCCAAGACTACAGTTGTCCAGAATGAAAATAATTTTCATGCACCACAGAACAGTCTTCAATGATACAACAAGAATTACTGCAGCATGCGGTTCTTGTTGCATCAATCAGCTGTCTGCACCGAAGCCGATGCTTCATGCAACAAGTCACGTGTACACACGTTATTGACTAAAGCAAGTTGAAAATCAGACAGGAAATTTTAGTTATGGAGTAATGGTTTTGGTTTTGGTTTGTGGGGTTTAACGTCCCAAAGCAACTCAGGCTATGGGAGACGCTGTAGTTGAGGACTCCGGAAATTTTGACCACCTGGGGTACTTTAACGTGCACTGAGGACCGGGGTTCAAATCCCGGTGCCGCGCAATTCTCCACCGGATGAAAAAAAAAAAAAACCGCGTGTCGATGGAATTGCATAATTAGGTTTGGGGTGCGACCTGATGCCGATGAACACCTCCGGCAACGCACTCCCTCACCAGAACAGGAGTTGGCCACCCTGGTGCAGTATTTGGCCGCAACCTCCTATGATAAGCTCCATAAAACCCCGGCCCTCAGTCACCAGCGGCTGCGGAACAACTGACCACGGCGGTGGTCAGACCTGTGAAGCAGCAGGGGGTGCTAAGAAAGCCTGGCTCTGCTGGACAGGCCGCCATTGGAAACTGACCCTGGCAACGTTTAAGGCTAGAACCCTAGCTAGTGAAGCTAGTTTAGCAGTGCTGTTAGAGGAACTAGAGGGCATGAAATGGGATGTCATAGGGCTTAGTGAGGTTAGGAGGCCGAATAAGGCATATACTGCACTGAAGGATGGGCATGTACTGTGTTATCGAGGTTTACCAGAGAGGCGACAACTAGGAGTAGGTTTCCTTGTCAATAAGTATAAAGCGGGTAATATAGATGAATTCTATAGTATTAATAAGAGGGTTGCAGGCATCGTAATTAGGCTTAATAAGCGGTATAAACTGAAGGTTGTACAGGCCTATGCACCTACATGTAGTTATGATGACCAGGCAGTTGAAAGCTTCTATGGAGATGTAATATCGGCAATGCGAAAAGCAGACACAGTATACCGTACTAATGGGCGACTTCAATGCCAAGGTAAGGAAACAACAGGCAGGAGACAAGGCAGTAGGTGACTATGGCATTGGTTCTAGGAATAGCAGGGGGGAGTTACTAGTTGAGTTTGCAGAGCGCAATAACTTACGAATCATGAATACCTTCTTCAGCAAACGGAAGAATCGGAAATGGACATGGAAAAGTCCTAACGGAGAGACTAAAAATGAAATCGACTTCATAATGTGTTCAACCCCCGCCATTATGCAAGATGTAGAGGTAATCGGGAAAGTGCGATGCAGTGACCACAGAATGGTGAGGTCCTGAATTAGCCTAAATCTGTAGAAGGAACGCAACAGATTAGTAAGAAAGAAACCCATCAAAAAATTAGCGGTGAGGGGGAGGGCAGAAGAACTCAGGATCTCGCTACAGAATAGATATTCGGCTCTAACCGAGGATGGCGGCAATACCCTGGAAGCAATGAACAATAATTTCAGAGATATCATTACGGAGTGTGCAGTACAAGTAGGCGGTAGGATAGTTAGAGAGGATACCGGTAAGCTGTCTAAGGAGACGAAAGATTTGATTAAGAAACGCCAGAATATGAAAGCTTCCAATCCAATAGACCAGATCGAATTGGCCGAGATATCAAAGCTAATCAATAAGCGCAAGGTGGCCGATATAAGGAAGTATAACATGGAGAAAATTGAGCATGCTGTAAAGAACGGGGGAAGCCTTAAAGCGGCAAAGAAGAAATTGGGAATAGGCAAAAACCAGATGTATGCGATAAGGGACAAGGCGGGCAACGTCATCACTAATATGGAACAGATAGTCAAAGTAGCCGAGGAGTTCTATACAGATCTCTACAGTAGCGGTAGAGAAAAACAGTCAGAAGTTCCACCAGTGACGAAGGACGAGGTCAAGAAAGCACTAGAAACTATGAAAAGGGGGAAATCAGCTGGAGAGGACCAGATAACTACAGATTTCCTGAAGGACGGGGGGGGGGGGGGGGGGATATCGTGCTAGAAAAACTGTCCACCCTGTATACGGAGTGCCTGGTGTCATCGACGGTACCGGAACCATGGAAGAATGCAAACATTATCCTCATTCACAAGAAACGGGACTCTAAAGACCTTAAAAATTACAGATCAATCAGCTTACTGTCTGTTACGTATAAGGTATTTACTAAGGTAATCGCTAATAGAATCAGGACAACCTTAGACTGCAATCCAGCAACGGATCAAGCAGGTCTTCGGAAACGGTACTCGACTATCGATCATATTCATACCATCAATCAGGTGATAGAAAAATGCTCGGAATATAACCAGCCCTTATACATAGCATTCATTGATTACGAAAAGGTATTTGACTCAGTTGAAACCTCGGCGGTGATGCAGGCATTGCGAAATCAGGGGGTAGACGAGCCGTACGTGAAAGTGCTGGAAGATATATATATAGTGGCTGCACAGCACCCATAGTTCTGCATAAAGAAAGTAACAAAATTCCCATAAAGAAAGGTGTTAGGCAAGGAGACACAATCTCCCTAGTACTATTCACAGCTTGGTTAGAGGAAGTATTCAGAGACTTGGATTGGGAGCAGTTAGGGATAAGGGTAGATGGAGAATACCTCAGTAATCTGAGATTTGCTGACGACATTGCCTTGCTAAGCAACTCGGGGGATGAACTGCAAATAATGATTAATGACCTAGACAAGGACAAGGAGAAAGGTAGGCTTGAAAATCAATATGCAGAAGACTAAGGTAATGTTCAACAGCCTCGGGAAGGAACAGCAGTTTACATTAGGTAGCGAAATTCTGGAAGTAGTGGGCGAATATGTCTACTTAGGACAGGTAGTAACCGCAGATCCGGACCATGAAAAGGAAATAACAAGAAGAATAAGATTGGGATGGAACGCATTTGGCAAGCACTCGCGGATTATGACTAGCAGCTTACCGGTTTTGCTCAAGAGGAAAGTATACAACAGTTGCATCTTGCCTGTACTCACCTATGGGGCTGAAACGTGGAGGCTAACCAAGAGAGTTCTACTTAAGTTTAGGACAACCCAGAGGGCTATGGAACGAAAAATGGTAGGGGTAACATTAAGAAATAGAAAGCGTGCAGAGTGGGTCAGAGAATTAACTCAAGTTACCGACATTCTAGTAGAAATTAAGAAGAAGAAATGGACATGGGCAGGACATGTAATGAGAAGAGAGGATAACCGATGGTCGCTGAGGGTAACAAACTGGATTCCAAGGGAAGGAAAGCGTAGCAGGGGGCGGCAGAAAGTTAGGTGGGCGGATGAGATTAAGAAGTTCGCAGGGGTCAAGTGGATGCAGCTAGCACAGAACCGGGTTAAGTGGAGAAATATGGGAGAGGCCTTCGCCCTGCAGTGGGTATAATCAGGCTGATGATGATGATGATGATGATGATGATGATCATGATGACATCCAACAGGAATAGCAGAATCCACTGAATCATCCAAAAGGTTTGCACATTAGGATTACCCCTCGGTAGATTGAGTTTTCACGCTATCAGCGTCCCTATTTACCCTTTTGCTTTTGTGTATCAATTTCTCTGCGGCCAGGGGCATTCTCTTTCTAAAGATCCTAATCTTGTGCTTTACAGAGGAAGACCAGGAAGCCTACTCAAAGACCAACAGACTAGCACTCCCATTTTAGATGCGATATATTTTACTGTTAAATTAAACATTTGTTGGCAACAGAGTACAGGTAGTAACTTCCATATTGCTAAAATGGAAATCACCAATGTAACAGCATATAACTCTACATATGATATAATTGGTGGTAGAATTCAAGGCAGTTGTATGGTGTAGGTGACATATTGGTCATATTCAATCTGCTCACAACTGCATGCCTAAGGCCTGGATTTTGTTTTCATTAGTCCTCACGTCTTGCTGCAATGTTTCATATTGCCAATGGTTTTATTTTTAATCTCTGATTAATTTGTGTTCATCTAAATAATGACACTGATTTTGACGTTCTGCAAAATCTAAAAACAAACAAGAACTAAAGTGTTCAGTAGTCATTTGAATCCTATCACAGGATATACACTAACATTCTCTCTGTAGAAAAACACTGCACAATTGTCCAGTTCAAGCAATTTATGCCCATTTGTTTCTGTTCAAAAGCACATTTTAGCACACCTACTTGAAGAGGAGGAAATGCATTTGAGCTGGACAAAATGCAACAACAGATCCAACTATCTGGAGTATTTACACGGCGCAAAATGAACAGGATGAAACAGAAATACACGGTCAAGGCGCTTGTCCGTGTGTTTCTGTGTTTCGTCCTGTTCATTTTCCGCCGTGTAGCTGCTCTTATGTACCAACTACGCCAACAGTTGATTTTTCTGAACCAATCATCTGGGGCCGGATTACGCACCGCTCTCAAAATTGCTCTCAAGTTCGAGAGCGTGACGTCAAAATGACGAAGCCCAGACATGTGAAGTGTGACGACATCGCGGCTTTAGCCAATCACAAGCAAGGCTAGGGTGCTTAATGCCAGAGCCCTGCCCCGGAAACCTTTATTTGCACGATAAGGGGGCCGTGTGCAAACATTTCTAGTGAAAACTCAGCGAATAAAAGTATAAATGTCCTATTTACATAAGGAACATTGTTTGAAGCTAAAAAACGGCAACTAAAATAAAAGCATTTTTAGTATTACAATTAAGTGTGCTCCTAGTAACTATTTTCGCCGCGAGGAACCGCTGACAACAACAAGGCGTGAAAATGGCGGCCTGCAAAGAAAGAGCTGATTTACCGGCTAGTTGCTTCTTTTTATGCGTGGTTTAAAATCGAGGTCCTGTGTAGAGGTCTTTAGTAGCCGGAAAAAATCTGACAGAAAGCAGTGAAGGCTACGAACCTGCCGTAAACAGCTTGGTGAAAGTGTTTGTCACAAAAATCGACTAAGTCGACTTGCTGAAGGGAGTGTTTTCCATCAGTGCTTACCAGCGATGACAAGAGCGACGAGCAGGAGCCATGTCATCTAGCGTTCTGTTTCTTTAGAAAATACAAGAGGAAACTGAAGGCTACGCTGTTATCTCTGCCGACAGAGGGAAGCTGGCAGTATCAGTAAAGTAGGTGGCAGCTATGCAAGAGGTCGCGACAGCAGTGCGGGAAACGAAATCCGACGCGCGACCCTCCACCACTGACTAAGCCACGGTGACTCGCTACAGTACTTCGTAACCAGTTGACTTCGGGCACATTGGGCTCGGTTCTTGATATTCCGATTGATGCTTTTGCTGTTCCATTCCGTTCATGTTCAGTTGCTGATGTTATTCAGACTGTGTAAGGTGCAGAAACGGATGTTTATTCTCCGTTTGGTTTGTTCAAGAGAAAGAAAACACTATTTAGAATTTTTTTTTGTACTGTCACAGAGGCGAGAACGAGTTTGTTCTACCAGACCTCAGTTTATAGGCGATAAAGGTAGGCCTGGACAGGGATGTCTAGTATGTTGCATTTCGCGCCGCGGGAAGAGTGATGGTGTTGGTTGCACATTGTCGCAAGGCCGCTCAGACGGTGTCATAGTGCCTGTTCGTGTTCGACGGTATGCACTCTGTCGGCGGAAAAGGCAAGCGTATTACGCATGCTGGTGTGTGATGCCGCGGGCAAGCTGGTAAATCGGATCAATTTCCGCGATCGCAAGATGACAAAGGGCCCACCAGAGAGGTGTGCAGATATCTCGAAGGTGGAGAATGTGTACAAGCTTTCACGTGCCTTTATATCCACCAAGGAGTCCCTGTAGTATTTCAAAATATGTTCATTTTATACACATTCCGCATTCTCTTTCAATATTGTGTGAATTATGTACAAGCCTTTTCTATTAAAAATGTCAGTTTGAATAGAAGATGATTTTTTTTTATTTGTTGAAACGACTTGGAAAATAAATTCCCATGACAAAATTAGCTGTGAAAAGGTGTACCTATCACACGTTTAAGGCGTAGTCATTTTTTGGATGTTTATAGTTTAGCTTCTTTTACTGTCTTCAAGCTGTTTAGCATTATTGACAGTGTTGTACGTTTTAGTAGTGTAAATCAACTATTCACACATCGCCATAGAAATGCATTTGTTATGCTTACAGTTATTTTATTGTCATTAAGGTTGTTGTCATTCAGCAGTCATTCTGGGCACTGAAACCTAGTAAAGTAGACTATTCTTCTAGCAGCTACTACAGCAGAGAGCAAGACGTCTAATAGTCTACCATCCAGTTGGCTTTGTTATATCTAATATATAAGCATTTCATATACTGCACCATGCATACAGTACCTATTTGTATAGGTAGCTTCAATATCAAAGGGAATGGCTTCTTCGAGTCTGATAATTTGTTCTCCAACGTATATGTGCTTCCCTATATGCTGCCTCGTTTGCAGTAAAAACACTCAAGTGAAATGTTGCTGCCAAGAAATAAGTCCTACTGAATATAAGGGGCAGTAAAATGATCTTTGTTGGTGGTATTTTCTGATTACAATCAGAATCATGAACATTTACTGCCTTGCTGTATTACTGCACATTTTAGTTTAAGCATGTTCACAACACAGTGGCCACAGCCAACTGTACCAGGCAAGACGGTAGCAGAGAAGGGACAGCGAGCTGGTACTGGGATGGCTTGGCACTGGTGTAATCAGCCATATGACTTCAGTAGGTAGTTGCCATCTCCTGCATAACCAAAATATGACAGTCACTTAGGCCCACCTTTTGCTAATCTCAACAGCTTTTGAGCATGCTAGAATATGCTAATGTTGTTTGGTTTCCTTTAACTAACAAGCTTAATAAACAAAAAGCAGGGCAGAGGAAGGCGGTCAGATGTATATCTAATAAACACAGGTTGACAGACTCCCCAACAGAAATACTTAAATACGCAGGACTACTAACCCTTCAAAACAGAGCAAAACTAGCGCGACTTAAAACCATGTACCAACTCATACACAATCAATTAAAAGTCGACACTTCAAGATACATATCCAAATCACACGCGACAAACGCGTAATAATCACATACACACTCTAAACGAGGTTTCATTCCGTACTGACACTTTCAAATATTCATACTTTCCTCGTGCTATACGCGAATTGAACACCTTGAACACATCCATTGTTAGTAATCCAACTTTAAATTCCTTCAGCACACGCGTGGAAAATGAGCTACTTATTTCTCAGTAATTATTGAGTTCTTATGTCATTACGAAGTTATTCCTTCCGTTTGTGCTTTCGCTTGTGGTATTTTTGCCCGCCAAAATCTTGTCACATGCTCCTCATTCTTGTTTAATTCCTATACATATATCATCTTATGTATATTCTTGTGTCATATTTTTTGTATTTACTTCGATTAATTACCATTGTTATTTTTTGTGCCTCTGTACTTTTGAATACCCTCTCTGTTACGATCCCTGATTGGATTGACAGTATCGAATAAATAAGTATACAATTGAAGATCCATACCAAGTAGCCCACAGCAAGAATCGTAAACATTTGCAGGAATGCTGACAACGTGTGCCAATGCTGTTTAGGTAAGCATAATTGTAAGGACACCTTTGTAACTGGGTGGTGATATGAATAACATGCTATGATTACCTGCATAACACAAGCACCACGGTTTCTTTTGCAGCAAATAAATTTAAACACTATAAATATTTGTCTCCTGTTGCTTCTGCCATGATAACAACAAAATTTCACTGCAACGTGCATTATTTGGCATAACTAGCCCGTCTCATTCATGCAGCTGCAGCATATTCAGGAAATGGATCTCTTGCCGAAATCTAAGTCACCCTCTCCCTGCAAGGCTCGTTTTTTTTTAAAAAAAAGTTCTTGTTATCAAAAAACACTCTCGGTCATTGCTGAAATGAAAAGAAGCAGGCGTTTTTACGGCGCATTCACTTTCAAGTAGCGAATGTGTCGCAGGCAGCGATAGTGACAAATGGCCCGAAACCAGTCATCGAGGGGCAAGGCGCGCTGGACAATCAATAGTCCCTTCATCCTGTACTTTATAGGAAATATGAAATGAGGAAGGCCGGTCTGGACGAGTCTTCAGCTGGAGTGAAGATCGCTGGAAAACGCATCAACAACCTTAGATATCCGGATGATACCACTTTAATTGCAGAAAATGAAGTGGAACTCAAGAGACTTCTAATGCACGTACAAGAGAGTGAGAAGTTTGGGCTTATACTGAACATTAAAAAGACAAAGATCATGGCATTTGCCCTATCAAGTCCTGGAGCATCAAGGGACAACAAGTGGAAGCTGTGATAGATTTTCTCTTCCTGGGCTCCAAGATTACCCAGGAAGGGGATTGCAGCCATGAAATTAGGAGAAGCCTGCTTCTGGGAAAGAGAGCCATGGCTAGCCTTGACCGCCTAGTAAAGAGCAGAGACATTAGACTGCCAACCTCGTGCTATGGTCTTTCCTGTTGTGATGTATGGATGCGAGAGTTCGACTGTGAAGAAGGCTGACCGCCGAAGAATTGAGGCGTTTCAATTGTGGTGCTGGCAGAGACTTGAGAGTTCCTTGGACTGCCAGAAGATCAAATCAGTCGATATTGTCGACCATAAACCCTGACTGCTCATTGGAGGGTCAAATTGTAAAGTTAAAGCTCAGCTACTTTGGTCATCTGATGAGAAGAGAGGAGTCGCTGGAGAAAGATTTGATGTTGGGAAAGGTTGAGGGTCACCGGAGAAGGGGTAGGGAGCGAACGGGGTGGTTAGATGGCATCTTCAAGGCGCTGCAGATGAAGTTATGTGATGTTAGGAAGATCGTGAGAGACCGGAAAGCGTGGCGGGATAAGGTCCATAAGATCACGCAGACACGGACACGACTGAACGACTGAACTGAACTGATACAGCTATAGATCCTTTCGACAGCTCTCACTAGGTCATCTTGAAGACAACTGTTGAAAAGAGAACTTGCCTCTGTGCGTTTCTTCAAACAATGCACGAGTGGGAACGAGACCTTTTGGTTGGAAAAAAGCCTTGCAGAGAAGCGGACTTACAACAAGTGTTCCATTGCACACATCAATGCATATAATCAAGATCGTTCGATGACCAACACGGGGTTTTTAGAGCTTAACCAGGAAAAAGACGCACGTGTTCGGCAGGCCTTCGTTCACCTTTCGGTTCACAGGAGTACCGCTAGACGAACGCATTGTGGAGGAGGCGTTGGTCCGGCGAGGCAGTGGGGGTCACGAAATGCGCGTGTTCGCGTCGCAGATCTGAGATATAAAAGGCACAATAAAAGTTTATTATGATCTTATGAACTCAGCCAAACACACGCATTCAAAAACAAAATCTATTCACAGCGTGTGCGTAGAACCCCTTGCCTAGCGACTTGTTTCCGTATCTCCCCGCAGCGCCTTGACGGCAATCAGCGTTCCGCCCGATGGCTCCCTCTACCGGCGCACTGTGTGATGCAAACGATTCCCTTTACGTTGGAAGCAGGGTGTAATCGTGGTTGGAAGCCTCCGGTAGCAAAAAAATGCGATGCGCTTGCCGCCGAGTGACGACGCACTCGCCCACAAGCCTCGGTTCATTGATGTTTGTCGGCAATCGTCGCACAGTCGCTCCATTTTCTGGAGGGGGGGGGGGGGGGGGGGGTTCTGTAACTCTCTTAATACAAAACCAGTCTCAAACCGCTCAACCTGCCCCACTCCTATTGGTCGGCGGCCATATTGAAGTTTTGCGTCATCACTTGTCTCACTGGTGACTGCGGCTACGTCATCAACAAGACTGAAGTATTCATGTTGCCCACGCGTTGAATATTGACTGAAAATTGTGAGCGAAACGAGATAACCCCAAAACCAGTCAACTTGAGTAGAGCGAAAATGGCTGCTGTGCTCCTTGCGATGCGCTGGCTGTGACACAGTTGTGTCGGTGCGATCCACGGTGTAGGAGGGAGCACGAGGACGTGTTTGACGTACCGGACTAGTTGTTTCGACTCTGTTCAACTCGGAAACCAGCAGAAAGTGAAGTGACTGTGCAGCGATTGCCGAGAACATCGATCAACGGAGGTGCACGGGCGAGTGCGCACTCACTGCAGCTGCATGTGCACCGCGTTTTCTTGCTATCGGGAGCTGCCAACTTGCGTCGGGAAGGTAACATCGTTTCCATCGCATATGCGTCGATCAGCAGGTGCGTGCGCCGATAGCGGAAGCTATCGGGCGGAACGCTGATTGCCGTCAAGGCGCCGCGGGGCGATATGGAAAGAAGTCGCTAGGCAAGGGGTTCTACGTTGTGAACATCACAGTAGTGAGCAGATTTTGGTTTTGACTGCGTGTGTTTGGCTATGAGTTCGGAAGGTCATTGTAAACTTGTATTGTGGCTGTTTTATTACAGATCTGCGACGTGAACGTACGCACCTTTCACCCTCGCTGCCCCGCCGGACCAAGACCTCCAAACAACGCGTTCGTCTAGCGGTACTCGTGCGCCGAAAGGTGAACGAAGGCTTGCTGAACGCCTTGGATTGGTAAAACGTTTATTCGAGGCCTGCAACGCCTGCGACTTTTTCTTGGGTAAGCTGTAAAAAACCCGCGTCGGTCATCGAACGATCTTGATTATATGCATTAATATGTGCAATCGACCACTTGCTGTAAGTTGGCTTCTCTGCAAGTCTTGTTTTCCAACCAAAAGGACTCGTTCCCACTCTCGCAATGTTAAGAAACGAAAAGGGGAAAATTCTCTTTTCTTTCCAGCTGTTGTCTTCAAGATAACCCAGCGAGACCTGACGAAAGTTCAGTACCTGTATATACCTCCCCTTTATATGTAAAATACACGACGAAGGGACTAGGAATTGTAGTGCCTTGCTCCTGGAGCATGACTGGTTTCGGCCCATTCATTACGCTCCCTCCCTACGACATGTTCGCTACTCGAAAGTGCGAGTACGCTGTAAAAAGCGCCTGCTTCTTTTCATTTCAGCAAGGACCAGAAGAGTGTTGTGTGATAACGAGACCTTTTGGTTGGAATACGAGCCTTGTAGAGAAGCTGACTTGTATTCCAGCGAGTGATCGATCGCCTGAATTTGCTGAAGCTGCATGCATAAGACGGGCTAGTTATGCATATGAATGCATGTTAAAGTACAAATTTAGTATTATAGCAGCAGCAACCAAATATTCAATGCTTGAAATCTCTTTACTGTCTAAGAAACAGTAGCGCTTGTGTTATGCAGGTAATCTTAACACATTTTTTTTATATCACTATGAAGCTTCAAGGCCGTCCTTACAATGATGCTTGCTTGAACAGCCCTGTGACACGTTGCCAGCATTCCTGTGAATGCTTACCACCTTACTGTGGGCTAGTTGGTATGAATCTTTACTTTATACTAGAACATGCAAAAGGCGGACTTACGTGGATGTCATTGTTTGGTTATGCAGGAGACAGTGACTGCCCACTGGAGTCATGGCTGCTTACACCAATGCCAAGTCATCCCAGACCCAACTTGCTGTCCCTTCTCTGCTATCATCTTGCAGCCTGGCACAGTTGGCTGTGGTCACTAGCTGTGTGGTAAACATACTTAAACCGAAAAGCATAGCGTTACAGCAAGGTAATAAATGTCCATTACGCTTATTGGAATAAGAAAATGGCACTGCAGATTTTTTACTGCCACATATATTCAGTAGAAACACTTATTTCTTGGCCGCTGTATTTCACTTGAGTGTTTTATTGAGAAAGAGACACCATACATACCAGCACACTCACCTTGATGCACAATGACCTTGTAACATTGACATGTGTATTGCCGAATAATTATTGGGCTCAAAGAAGCCGTTCCCTTTCAGGATATTGAAGCTACCTATACAAATAGGTACTGTATGCATAGTGCAGTGTGCAAAATGCTTACATGTCAGAGATAAAAATGCCAGCTGGATGGTATACTACTAGAGACCTTGCTCAGTGCTAAATGCTGTTACAGCTGCTAGGATAATGGTGTACAAATACTAGGCTGCAGTGCCCAGAATGATTGCTGATTGATTACAAAATTCTAGTGACAATAAAATAACTAAGCATCACACATGCATTGTTAAGGCAATGCGTGAACAAATGTTATGTACACTAATAAAACGCGCAAAACTGCAAGGGGAATGCTGTACAGCTTGAAGACAGTAGAGGCAGCTAAAATATGAGCATTCAAATATTTTTTACACCATAAACATGGTAGAACGCGAGAAATAAGAAGGCTACTTAGTACAAAAGAGCCTTGGTTTGCAAGCCAAGATCGAAATGTTGGCTCGGCTTGCAAAGTGAGGCTCCCCCTCAACCTTTTTTCAGCGCTCTTTCATAAACCATAAACATGTGATAAGTACACCTTTACATATTTATCACCTACTTTTGACCTTTGAATTTATTTTGTAAGTCATTTTCAACAAATAATCAGAAAAAGCATCTTCTATGCAAACTGGCCTTTCAATTGAAATGGTTTGTACATAATGCACACAACATGGAAAGGTAATAGAATGAAGCATGTGTGTAAAATTAACATCTTTTTGAAATACTACACAGACTCCATGATGGCACTTCAAAACTAGCACACATTGTTCGCCTTCGAGGTAATCTGCACACCTCCCTGGTGGGCCCCTTGTTTATAATAAGACTACGGAAATTGAGCAGATTCACAAGCTCGCCTCCGGCATCGTGCACCAAGCTTGCGTCATGTGTTTGCCTTTCCCGTCGAAAGAGGGGGATACCGTTCAACATGAACAGACATTGGCAATGTTAGAGAGAGGCCTTCCAACAATCTGCCACTAACACACACTGCCTGCTGCGCGAAATACAACATACTACACATCCCTGCCCAGACCTGGCTGAACAAGCTCGTCCTCTCCTCGGTCACTGTAATAAATTTCTAAATAAAGTATTTTCTTTCTCTGAACGCACCAAACGAAGCATTACCATCACAGTTTGTGTACCTTATAGAGAATAAACAATCAACATCAGCAACATCAAAACATCAGCGGAATATCAGGAACAGAGCCCTATGTTGACGAAGACAACTGGCTGCGAAGCACAGGGGTGACTGTCACCGTGGCTTGCACGAGAAGTCCGTGGTGGAGGGTCGTGTGTCGGATCTCGTTTTCCGCGCTGCAATTGCCAGCTCTTGCATAGTAGCTGCCACCTGCAAACTTTTCTCTGTCGGCAGACACAGTAGTGTAGCCTTCATTGTCTTCTTGTATTTTCTTTAAAAAAAAAAAGAACAGCAGACCACATGCCTCCCACTCATCGCTCTTGTCATCGTTAGTAAGCACTGTTTGACAACGCTGACACTCTTCAGTAAGCTGATGACTTAGTCGATTTTCATGTCTAACGCTTTCACCACGCTGATCACTGCAGGTTTGTAGCCTTCATTGTTTTCAATCGGATATTTACAGCTACACACGACATCCGCACAGGACCTCAATTTTAGAAGACGCACGAAAAATAGCAACTATCCGAGGAATCAGCTGTTTTCTACCAAGCTGCGATGCGCACTCTTTGACGCCATCAGCGTGCCCTCGCGGAGAGAAGAAGTTACTGAGGAGGGAATTTAATTGCAATTCCTAAAACACATCTCCTTATGCTTGATGTTACTTAGTTGTAAATACAGCTCCTCAGCAGAGTAAATATTCATTGATTTTATTTACTGCGTATTAACTGAGCCGTTTCATAAAAAGTAAGGAGACGGTCCCTTGTCGGCCTCGGCTATCGTTGCGACAAATGCGTAGCAATAGCCACGACCGCAGAACGGGGACTTCAGGGGAGGAGTCATGCTACAAGTCACTGGCAATTGGTCGATTTCGTAATCCGTCAAGATAGACGTCTCAAGGTCACGTGAAAGTCACGTAAATTTGACGTCACGCTCTACAACTTGAGAGCGAAATTGAAAGCGTTACAGAATTCTCCCCCCTGCTTTTTCCCGAGTTGAACAGTATCGGAATAACTCGTCCGGCAAGACAAACGCGTCTTCCCGCCCGATGGCTTCCGATAGCGGCGCACTGTGTGATGCAAACGATCTTGCATTCCCTTTAAGTTGGAAGCACGGTGCAATCGTGGTTGGAAGCCTCCGGTAGCAAAAAAAAAGCGGTGCGCTTGCCGCCATAGTGACGGCGCACAACAGAGTCGGAACAACTCGTCTGGCAAGACAAACGCGTCTTCGTGCTTCATCCTTCGCCGTGGATCGCCGACACAATGCCTCACAGCGCCGCATCGCAACACACGCGGCCTCCACTTTTACTCTTAAAAATGCTCTCTAACGTTTCAGACTGCTTCTGTCGCTCTAAAAAAAAAAAAAAACGGTCTCAATTGGTGGCCATATTTAGGTGCTCAATATCACCGTTTCTTTCGTGTTCATGACATCTGATGACGTCCACCGGTGACGCAGAAAAACCAATATGGCCGCCGGTCAGAATTACCAATAGGACATAGGCCTTTGAGAGCGATCCGTTTGAGTGAGGCGCGTAATCCGACCCCTGGTCTGGTAACAGGGAGGGGGGGATGTTAGAGGGAGACTAAATATATAATCAGGTCTACTAACTTGAGATGTGACGTCACGTTGAAGAAAAGCCAGACAACTGCCATCCTTCTGGGCCATATGTAAATGTTTGTGGCAACATGAATTCAACCAAATTTCATGTACATTCTTGTCTAATTCTTTGCCTGAGTCAGCACATTGGGCCACTGTTCACAGACCTGAAACATGTGAAATATGACAGCAAAATAAGGTCCTAGCATTAACCGGAAACATCAAAATTTAGGTTCAAGCAAACAACATGGATTTCTGTGATTCCCTGGAAGCTTGAAACATCACCAGGCCATTTTATTGCAGATTCACTGCTTACTTGAGGTGTGATGTCATGTCGTCGAAGACGGACCAGGCAAGTAGCTTCGGAGTAGGAGGCATGTTACCATCCTTGTGCCCCTCTCAACTTCACAGTCATATGTAAAGTTGTTTATGGCGATGTGCATTGAAGCGAAGTTTCTGTACTGCCCAGTCAAAAAAAAAAAAAAAACTACAGAATATGTCAAAAATACGACAAAATATCCTGTAGTTCTGTCGTAACCATCAGAATTTTCTGTAGTTCTGTAGTACTTTGCAATTGTAACTACAGAAATTTCTGATGTTACTACAGAATGTTCTGTTGTCACAACAGGTTTCCCGTCAAAAAGCGCTCAGAAATTCTGTCATAACATCAAAAAATTTTCTGTAGTTTTTTTCCGACTCTACGCTACCGCAAATTTAAAATAAAAATTCTCTTGTGGCTGGGCTCACCAAGTCACTAAAGAAACAATGACACCATGCCATGAAGCACTACCAAGGTGAAAGGCACGCCTTTCCTCTGAAGTTACGCACTAATGTGAAGCAAACCTTTTTCTTAACACTCATCGTTACATTTGTTACACAAATCCAATCAACTCGAAGAAACTATAGAAAATTCTTGTTTTCTTTGTGTCTTTCTCATCTTTGCCCTCGTCCTTCGCGCTGTTTATTCCAATATTTGGTGGTTTTTGACCGTGAGCCTCTCTGACAGCATAAATCTCCACAGTAACAGAATTTTTTATAGTTACAGAAATATGAATCCTCAAAAAAATAAAAAGCATGCATAAGAAACACGCATGGCCAAACTGCTCAATTAGCGTGCTTCAGTTAGACACGACTGCACTACAGTTATCAGCAACGTGTAGTAAGGGGCGGGTGCGGTAACGTTCGGAATCAGCGAAAATCCAAATTATTTAACAGCAGCTGTGTTACGGGCTCAGCGCTCATACTGAGTGTCCTATTTGCCTAGAGCACGCCTCGATCTGAAGTCCCGCTATAGCAGCAGAGCATAAGCAATTACATTGCTGTCCGTAAAACACAGCACCAGATTCAATTTTTTTTCTTTCTTCCCTAATTTTCTACGATACTCTGCCAGTCAACTCTGCCCGATAATCGTCCATGACGGAGTACTTGGGACCCCGACACTCCTCAAATGCCTCTGGGTCTCGGCCTTACATCAAAAAAAAAAAAAAACGCGTCTCATGAGTACTCTCGTGTACGGCGGTGTTGTATGCGAAAATTGCATACGGGATCCCCAAATTCCAGTCTCTCTGGTCGCGTGCCACTACACGCGAGAGCAGCTGTTTAAGAGTCTGGTTCAGCCGCTCTCATTCTGGGTGGTATGCTGTTGTTTTCAGCTTTTTGACCTTTAGAAGCTGACACACGTCTGTTATAACCTTGGAAGTGAAATTGCTCCCTTCGTCATTAAGCAGCTGTTTGGGCAAACCGTGGCGTAAAACGACTCTCTCGACAAAGCTCTTCGCCACTGTTGGCGCCTTCCGGTCAATCATTGGAATGGCTTCCGCGAATTTGGACAGATGATCGGAGAACACTAGCACGCACTTGTTCCCATTACTGGTGGTCGGTAAGGGTCCGATAACATCCATGGCCGTTCTCTCAAAAGGTGCGCTCAACTCTTCAAACTCCTGAAGCGGAGCGCGTTTCCAGTTTTTTTGGTGTTTTTCGTAACTGGCAGGATTCGCACTGAGAGCTGTATTCGGCAATCGAATTTCTCATTTCTGACTAGAAATACTTCAATTCAATTTTGTTTCATTTTCTTGGTCCCGAAATGACCGGAGTATGGCGCGTCATAGTATGCACGTAACACATCTCCAACCAGGCTGCGCGGTGCAATGTACCTTTCTCTGGTAGCCACTCGTGGCCTTTGCGTCGGGTACCGACACACCTTTAAGAGCAAGCCAGATGCGCTCAATACGTATCCCCTTGAAGACTGCGGGTGGTCAGCTAGTTTATCCCTCATTTCTTGAAGTTTCGCGCCCTTCTGCTGCTCTTGTTTCAGCCTTTCTTCATCAATAACTGGAATAAAAGCAGTGGTTCCGCAGAGACCGGTTCCGAACGCACCCGACTCAAGGCATCCGTATTTGCGCACACTTTTTCCGCTCTATGCTCTATTTCAGTCATAGCCTTGAAGCCTAAGCTTCCCGCATGCCATTCGCGAGCTATGATCCTTGATGTTCATAAGCCACTTAAGCGGTTGGCAGTCTTTCACTATTTTAAACTTGTGACCATACACCCCACATGGCCAATAATGTCCGTCGGACATCCGGTTAAAGTCCGCACGTCCGAATCCGGAGCGGGACGTCCGCCGGACGAACGAAACACATCCGAAAACAGATCATCCGAATCGGGACATAGACCGGTAGGAACGAAACACAGCCGAAAACGGACATCCGTATTCGGATGTCCGTAGGATTTACCAGGGTTCATCTTTCTCGGATCAACATTCAAACAATTATTTCAGAAAAATAGTCTCTCGATACAGACCTCAACAGAACCCGTGCTCATCAGTTCATGTGTGGGCACTGGTGGGCACTCATTAGTGGAATGGGCTACCAAGGGAATTCCGACCTGAGCGCACTCATCAATGTACCAGTAAAAAAGCAATAGTCCTTGCCAGTCATTGCAATTTATATCAAGTTATCAATGGTCGCGTTTTCTCGCGAAAAGCTATCCATTTAAGAGGCTGTCAGGGCAGTTCTGCGGTGTCCAGCAGGGCACTGGCCTTTTCGGACCGCTCCTTGTACGCGCTCACAGCGCTCTGATCCTAATTACTATATTTATGATGTCACTAACCGCAAAGAAACGTCCTCAGTTCATGAACTTCAATCGCACATGCATTAAGGGAACAGGGTAGGTCCTATTCTTGCCATGCATTTTAGGCAATGTTCGTGACCCTTTTTCTCATGATCTGCTAGGGTTAGAACATTAAGAATGGTGGCATTGTAATCAGCAATGTTAGGTAGTGTTACTGAACTAGGATAATTTCTTTTTAAAGGTTAGTTTTTTGTTATAGTTTTTTTACTGGACCCACCAAATTTTAGAGCCATAATCTGCAGTAAATAGCCTGTAAATAAAAACCGTCTGCAATAATATTTATAATCCTAGTTCAGTAGACTATCTGTAATGTTTGCTCAATGTCTGGAAAATTTTATCTCCCTTGCGCCTGTAGTTTCTTAAAAAAAGGGTCAAATGCAGCAAAATTTGGTGTTTTGAGATAATTGGCTTTGAAGTGGAAGAAAGAGCTTTATTGCAATATAGGACTATAGAAACAAATTCTCACGCATTTTTTCAATAGCCACCAGCCTGGTAGTCCCCTCCATCATCAACACTTCTTTTTTGCGCTAGCTGCCTTGTTTTCCGGGCCTCCTTAGTGACCAGTTGTGTAGCCCTCTCTGCAAAGTACAGTCGCCGCCGGTCAGCTTCGCGCAACCATTGGACTGTAAACCGTCCTGGAGAAACTCTGAATGACCTCAGAGTCTCGGCTCGAGCAATGCTGCCATCATTGAAAGTTAGCACAACATCCATTGTCGCTATTTTCAGCGTCTTGAGACCAAGAAAGACATTTTTCGGAGCACGCTCCCATACAACGTTGTTGAACGCCTCATTCGCGTTCTGTGTTTTTCCATGAAGACATTTCCGGAGAAGCTCAGGCTTTGAGAGCTGCTGAAGCACCGGCTTCACTGCTGCAAGGACCGCTGCAGACGCGCAGACGTAGACGCGCACGTGGTGCAGACGCAGACGTGGTGGCCGCGGCGCCCACTCCTTGGTTGTGGTGCGGAGAATTGGCGTCATTGGAGATCGACTTATGCCGTTTTCCGTAGAAGAGACGTTTTTTAAAGCACTTCTTTGGCTTATTATTGCATTACCGCTAATTAACCAGCACAAAAATATAAACAAACACGTATGTCCGCGAAAACACGCCGAAACACAAGCAAAATGCCGCGCGTTGCGAGCAATCCAGCTGCGTCTTAGGATTCGTAGCCACCATAGTTTGGCTAAGTGAAGTATGCTAGCTAGGTTTTCACTGTTGCCAGATGCGTGACTGCCATTCCGCTAAACGTGACAAAAAATAGGCGCTGAAAAAATTTTTTTTTTGTTTAGCTTAGGAAAGGCACAGATCCCGAGCATGTGTCAAAGGGGATATGGCTGGATGCTGCCTAGGTTTCGAAAAATGTTGATTTTGAGGTAAATATTTCGCGTGTACGCAAATGAAAGACTGGGCTATGTTAAGGAAAGAATAGAGATTTTAAATTACACAAAAACAAAAAATCAATTTTTTTCGGAAATTTTGCCTACCCTGTTCCCTTAAGCCAGCGCTTCGAACGCACTATAACTATGGTACACTATTGAATATATTATCGAAGTTTTATCTGCCAAGTTTGTTTACATATCATAGATGGCTTCGGCTTGTCTTGACTCAAAGTGTACAAATAATATTAATAAACTGCTGTTAAAAAATTGTTTTATTACAAAGTGTTGCATATTATTTATTGTGACACATTAAAATTTGAACTGGAAGTTTTATTTTGGCATAATGGGGTAATATGCCACATATGCGTTACTGGCGGCTCGGCCAAAGTCTCGGCTAAGCCAGCCTAAGCCTACGCCAGCCATAGCCGCTAGCCGCTCAGCACGAGTGGCCGTGTTCTCACCGTAGCTTCGCTCGTCGGCGTGCGATTCACAATGCAATTCACAAGTGGCGGACCGCCCATACAACAGCCAAGCATTCTTTTTCTGTTGCGCTATAATTTTGTTTCGCCTTATTTAGCTGACGACTTGCGAAAGCCACCGCATGTTCATTTTGTTCTGACCTTTGTGACAGGACTGCTCCAACCGTGCTCTGTGACGCATCGGTTTGAAGGATCAACTCCTTCCCAAAGTCAGGGTACTTGAGTATTGGCGCTTCAACGAGCTTTCTTTTCAGATTCTCGAAAGCAGCTTGTGTCTCAGCCGTCCATTCGATATGTGTATGCTTTGCTGTTAGCAGTGTCAGTGGCTTAGCCATTTGTGCAAAGTTTGTGATGTGACGCCGATAATACCCTACTAAGCCCAGAAACTCTCGCACCTGTCTGACACCGCTTGGGTTGGGTAAGCGAAGAACCGCCTCAACTTTCTCCTCATCTGGTTGCACGCCGTTAGCAGACACCACATGCCCGAGGTACTTTACTTTCGGCTTCAAAAATTGGCCCTTTCTTGCCTTCAACTTCAGCTTGGTACCTTTCAGTCTCATCAGCACTGCTTCAATATCTATCGTGTGCTGCTCCATCGTACAGCTATAGATGGTTGTCATCCATGTACACCAGGGGCGTAGCCAGGGGGGGGGGGGGGGGGCTTATGGGGCTTCAGCCCCCCTCTCCCCCTAAATGTTTTCATGCTGTCATGCACCGCCTACCAAAACAACCACCGACGCTGTAAAGCATTCTGGATTTTGCGTATAATATCATTTTCCGGTTCGAAAAGACATTTCGGCACGAATATTAGGAACTTGGGCTACATATTATATTGAATTTAATTGAATTGAAAAAAAAATATTTCCAGCAATATACAGGAAATGGGCCTCGGGCGAAAAGCTACCACGATAGCTTTAGAGATGCCCGAGGCCCAGTAATGGCAGAGCAACAAGACGTGTGACATTAAGGCCAAGATATACATATATAAAATGAAAATTATGAAGCACAGAAAGAACACATATATACAAATCAAACAGCAAGTTAAAAACCAGCACAGTAAATTAACGGCCCACAATAATGTAACAGTATGCACAAAACATGGCAAAACGTAATGAAAATGAAGGGACTATTCTTATAATAATGTTTAAGGCAAGGAACGGAAAGTACAGAGATACAGTGCGGAATTGATAAAATATAGCCTAAAGTCCTTAATTGAGGCGGTAAAAATGTTTGGGTTGTGTATGTTATAATGATTTAATATGCATGGTAAAGTAAAACGAAGGCTCTGGTTGCCGTATAACGTCCTCGTTCGAGGAGCGTCCCATATTTGTTTACTTCTGGCGCGAAAAGGTTTTTCGTAAGGCTTAAGTCCATCATCTCCATCATCAAGTCCATGATATCAACGCCCAAGTAGCTGGAGTCATATAAAGCAAGGAGCCACTTCCGAGCACAAAGTTTCAAGGGCGTGTGGATGGCGAGCGGACTCGTCGCGTGAACTCGCGGCGGCCGCGGAGGGGGTGGACGAAACAAGACAGCGTGAAGCCAGGTTTACATTCCCATTCAGTGTTTCAAAGGCGGTATTTCGCTCGGCTTTGACTCCCCGCTTGCTCAAAATCTCTGCGTCTCTCTCTCACTGCCCTCAGCCCCTCTTGACTGCTGCATGTTTCTTTTGGTGCTTTTTTTTTTCTTGTGCCTTTTGCGGATTCTCGCCGTGCTGTAACTGCTCTTTATGGTACTCCCTCGACCTTCTCCCCGTACACTACGCTCTCTCCGTGGTTGCGCTTTTTGTTTGTGGATGTTGTTTTTTTTTCGTTTTCGCGCTTGTTCCTACGCGCAGAAAGAAGGAGCGGAACGCTGGCTCAGGGGTATTTTTTTTTTATTGCACCTCGTTTTCTTCCCTACACCGCTGCGCAGGCAAGACAGGGTTCTCTACGCGCAGCTTCGTTTCGGTTCCAGCCGAGGTTCGCGCAGATTCTCCAGCAGTTGAAAACAAACAGACCTAGCGGATGCCGGTGAGCGACCGCGACCAAAGGCATCGAAGCGGCGCCGTAGAGACCCTTTGTCTCCTGCTGCGGCGCCCAAGCCCCCCCCCCCCTTCCCCCCCCCCCTCCCCGCCCCCTTTCGGGACGAAGATGAGCTGCCTTTTTAGACCTTAATCCCCTTTGGCGCCGACGGCGGCGACACTGGGAACCTGACCTTTTGCTGAAAGGTTCGGAGGCACGTCGCCGATCTGCACTGACCCTGCTCGCTGACTTCTCGAGGCAGGCGGGTGACCTTTTTAGAAGTAAAGCTGTGGAAATGACTTCGGCCAATGGACGACTCATCCGGCTGCTTCGCCTTGGTGAAGGATTTCCACCGCCAGATGCACAAGGTCGTCATCGACATCGGAGAAGCTAGTCCTCGCCACCGAAAGTTGTGCGAGGAGACTCAAGCACCACCCTCGGCAGTGGGCGGCATTTCAAGTCCTTGCTTGTGCCCTGCCGATTGGACTGTACGGATTGAACTTTGTTTCCCAGCTAGGGAAGTGCGGATAACCGACCATATTTGAACGGCGGAAATTGTCTCCGCCAAGAGCTCCTTTTTCGTCCTTCATGTTAAGATTTGTATAATGCATTTCTTCGCCTCTACTCTCTGGCTGCTCCTACTCATTCTCGTTCGTCTCGGCTCGTATGGTACTACTGCGGTGAAATCAAGGACCCCGAACTCCGATTACATCATCTACTCCACCTCGAAGCCCATCTCTTCTCATCGTGCACTCCGCAGCAGCAGCCTTCCGAGCCAGAACCCGGGAAGCCCGGCCTGGCGAGAGACATCCCAGGCGAACCAACGGCGTCCCCCTTCAACAGCACGCAGCATGGTCGAGTGAGACGAACCGCCGTGGTCATTCACTTCTGCCATGTCACAGAAAAGAATATCAACATTGTTTTCACCTGCACCAAAGCGTCCATGTCAAAACACTGAAGCCAACAAAGGTAACTGCGTCCTTATTTATTTTTATCTTCCCAATTCTCTTGTTCTCGCTACCCGGGGGCTGGCAAGGCCAGCGAGAGCGCATGCGTTTTTCTTGTGTTGCCCCGACCACTGCGCGGTGCATCTTGGTGCGCGTTCGTTTTCTCTGGCCGAACGGGTTTTGCCTGGCAGCTCTTTGAATGCTCTCTGGCTATGGCCGTTCTCGTTGAAGCGAGTGGCAGCACGAAGGTAGCTGCTGCTGCGTCCAAGCTTGCTCACCCGTGCGTTTCACAGCGAGTGTCCGCTGTGGTGGAATGAGAACTGTGCTTATGTTCGTGCTACCATGCTACCATGCTTGTTGAGTTAGCTCTCCAATATGTTGTTATCGCGTTCATTGCTGGTGAAATTGGGATTTTTTTTTCTAAACATGCCCCATTACTCTTGAAGCCACACCATTTAGTCATTACGTCATTGATTTATAAGGTAGGCATATAATTTCGATAACTATTTGTTTTGGTCATCGTAAAAAAAGCCTGACAGCTTCCCAACTCGAAATGCCGCTCATGACTGACAGACAATTTTTGCTGTCTTTGCGTTTGAATAACCGGTGTTTTAAAAACAACTAGGGGCGCGAACGTTGTGGTAGAGTACATAAATATTTTGTAAAACTAGTGCCCAGCTCCAGTAATATATTTGGCCTACAAACCATTCATACACTTCACCATAACTTATCTTTTTAGTATTGTTTTAAAGTTGTTTTCTGATGGTTATCACTTTTTAAACTTTGCGTTTGTTGCTGAATTTTGTCTGTATGTTAACTTCTTTCGTCCGAAAATGTTACCCCTTACTTTCTTACCAACGCTCGTCGAATCGTCTGTCTTTCTGTGCGTAAACTTTACTATCTGTGATTGCGCAACGTGTTTACTTTCCTTTTTTGACGCATTATATACACTGACTTTGCTCAGTTGCATAGATTTATTGCAGACTTATACGTGTATTTAAATATCGTGTTGCGAGGTTTTGCGCACACATGTAGTGAAGTTTGTTTCCAGTGGTCATTTTTTGCTCTTATCAAGCTGTATCTTCTGATTTGTAATTTTGCATTGTTTCTTCGCATTTCTGTATATATGTTTCAGAACGCCTGTTTTTTATGTGCACTCTCTGTTGCGACTATATCACGTGACTGTGACGTGATGTGATGTGACATGTCTGTGATGTGACTGTACTAACTTCACCCATCCCTCCCTCACAACTTTTATATCCACTCACCCCCTTCCCCCAGTGCAGAGTAGCAAACCGGTTTCTTTTACGGGTTAACCTCCCTGTCTTTACTCCTCATATTCCTTCTCCTCGTCCTCTGCTGCGACTATAATTTCGGTGCAATTACTCAAAATACAAGACCGGTGACAGCTATTGCTGTGCAATAAATTGGAAGAAATGACAGCGTCATTGGCCGTTGCACATGTACAAAAAATAAACAAGGGTCTTGGATCACAAAGATTCAATAAACTATTTCCCGTCAAAGTTTTCATTTCATAGCCTTTACGTTTTCATATCAGCGACATGCACTGCTTTGCTGGTTTCGAAGTGATATATTTCTAAAGTTCGTTTAATATTTTGCGTAATTATGAAATTGACAAAGATCATGGAAGCATTGATATCAGTTATTTCTGCCACAATGTTTGGCACATACATATATGTCCTTTTATAATAAAATGAATATTTTACTTGTCTTGACAGTGCGTAGCGTTCAAGAAGAACAATGGCTATTGGCAATGAAAGTGCTGGTATTAATCAGATAATTGATCCCTCGACAAATACTAAATGGAGGAAGCCGCGCTGAAACATTAGCCCCCGCCTCCCCCCCCCCCCCCCCCCCGAACAAAATTTTGGCTACACCACTGATGTACACGTGACTAATATGGCCAGTCAACCCCTCGAGCACAACGTCGGCGGTTCGCTGCCAGACAGCAGGACTGCTTACTAATCCCATGGACATTCTCGTCCATTGATAATGACCACTGGTCGTGTTAAACGCTGTTTTTTCCTTATCAGAAGGATCCATATTGATTTGCCAGAAGCCAGAGGCCAAGTCCACAACCGAGAAGTACTTAGCCGATCCCAACTGTGACAAGGTCTCTTGGATATCTGGCAGCTGATGCGGGTCCACTCTGGTGACACTGTTTAGCTTCCTGTAGTCAACTACAAAACGGAATGACCCATATGGCTTTTCAACCAATAGTGCCGGTGAACCCCATGGGGACTTGGAATGTTCTATGATTCCGGCTTGCAGCATATCCTGCAATTGCTTGGCTATCTCCTCGCGCTGCGCATACGGAATGCGATAGGCCCTCTAATACACGGAGATGCGCCCCGTGTGTCTATATGGTGTTTGATTGCCTCACATTGCCCGAGGACAAAGTTGCCTCGAGAAAACATTTGAAAACACTTGAAAACACTTGCCTCGAGAAAGCCTTGATTACCTTCTTCAATTGAGCCAAGTCCTCCTCAGGCATATGAGATACATCAAAGAGAGACGGGATCTCATCATCTGTCAATGCCTGGCCATGATCTGTGACCGCAAGCACTTTTTCGTCTTTTGGTTCTTCCACAGCGCACAGGTATGTAGCAATATTATTGTTTCGGGGAAAAATTATTTCCTTTTTTAGTGAAGTTTGCAAGGCGGACGGGAACGCGGCATCTTTTGTCTGGCTTCACTAGAGTCGCGGACCCTATCAATCCATGTGCCAAAACAGCGTCAACCTCGACGACGCCAAACCTGCCCTACGCGCACGGGTTTCGCCAGCTTTGTCCAGCAAACAGTTTGCGACAAGGCCAGTACAGTGCAAGGGCACGTCAGCCTTACGGATGTGCGTTCGGGCGCATCATCGAGGACAGCTAGCGCTTGAGGGACCTCTCTCATGGACTCAGCTCGCCAGTTTTTAATAGGAATTCGGCTCTCTTGTAGATCCAAGACCCCTTCAGTTGTTAAAATATTAATTTTCTGGGCCGATATAATGTCCTGTCCGATTATTCCGTCTACTGAGATTGCAGGCCCATCCGCAATCACAAAACAGGCATGAAAAAAAGTTCTGTTTCGTAAGAAAATTTTAGAAAGAAAGAGCCGTGGATGTCGATCTTACTCCCAGTGATGCCCACAAAGAGCCCATGCGATCTTACTGCGCTAGAAATTTTGTCAGGACATCGCTCTTGCAACCTCTTGAAAGCCCGTTCAGAAATGAGCGAAATGCGAGAGTCCGTGTCAACTAACATTTCAGCTTCACTCCCGTTTATGCGGCACTGTACTACCGGACTAGTTTCCTCCGAATATCGTACTACTGTAGCAGGAGATTTCTGTATCTTGTTTTGTACACTCTACCTTCCTGTCTACAGCTGATCTATACATCGAAACCCCCCGTTGGTTTTTTTAGCCCCTTCCAAACCGCAGTCAAAGGGGCGACCTACTCGTTTTTTTGGAATGGACTGTTTCTAGGAGTGTGGACGCTCAGCGCATTTACGAGCAAAGTGACTAGTTTGGCCGCACACGAAGCATGCCCTACCTGAACAACGCCGCCCATATGGAGCACTCGATGACTGCTGTGAAGTGAGCAAACTTTCATTGTTATCTAATCGTTGTTTCATTTCCTCTATCTCTGTGCGAGACGAGCTTTCTTCCCTGTCGACAATTCGTATCTCAGACATGCTGCCGCTGAGGAGTTCGTTCGCTTCCTCGTTGACAGCGCAGGCGACCGCATCGTCAAACTTCGGCGGATCACGTGACATGACAAACTGCCGCACACTGTCCCTCATCCCATTCACAAACTGCAATCTCATTTGATTCTGCAGCAATTCTTTCTTGATTTTGCTTTTCTCGTCCTTTGCCTCAAGTTCATCGGCCATTGTTACCTGCGCTAGCTTCTGTACTCGCGTTGCAAAGGATCGAACGTGTTCGCTAGGCACCTGTCGGGCAACCATAAACCGCTGCATGCGCAATCTCAACGGCTCCGTGTCAAACCTCGTGATCATAACCTGTTTGAACCTGGAAAATGTTGTAGCCTCCTTGGCCGCTGCATCATGCCACACAAACTCTTTGGCAGCGCCTGCCATCTTACACTTACAGAGACACAGCACATGATTATCGGCGCAAGAAGCGATGCTGACAACTTGTCCTACGGTATTCAAAAATTCGTGGGTGGTCGGACCCGTGCTCGCTCGTCCGCGAAACGGCTCGAGTGTCCGTTTTCACGTATTTCTCTCTATGTTGCTACCACGGTCAATATATTGCGCGTTTGGCCTTGATCCGCCAGAGTGGGCCTAGCGCGAGCGCTCCTGCTCACGTCACTGCCCGCTTCTTCTTCCTCGTTCACGGAATTTTCATCTAGAATCAAAACGCCTTCCATTGTACCTTTTTGTTAAGCCCTTCATCTAATATTTCGACGTTCTTTTTGCTGTTCCTATTTATGTTTTCCTATTCGTTTCCTAATAACATGCCACAAATTAAAGCTCATTAGGCGCCCGTACGTCCCTCAACTATCCTTGTCGCTGAAACTGAGCTTCTCAAATTTCTGTTATCATCTCATTTCTGCACCATGCAATCTACGAATCTGTAATCAGCGCCTAGTTAGAGCCAAGCCCTTTGTGAGTATTCACCATTTTTAGGAGGGAAACAACATTAACACTACCGCAGAGCCACCGAGCGATTGATCGGAACGTAGAGTCGAAGGCTCTCCGCTGTGATATCCCGTGAATAGGCAGGCGGTTTAACAATTCCTTCACTGTCCCTTGGTTTCTCAGTCTCGCCATGGATGAGGTGCGAGCCGGCACGAGTGCGTCAACGCTTCAGCGCAGGCGTGAGGCTGAATCTGGGCATTCAGACAATACAGCAAGCCGAGGTGCAGCAGCAAACAGTAAGAGATATCGGCCCGAGGCAAAGACCAAGATGGTATAAAAAAAAAATAACTGCTGGAGTGGAAGTCGCCTATACCGGCCAATGGGCTAGGGTGAAGCCTGCGGCAGCCATATTGAGGGGGGGGGGGCAAGAAGTGGCCATCAAACGCTTGGGAGCGTTGTTCGCCGGCGTTGCCAGTGTGTTTGAAATGTTTAAAGGATTTTTAGGCTGGGAAGCATTGCTGTGGGCTATCAGGTGAGCCATTCTGGACGTCTGTGAATCGATTTGAGCCACCTGCATTTTTAATGACTTCGACGGTATCTTAGTACTGAGCGTTTTTAGCTCTACTGTGTGCAAAATTCACAGCTCAACCCCAGTGTCAAATCTTAGAGCGAAGCCATAGCAACGCTAGTATAGTTGCGCAGCTTATGTCGAGCATAACAGCACTGAATTATAAGCGTCTTAATTAAACACAGTGAATTATTTGCTGCTATAAACGTTCGTACCTTAAGCGAAATCATCGAGTCATATGTCGTTAGATAGCTTAAAGGCCCACTGTCCATCCTCCGGTCGAAAATATTTTCTTCCCTGGTGGCTGTGAGACTTCGCCCCAGAACGCAAGGCCGCAAAATGTTTTTGAAAAGAGTAACTAATAACGCAGTTAAAGCCACCCCAATCACCCGATTCTGTCGTGTTTCTCTCCTTCCGTTCCCTCGAAAAGGTTTTTCACTCTCCTACCCGGTCGTCTAGCCTCCGCAAGTCAAATTCCCCTTCCTCCTCCGCGTTTGGCGGAGGTGGGGCGTGGCACTCCGTCTGCGCGAAAAGAAAAAAGGGGGGGGGGGGGGGGGGGGCGAGGGAGCGCACGCCTCTAGATTCAGTCGGGCCGTGGCGAGGGAAAAGCGCGCAGCGAGCGGTAGACACCCATCCTTCACCCTCAGACAGCAAGACGGACCAATGGACATCGTTTTCGGGAAATACGTCATTACTGCGGCTCGACGGGCCAGCGCAGGAAACGGGGAAGCTGGCTTCCCGAAGGAGAGCATGAGAGAGCTTTGATTTGTAATTTCGTTGCTTTGCGGTGCGCGTGTCACTGTAGCATTATGCACAGACTATCTCCGGTACCTGATCGAAACGCTGGGCGCCTTCGCCTAAAAGGTCCTTCCCTGGACAGTGGCCCTTTAAGTCGAGTATAATTGCACTGGGCTAATTTTAGGTCCTAATATTTACTTGTACTTAGATAATTGCGAATAAATAATAATATGCTATAGCTACACATGGTATATTTTTGAATAGATTATGCCAAGTACAATCGCCCTGGACCGTGCCCTGGATTAGCTGCTCATCATAATTATTTACCGCTAATTAGTTACTTGTAATTAATATTTATATTGTTACGTGGCGCAAGCGATGACAACAGGAGAACAGAGGACAGAGAGAAGATGCTCGATGGTCGTAAGATGACGTTTAATGAATATGTGTGCGGGCCTAGCCGCGCGCTCCTGCCCGCGCCACTGCCCTCTTCTTCCTCCTACGTCCGTAACATGACTCGGGGTCACCGAGCGATCGTCCCGATCGTAGACGAGGAAGTTTACCGATGATGAGTCCATGGCATGATGACGGACGTGTATGGATTTCAATTTCAATTCAATTTATTATTTATTTGCCATCCTGGTACAATGATGGCGGGAGCCCGGGGTAAAAGCTGCCGTTTGACAGCTTGACAAAGCCACGGGCCCCCACTTTGGCAGCACCACAGTAGTCAGGCATATATATAAAAAAAAAAGCACATGTCATGTGAATTTAAACACAAGGTAAGGAAACATTGAAATAATAAATACAGCTCTTGTCAGTGTACAGTTATGAAACGCAAAGTACACAATGAAAATGAAAACAAGCAGATAGAAGCCCACACTTATGGCGAGAGAAAAAAAAAAAGAAAAAAAGGATGAGGAAACATTGAGATAATAAATACAGCTCGTGTCAGTTTTACAGTTATCAACGCAAGGTACACAATCAAAACAAGCAGATAGAAGCCCACACTTACGGCGAGTAAAAAAAAAAAAAAAAAAAAAAAAGAAAAAAAAAGAACACACACAAAAAAAAACAGGTTAAATCAGTCATGAACAAAACCGTTCTATTGAATGCAAAAAGTACTGAAACAAATTCCGACGTGCAGCCCTGGGAAGAAAGATATTGCTTTGTGCTAAGTTGTTAAGCAGTCGGGGTAGTCTATTAGCTAATGTTTGCTCACCAAACGAAGTTCTGTAAGTTTTTACACTCCACTGCTCAGCATTTCTTATATTGTATGATGACTCTCGTTTTTCTAGCCCAGCTAATTTACAAAGAAAAGAAGTGTTGTTTGAGACCTCGTTTTTTATAGCCTTGCTTAAGCAGTAGTCATAAAGCTTGGTTATTGGAAGTATGCTGTACTTTAAGAAAAGAGGTGTGGTGTGGTAAGTTGGCGGAACATTTTCAAGAATCCTCAGGAATTTTTTCTGTAACACTTGCAGCATCTGAAGATTTCCTGCTGTTGTTGTACCCCATGTTAAATGACAATAGTTCAGACGAGAACTGAACAATGAATGGTATACCATCAACATTACGTTTCGTGGTAATACCTCACGGTTCCTGTATATAAGGCCAATAATATTTGAGCATTTATTTACAAGGAAGGTAACATGTTCATCCCATGACATTTTTTCGTTAAATATTACGCCTAATGTTTTAAATGAAGCCACGATTTCTAAGGGCACAGACTGTAGGTATATATTCTTCGTAATAAAAACTGCCTTGTTTTTTCCTCTGAAAACAACGGCTTTTGTCTTAGCTGCGTTAATTCTTAACGAGTTCTTGTTACTCCAGTGTTCTATTTGCTTAAGTGTATTGTTTGCAGTGTCTGTCAGTTCTGATATGCTATCTCCGGCAAAGAAAATGCTGGTGTCATCAGCATAGATAATAAATTTCGCGAGTGGAGCTGTGTGGACGATATCATTTATATATATATTAAAGAGAAAGGGACCTAAAATACTTCCCTGTGGAACGCCACAGCCTACAGAATGCATATCTGATAAAAAACCATTTATTGTTACTGCCTGTTTTCGATGCATGAGATAGGACTGCACAAGCGATAGTGCATGTCCGCGGAAACCATAGCGCTGAAGCTTACCAAGAAGTATTTCGTGGTTAAGTAGGTCGAACGCCTTAGAAAAGTCAAGAAATATGCCAATAACTATCCTATTCTTTTCAAGTTCGTTCAATATATATTCCTTTTGCTCTAATAATGCAAGTTCAGTAGATCGGTGCCTACGGAAGCCATACTGAGCCGCTGTTATGATTTGGTGCTTTTCTTCAAAGCGTAAAAAATTCCTGAGTATTACTTTTTCCAGTAGTTTAGAGAATACGGGTAAGATAGATATTGGCCTATAATTCCCGAGTTCATTTTTATCACCTTTTTTAAAGATAACACTTACACGCGCGATTTGCATTTTACGAGGAAATACAGCAGTGATGACACAAAGGTTTAGGATGTACGTAACATATGGTAAAATGAGATCAAAAACATACCTAATAGGCTTTATCTGGATGCCATCAATATCAGTTGATGTGCTACTGTTCAGTTCTTGGAAAGCTGACGTTACATCTTCTTCATCAACCGGTTCGAGAAATATAGTGTCACGAATGTGGACAACTTCACTGGTATCAGTTTGCGGAGCCATATTACTGGAGACCCTAACAAAGTGTGCGTTAAATGTGTCTGCAAGTTCTTTTCCGGATATGTTCACGCCGTTAATATTTAGCGTATTTAAATCACCACCTTCACTACTTCGCCCTAATATAGCGTTTAGTCGCTTCCACGTAATGTCGGCACGTCCTCGAGTAGACGTAAATTGATTTTTGTAATAGGTGTTTCTGGCTTTTTTAAGTTCGGCATTCAAACGATTGCGATATTTTTTAAATGCTGCTAAATCGCATTCAGCTTTGGTTTTAATAAACTTATGATATAGTCTGTTCTTTGCATTGATCTTAGCCCTTAATTCTTGTGTGATCCATGGCTTGCGACTGTGACGTCTTTGTTTTCTAGTTACTACCGGAAAGCAGGACTTGTAAATTGGCTTTAGGATGTTTAAGAATGCCTCATACGCATTATTGGCATCATTTTCTAAGAGGACAGGCATCCAGTTGCATCTTTCGATCGCAGTTCTAAATGTGGACAGAGTTTTTTCAGAGACAAGTTGAAAGGAGTGTGCAGGACTTCGTTCCTTTTTATAAATATTTTTAACGCATATAAATACCGGCAAGTGATCGCTGATGTCAGAGATAATTACTCCAGAACTGATCATACTAGGATCATAATTGGTAATAAACAGATCTATGAGTGATGAAGACGTGGCAGTAACACGCGTTGGTGCTTTAATTACATTCATAAGTCCATGCGTTCTAAGCAATAAATTTAAGCTATTTTGGGATGTGTCTGTGGATAACATATTAATATTTAGGTCACCACCAAAAACAAGGTTTAACTGCTGACTGGCAGTAAAAGAAATCAGGGTTTCAAGAAAATCCAGGAATATAGCTACACAGCCCTTTGGCGGTCGATAGCATACTGCAAAAACAGTATTGTCTATGCATATTGTTAAGATTTCATAATCGCTCAAAGAAGTTGTGAACTTCTGCAGTAGTTCAGGGTGCTGTTTCTTCTTCAGTAGCATTGAAACGCCGCCGCCAAGGCCGGTGTCACGATTTAGAAAAAAGGTCTCATAACCAGGCATTCGCAGAACATCATAATCATTTGTAGACCAGGTTTCGCTAATCATGATGGCATCAATGGGCACATCTAGCTGTTGGAGGAGAGTCTCAAAATATTCTTGCTTATATCTAACAGATCGAGCGTTGACATGAAGGCATTTGAATGACGTGTGAAAAACCGGACCAAGGTAATCTTTGAAGTCGTCGGGCAGTAGATAAGGATCTTTCGTTGTAGTCTGCATAACTGGTTGTAACACACACAAAAAATCGACTACCCCTTTAGTGCAGCTTGTCAAGATCGCAATAGTGCTGCACGACTATTGCTGACGCACCATCAGTTTTTCTTATCAAAATTTTTCCGTTACTGTGCCAGACATACTTGAACTTATTTGCCTTTGCCCAATCCTTCACTTCCTTCAACAAGTCTCGATTTCGCCTGGTCAAGTTCTCCAGCACGTGAACATTTCCATCTGCAGTTGTCAAATCCCGCCTGCTAGTCCACCATTGGTCCCTCATGCTCTGTCTTGCGAAACGGCAGATTATGCCAGGCACTTTGCCATGTTTAGGCGGCAATCGGTGTAGTGCTGTGATATCATGTTCTGACAACTGGGGTAATGCACTTTGACTGGCAATAGCATTAATTTTTGACAAAAGATTTTCATTGTCCGTTAGTGGTACACCATGAATTTCTAAGTTCAGTCGTCGGTTGCGCCACTCGAGGTCATCAAGTTGGACGCTCAGCGATTCAAATTGCTGCTTGGTCACTTCCATTTGTACGAGCTTCGTCTGGATTGCCTTAACATCTCGCTCATTTTGTTCTGTCCGCGTCACCAAGTCTGAAATTTGGTCAGACATAAACTGCACGGAATGTACAATTCCGTCAACTGTTTCTTTCAATGGTAAGAGAACATCAAGCTTCCGGTTGATCTCTTGAAGTACAATCCACATATCCTCTACTTTCAAGGGTGTTTCTTTGTCATCCTGCTTTGTAAGTGGCGTTTGTGTTCTGCATTTTAAGCATTTCCATTTCTGGTAGGCTGACCTGTTAGATTTTATCGTAGCCGCGGATACTCCAGCGCAACTCCCTACATGGTATGCCAAATTGCATGCTATACATGATATACTGTCTTTGGGATCTGAAATTTCCTCTTCACACACAACACATTCCATACTGAGAGAAAACAAGTTAACTACTTTGGCAGCAGCAGTGGGAGTGGCAAAACGACAACACGGTACTTTTTGAAAACCCACTAACCTGTAACGGTATGGTAGAATGTTTAAAAACGTCCTCCCCTCGCCACCGCTGCTGCCAAAGTGTCGTCGGGAATGCGATGCTGCAGCTTTATAGCAGTTGCACTGATGTCAGCGCCAAGCCGGTAGAGGTGGTGACGTCTTTTTTCCTTCGTAGATTGTCCTTTGATGACGGAGCCGAGAAACTGCCTCAGCAAACGTGTGCTTCCTGGCTTGCGCAGGCGTCGATCCAGGTTTCTGTAACGGTATGGTAGAATGTTTAAAAACGTCCTCCCCTCGCCACCGCTGCTGCCAAAGTGTCGTCGGGAATGCGATGCTGCAGCTTTATAGCAGTTGCACTGATGTCAGCGCCAAGCCGGTAGAGGTGGTGACGTCCTTTTTCCTTCGTAGATTGTCCTTTGATGACGGAGCCGAGAAACTGCCTCAGCAAACGTGTGCTTCCTGGCTTGCGCAGGCGTCGATCCAGGTTTCTGTAACGGTATGGTAGAATGTTTAAAAACGTCCTCCCCTCGCCACCGCTGCTGCCAAAGTGTCGTCGGGAATGCGATGCTGCAGCTTTATAGCAGTTGCACTGATGTCAGCGCCAAGCCGGTAGAGGTGGTAACGTCCTTTTTCCTTCGTAGATTGTCCTTTGATGACGGAGCCGAGAAACTGCCTCAGCAAACGTGTGCTTCCTGGCTTGCGCAGGCGTCGATCCAGGTTTCTGTAACGGTATGGTAGAATGTTTAAAAACGTCCTCCCCTCGCCACCGCTGCTGCCAAAGTGTCGTCGGGAATGCGATGCTGCAGCTTTATAGCAGTTGCACTGATGTCAGCGCCAAGCCGGTAGAGGTGGTGACGTCCTTTTTCCTTCGTAGATTGTCCTTTGATGACGGAGCCGAGAAACTGCCTCAGCAAACGTGTGCTTCCTGGCTTGCGCAGGCGTCGATCCAGGTTTCTGTAACGGTATGGTAGAATGTTTAAAAACGTCCTCCCCTCGCCACCGCTGCTGCCAAAGTGTCACTAAGGTCCTAATGCTTGAAGAAGAGGAAGAAGTAAGAATAGAACGGCTTGCCGGTACGATGTCTGATGCGTGGGTGATCCGCCTCCCCTGGAGCTGTCAACCATGCGTCACCAGAGTCCATGGGACCGATGGCTCGAGGTCACGTCGGGCAGCTTGGGCGGGGGTTGCGTGTTCGTGTCCATTGGTTCCTTCGGGTCATTCGTCTCGTTTCTGATTGGTCTGTCTGTTCTCCTTGTCTTCAGGTTCGGGCTGGGGGCTGGGCGGTGGTAGTTCTGGGCTTGAAGGGCTGGAGCGAAGCTGCTCGGCGATGTCCTCGGGCCCTCGGTCGATGATCCCGGCTTACAGATGGCGTCGATGCTGCAAGGCGAGGATGGGGATGACGTACGCCGCACCTCCAACCAAATGTTACGTGGCGGCAAGCGCTGACAACAGGAGAACAGAGGACAGAGAGAAGATGCTCGATGGTCGTGAGATGACGTTTAATGAATCTGTGTGCGGGCCTAGCGCGCGTGCTCCTGCCCGCGCCACCGCCCTCTTCTTCCTCCTTCGTCCGTAACAATATGTATGCTATACTTTCAAATCTTATCTCGTAGTGTAGCTTATATCTAGTACGGTTATACTAAACTAATCCCATTGCACTACACTAAGGTCCTAATTTCTGATGAACAGAAATATGATTAAAATTGGATTTTATGCTACAACATCAAGTCATACATTATTGAAATGCTCTCGACGAATAGAATCCAAAATCAAATGATAAACGTAAAATGCACGCAAGCCATAGCTAATGCTTGTCTAATTCCGTTCAACCGAGTTAGGCGGCCAATTTCTTTCCATTTTAGCAGACCAGTATACATCTTCCTCGATTGGGATCGGGCCCATGACCTGCGGATTATCAGGTGAATGAATTCCTTTGCCAAGGCCCACTTCAGCTGGAGTTAAAGCCCCCACTAAAGCTTAGAATATACCTAGTTCCGGCCTCTAAAAGAAAATAATATGCACTGCAATTCGCATTTCTTCGTCTTCTGTAATGCACTCAGTTGAGATGTAAAAGCGAACAGTCATGTAAGTAGTCAAAATAAAAGTAATTCAAAGAATAAAAAATAACAATGCATGCAACAAACCTGAGCACTATTTAATTCAGTATTTTTAAAAAGCAAGAAATGAAACATAGTTTCCGATGCTTCACAAAAAAAAGCACATGCTGCTGTAAGTATTAAAATTCACCATCACGCTTATACAGGCAACTTTATTAAGCTTAAAAGCAGCAGGTGCTATCAAGTTCTTAACTTTTGTAACGCTAAAAAAAACACGCAAAAAATAAAGGATCAAGAAGGCACTTCGATTCCAGTGGGTTACACAGTTACAGAACATTGACAGCAACATAATACGAACGTCAAACCATTTATGTCTTGGCAAACATATAGAATTTACTGCCTGAAAGATGTTTGTGAATAAAATAGCAAGTTGATGCTATACTGGCAATTAGTAAAGTAAATAAATTATTACAATTCAAGAAGTGCTACTCTGCTGATGTATAAACAAGGCATGGTTTCCTCTTCGGAATATATTATTCAACAATATTCTCATTGTTGACATCAAATCCATAAACTACAATTCTACATTATGGTTACACAAATTCTTTAACTACAAACAGTGCGACTAGTTGCGGTTAATGCCATGATCCTGATGTTGAACGCTGAGCTTTCATTGGTTGTTAAAAAAGTAATTTTGTACTAAACACATTCATCATCATCATCATCAATATCGGCCTGACTATACCCACTGCAGGGCGAAGGCCTCTCCCATATCCTTCCAATTAATCCGGCCCTGTGCTAGCAGCATCCACTTGACCTCTAAGAACATCTTAACCTCATCCGCCCACCTAACTTTCGGCCGCCCCCTGCTACGCTTACCTTCCCTTGGAATCAAATTGATTACTATTAGAGACCATTGGTTATCCTCTCTTCGCACTCCATGTCCTGCCCATGCCCATTTTTTCTTGATTTTCACTAGAATGTCATTAACTTGAGTTACTTCTATAACTCACTCTGCACGCTTCCTATCTCTTAACGTTACACATACCATTTTTCGTTCCATAGCCCTCTGCGGCATCCTCAACTTAAGAACCCTCTTCGTTAGCCTCCATGTTTCAGCCCCAAAGGTGAGTACAGGTAAAATGCAACTGTTGTATACATTCCTCTTGGGCGATATCGGCAAGCTGCTAGTCATAACCTGCGAGGGCTTGCCAAATGCGCTCAATCCCAATCTTATTCTCCTTATTTCCCTTTGATGGTCCGGATCTGCGGTTTCTACCTGTCCTAAGTAGACATATTCGCCTACTACTTCCAGTACTTCGCTACCTAACGTAAATTGCGGTTTCTTCCCGAGGCTGTTGAACATTACCTTAGTCTTCTGCAGGTTGATTTTCAAGCCTACCTTTCTACTTGTCCTGCTTAGGTCGTCAATCATTCTGCGCAGTTCATCGCCCGAGTTACTTAAGAAGGCAATGTCATCAGCAAATCGCAGAGTACTGAGGTGTTCTCCATCTACTCTTATCCCTAACTACTTCCATTCCAACTTTCCGAAGTACTGGGGAGATAGTGTGTCCTTGCCTAACACATTTCTTTATATGAATTTTGTATATATATATATATATATATATATATATATATATATATATATATATATATATATATATATATATATATATTAATTATCTTTCCCCTGAACAGATTACATTACTAATATATGTGATTAAAGAAGTAAAATAAAAAAGACAAATTACAATCTCCAATGCTTTCTGTGTGAAGGAAAGAAGCCAACAGTCGGCGAGGCCAAGGAAAGCATTGGAGATTGTACTTGTTTTGTTCTTTAAATTTTTACTTCGATGATCACATAAATTAGTAATGTAATCTGTTTAAGGGACGATAATTAAACTCCAAAGTAGATGAAAAAACAACGTGCCGATGGTGGGAATATATCGCGTCCAGTACTCTTCCAACTGAGCTACATCGGCCGCTGTCCCCCCTGCTACTTTCGAAGGGTATTAATGCTGTCTGTATACGAACCTTAAGAGTGTTCACCAGAGCCACCCTAAACCATAGCGGTGGACATGGAACATCCTGTGTTACCACCAGCGTCAGCAGTGATTATCGAAGTAAAAAAAAAAAAACAAGTACAATCCCCAGTGCTTTTCTTGGCCCCGCCGACTGTTGGCTTCTTGCATATATATATATATATATATATATATATATATATATATATATATATATATATATATATATATATATATATATATATATATACGAAGGAAAGAAGCCAACAGTCGGCGAGGCCAAGGAAAGCGTTGGGGATGGTACTGTGTCTTTTCTTTTTTTAATGTTTACTTTGGATAATCACAGAAATTAGTAATGTAATCTGTTTAGGGTAAAGATAATTGAACACAAAGTAGAAGAAAAAACAACGTGCCGATGGTGGGAACCGAACCCACGACCTATATATATATATATATATATATATATATATATATATATATATTACGAGTGGAAATCACGCACCGATGGGTAACAGCACTGAGAAATCAATGGGCACCGCTTAGCCGCACAACTCAACACTGCGCGTCGTCTTCGTCCACACGCCCAGACACTCTTCCTTCACTTGCTGAATGCCAACATGGGGAATGCAGCTTGCGGAATGCCAGCAGCCAGTGTCGATACGGTGGGCTACAACAGATGTTTGACCAAGAGGTCGGGCCTCAAAATCAAAAATGTCACTATGTGAAACCAACAGCTTGTAGAGCGTGTCGACAGAATCGGGTTGCAGGTCGGCCGCAATCATGCTGGAAACAGGATCACGGTGTAAAGGAGACGACATAGGAGCGGTAGAGGCTGTGCAAGGTGCAGAGGGAGGGTCAGTAGTTAGGGCTGAAACTTCACAGTCGGTCAGTGGGGACAGTTCAGCTAATGAAATTCCGTCGGGGAGGACTTGGGTCGACAAACTGAAGTTTAGGACTGGGAGAGTGGTGCGATTCTGAGATACGTATACGATGATGTGTGGGAGGCTGACGTGAAGCTGCAGGACGACAGCTGTAATTGGGCAGGCAACGTAGTCTCCATCGGGCACGGGCGGGAAAGGGCGCATATGAATATAAACAACAGCTTCCGGAGGGAGGCGGGAATATTTTGCTGAGCGGAGGCGAGGTCGCGTGGAGAGATCTTCAGAGCAGAGGGGAAGGTCCAGGCGTAAAATACCGGTTGAGCAGTCAATAAGGGCTGAGTGAGCGGTCAAGAAGTCAAGGCCGAGGATCAGGTCATGGGGGCATTCCTGGAGCACGGTGAATAAGACTGGTGTGTGACGACCAGCAATGGTTACACGGCCGGTGCACATACAAAGCACGGCAGCAGGGCTGCCATTGGCGACACGAACGGTGGACGAAACTGCTGGCGTCAGGACTTTCTTGAGGCGACGACGAAACGAGGAACTGAGGACAGAAAGTTGTGCACCAGTGTCAATAAGGGCAGAGGCAGGAACACCATCCACAAGGACTTCAATGAGGATAGATTGTAAAGTAAAGGTCAAAAGAGATTTTTCAGTCGGGGTCGCGAATGCAGCATCACATCCGGGAGCTGCATCTCTAGTTTTCCGAGAAGCGGCCGGCATAGGACGATGAATAATTACGACGAGGAAGAGGAGAGCGGGAACGCTGGGTTTGTGGGGAAGGCGACCGGCTGGAACACGAACAGGTGGAACAGGATCTGCACGGGACGGGTCAGGTTGGGGCGAGGAACGGCGCGGTGCAGAGACTCCACTGCGATTGACGTTGTAGAATGGGCGTGACGGCATGTACCAGCAGTTGCGGCAGTGACGGGAGATATGACCAACACGGGAACAGTTGAAGCAAATGGGGCGATCGTCAGCGGTACACCAGTCATTAGGATTGCGGTAGCGGTATCGAGGCAAAAAGCTGGGGTTAGAGGCAGTAGCGATCACAGAAGGGGCTGAGTTGGAGTCGATCGTGTTCGGGACGTGGCCAGTAGAGATGCCCCATATTAGCAACCTCCTGGCGAACAACAGCCTGGATGAAGGATACTGTAGGCAGGGTGTTGCCTGTCAGCTGAGATGAGGCAACAGCGAAAGCCATGGCCTCGAGTTCGCGGCGGATGATTCGTGTCAAGTTGGGTTGGAAGGCTGACGGAGAGCAGGCAGGTCAGTACAGGACGAGGTAGCAACTGTGTTCGGCAGGCGGTCAAAACGGTGACATACGCGTTTTTGTTTCGCCTGCTCAAAGCGCCGGCACACTTGAAGAGCACAGTCCACAGCTGAACAGTCCTTGCATAAAAGGAGGTAAAAAGCGTCGTCTGCTATACCCTTTAGTATGTGGCCCCCTTTATCTTCCTCCCTCATGGCCGAGTCGACTTTTCGGCAAAGGGATAGGATGTCTTGTATGTAGGAAATATGTGATTGGTTGATGTTTGGGCACGAGACGCTAGGTCTTTCTTGGCAGCAAGTCGGCGTCCAATGGGTTTGCCGAAGAGGTCGTGAAGCTTCTGTTTGTATACGTCCCAAGATGTCAGTTCGTCTTCGTGCGTTTCAAACCAAACGCGCGCGGTGCCGGTCAAATAAAATATGACATTTGGCAGCATGAGTGTTGCATCCCAGCGGTTGTGTTCGCTTACTCGTTCGTAGAGGGCCAACCACTTGTCCACATCAACGTCGTCGGTCCCGCAGAAGGTGCCCGGGTCCCGGGGTTGTGCCATCACGACAGTTGGGGCGGAGGCCGTAGAGGGGGTGGGGTCTGTGGACATGGTGATGGTACCGACATGGCGTAAACTGCGGAGATCCAGCCTGAGGTACGGGGATCGATGATTTCACCTCCACCAAAGATGTTATGAGTGGAAATCACGCACCGATGGGTATCAGCACTCTGAAATCACTGGGCACCGCTTAGCCGCACAACTCAACACTGAGCGTTGTCTTCGTCCACACGCCCAGACACTTCTTCCTTCACTTGCTGAATGCCAGCATGGGTCAACACCACATAAAATATGTATATATTGTAGCGTGTGCAACAGTAGCCGCTAGGCGGCTGCTCATCGAGAGTCTCGTGCGTGGACTCGAAGAAGTGGCCCCGTGGCGTTCGATGAGAAGCTGAAGTTGGCTGCTGTCACTCGGTGCTCTGGACCTGCTCTCCTGTACCTGCTATAACAACCCGCCATTGAAAACCAACCTTCTCGTTACGGGCCTAAACGGCTACGTGACAATATCTTCCTTTCACTCTGATTTCGGAATGCATGCATGACCACCGTGGTTTCTCTGAGTCAAATGCTTTTTCGTAATTAATGAATGCTATGTATAAGGGCTGGTTATAATCCGAACACTTTTTTATCACCTGGTTGATGATGTCGATATGATCGATAGTAGAGTACCCTTTCCGAAAACCTGCCTGATCTTTTGCTTGATTGCAGTCTAAGATTGTCCTGATTCTATTAGAGATTACCTTAGTAAATACCTTATCCGTAACAGACAGTCAGCTGATTGGTCTGTAAATTTTCAGATCCTTAGCGTCCCCTTTCTTATGCTATAAAGTAATGTTTTCGTTCTTCCATGGCTGCGGTACGTTGATGACGATGACACCAGGTACTGCATATACAGGGGGGCCAGTTTTGATAGAACAATATGCCCCCCCCCCCCCGTTCTTCATCAAATCTACACTTACCTGATCCTCTCCAGCTGCTTTCCCTGTTTTCATAGTTTCTAACGCTTTCTTAACCTCTTCCTTCGTCACTGGCGGAACGTCTGACTACTTTTCTCCACTGCCTATCTCATGTTTGTCCTCACTACTTTGGCTACGGTAGATATCAGTATAGAACTCCTCGGCTACTTTGACTATCTTGTCCATATTCGTGATGACGTTGCCCGCCTTCTCCTTTAGCGCATACATCTGATTTTAGCGTACGCCAAATTTTTTCACCGCTTTAAGGCTTCCCCCATTCTTTACAGCCTACTCAATTTTATCCATGTTATACTTCCTTATATCGGCCACTTGGCGCTTATTGGTTAGCTTTAATATATCTGCCAATTTTATCTGGTTTGTTGGATTGGAAGCTTTCATACTTTGGCGTTTCTTAATAAAATCTTTCGTCTCCTTAAACAGCTTAGCATTACCCTCTCTTACTATCCTACCACCTACTTCTACAGCGCACTCCGTATCTCTAAAATTATTGTTCATTGCTTCTAGGCTATTGTAGTCATTCTCGGTTAGAGCTGAATATCTATAGTTATAATAATAATTATTATTATTATTATTAATATTATTATCAAATATAGCGAGATCCTGAACTCATCTGCCCTCCTCCTCATCGCTTCAGATTTAGAGTAATTCGAGACTTTACCATCCTGTGGTCACTGCATCGCACTTTCCCGATTATATCTACATCCTGCTTAATCGCGGGGTTAGAACACAGTATGAAGTCAATTTCATTTTAGAGAGCAGCTCTTTGGCGCCCGTTCCTGCGTTTCGCGTCCTCGTCGCCGTCGGCGTTGCCGTCGTCGTTGTCCCTCGTAACCAGCTCCGCAGCCGGGGCAGCACGCGCTCCTGCCGCCACCGTGCATTGCTGCGTGTACCCACATCCTTCCCTCTCTCTCAGTGGCGGCGACCGCGTGTGTTATCTGATTGCTGCGCGTGCTCCTGTCGCCACCCTTCTCAGCTGCATGTACCCCCCCCCCCCTCTTCGAGCGTGGAGGCGATGGTGTTCTCCGGTTGCCGAAGTGCCGTCACGGCAACAACGGATCACGGTGCGTGTATCCTAAGCCGAAACGCAGAACCACGTTGACTTGACTCGCTATCGACGTCAGTGGCATCAGTCACTGCTATCTTTTCGCACCGCAACGCTCCTATGCGTCCACGCGCTGCCTCCTGCGACTTCCCGATAACTTAATTGCTCTCCTCGCTCCTCCTCCAATGCCACCCCTGTGCGGCGGCAATCAGAGCGCCGGATCTGTGACGCCGGATCTCGATACGTACAACGCCCGAGCTGGGACGCATAGCCGCCGCTGTTCGCCATTGAGATGCACTCAAATTTCGCATCAGGAAGTAACTTAATCGCCGGCAATTTTTTAATCTGCGCGTTAGGACTTTTTCATGTCCACTTCCGGTTCTTTCGTTTGCTGAAGTAGGTATTCACGTTTCTTAAGTAATTGCGCTCTGCAAGCTCAACTAGTAACTCCCCCCTGCTATTCCTAGAACCAATGGCATAGTCACCCACTGCCTGGTCTGCTGCCTGCTTTTTTTTTCACCTTGGAATTGAAGTCGCACAGTATACCGTATACTTCGTCTTTCCTTTCCGCATTGCCGATTCGACGTCTTCGTAGAAGCTTTAAACTGCGTGGTCATCACGACTACATGTAGGTGCGTAGGCCTGTACAACCTTCAGTTTATACCGCTTATTGAGCTTAATTGCGATGCCTGCCACCCTCTCATTATTGCTATAGAATTCATCTATATTACCAGCTATATACTTATCGACAAGGAAACCTACTACTAGTTCCCGCCTCTCTGGTATACCTCGATATCACAGTACATGCCCGTCATTCAGTCCAATATATGCCTCATTCGACCTCCTAGCCTCACTAAGCCCTATGAAATCACATTTCATACCCTCTAGTTCCTGTAAGAGCACAGCTAAACTAGTTCCAGCGTTAAACTTTGCCAGGGTTAATTTCCAATGGCGGCATGTCCAGCGAAGCCAGATATTTTAGCCCCCCCCCCCCCTTCCCCCGCTGCGTCACAGGTTTGACCGTCGCCGTGGTCAGTTCTCCATAGTCGCTGGTGACTGAGGGCTCGGTTTTTATAGGTCTATCATGGGAAGTTGCGGCCAATTACTGCACCAGAGTGTCCAACTCCTGTTCTGGCGAGGAAGTGCGTGGCCGGAGGTGTTCACCGGCAGCAGGTCTCACCCCAAACCTGTTTATGCAATTCCATCAACACGCAGATTTGTTTTCTTTTCTTGATCCGGTGGAGAATACGCGGCACTGGGATCCGAACCATGGTCCTCTTAAATGCGAGGCGGATGTTCTACCTCTACGCCACCGCTGCCTCGCGTAAACATATTCCACTCTTGTGTTATGTGAGGAATCCTAATTTTTATGCAGAGCTCCACTACATCTTTGCAAAGCTTGTGTAGACATGCTTGCCCAAGGATTGTAGTCAATGAGATGCTGAATCAACTGAGAAAACATATTTTTCTCTGGCAACATGATCAGCACTTCTAGCGACTATGTGCTTTGTTCTCAAACATTGTCTGAATGATTTCAAATTCCGCTTGCAACCCATGCAGCCTTTCTCTGTTCGCTTAATTGCAAATTATATTTTCCTTTAAAATAGAGGGCTACTACTTACGTGCCGTTAATGCAAAATCAATTGTTCATTATTTTAACTTGATCTAGCATAACCCAAATTAGTCACCTTTAATCTAACCCAATCCACATTAGTTCAACGTGTCACCCTTAATCCAACGTATTTCCTCTTAATCCCACATAATCACCCTTAATCTAACATAATCCTCTATAATCTAAATTCATCTAAAATAATCATCCTTAATCCCATTAAACTGCCACATTCGCATTCAAACCACCCTAATCCAACTTAATTTGCTCTAATATAAAATCATCATGCTTAGTAAAATGTAATATTCCCTAGTCGCCCCTTACTGACTCACCATAATAAATTAATGAAACCCTAATTCAGTTGTCTCCACCTTATCCTCCTTACTCTACCTTTATTCCATCTTTTCGACACTTTATTCGACTTAACACGTCCTTCCTGTGCACGACATACGATGCGACTGCCTCACAAGCACCACACCATAATGTTCCGACATGTTTTTCTCAGTTATGGGCACGGAGCAAGAAACCATTTAGGAGGTGAAACTCCCGTCAGCACGAGCGAGCGCGGGCGACCAGATAAGGTCACAATTCTAGCGCCGACGGCACGGAACGTGACGCAGCCGTATATGAAGTGGCGGCGGCATGTGGCGCCTCGCAGAAGCCGCAGCGACAAAAAATATACCTGGACTGATTGCCTTGGCAATCGAAACGGCGGTAATTTCTTTCCATGCCGACAGGCGCCGCCTGCATGATAGTGGCGCTGCGGGCTTGTGACCTTTTCTGGTCGCCGCAAACGGCGTAGTTTCCACTCCTAAAGGTTTCTTGCTCCGTGATTATGGGGTACGGCGCCGCATTTTCGACCGAACAATCTATATACGTTTCCCGTAATAACCACGCGCATATTTATAACCCATACTTTAAGACGGAGAAGACACTGTACTGAGCCTATATAATGATTACCGGCGCCTGTAGATGTTCTGGGAATAACGGAGCCTGCAGAGAGTCTATGCGCAACCGTGCCGTTTTTCCAGTGCCGTCAAAGAAGCCTCGAGTGAAGTGAACTGAACACAAGCGACCTGCGCCTTTTGCTTGCCATCCCTCGCGGTGAACAGCTCGTTCCCAAAGTGTTCGTGCCTAAGGATCCTTTGGAAACCTAGCAGAATAAAAGAAACAGCCAAGCTTAAGTTTCACCGCTCGAAGCCAGCGCCGCGCCTTCTCTGGTGGCGAGCCGTCGAGGCTACTGGGGTTTTGTCTGGGGAGGAGCGCGACTGGTGCTGCCGACCGCGTATGCATTTCCCTGAAAACTGCAGCAACGGAAGTGCCGGGTGGCGTACCCTACAGGATAAAACATAACAAAAAGGATGTCAATAAAGCTATATGTTTTTTTTGAGTATACATTGAAGTGCATAAACTAAAATGCATACGCAATAAAATGGTTTGCTGGATTAACATTGCTTGTAGTAATCCTCTGATCATGCCAGTTGCGTCCGTTGCGCCATCTTTAGTGCGTTGAATCAAAACGAATAAGAGCGCATTTAAAGTCTGCACTATACCCGTCGCTTTTGTGGCGTAATGGATCTGCACCACGTACCATATACACGTAAAATGTTTGTTCGATTCTTGTAGGTGCAATGTTTTGTATTTTTCACAACATTCAAATAATTTACGACCATATTTCCTCGTGTATGTTCCCCTTTAGGTTACCTAATACTATGTTTTTTCTTTGTTCTTAACAGCAGCAAAATTAGCCACGAACGCAGCCAGAATGTGACGGTATGACAACGTTTACACTGTTCAATTACCTTTACCGTAATCAATTCCTGTCTTCAGTAAGCGTATGTTACCTTTAGGTTGCGTTCAGAGGCAGCTCTCAGCAACAATCACCATAACATGCTGTAAAGCCTTTTTTACGGATTTACGCCGCGGCGATTTTTCAAGTTAACTTATTCAACGTCACAAAGATGGCGCGACGGACGCCATCGATGTATTACGCTCTTTACAGTAAGTAATTTTAATCCATAAAACTATTTTATTCATATTGCTTTTCAGTTTCTGTACTGCGCTCCATGCTCAAAAAAACTTAAGGTTATGTCTCATTATTGAGTGACGCACCCGGAACTTCCGTGGCTGCAGTTTTCGGGGAACCGCAATACGCCTACCGGCCAGACGCCGGCGGTAGCATCAGTAGCTCGCGCGCGTACGCGCCCTTCAGTTCGAGCGACGCCTGGTAAGCGCGCTTCCTTAGTGGGCGCCTTTGTACGAAGAGATAAAAAGATTTTCTTCAGTAGGTTTCCGTTCAAGAACGCTGGTCTCCTTGCCAGGTATGAAGGGTGAGATGAGAGGTGAACAGGCTAGCGGTTCGTTTAAAAAGTGAAAGCTGCCCATTAAATAAAAATTGAACTGTTGCTCGTCGGTAGGCATTTCTCGTGGGCTCATATTTGACGCACTAATTTTACCAAAGCGCTGCATTTACATCAAAAATGCTTTTCCAACTCGCGGGCGAAGAGGTTGAAGCCTTTGTTTGCTATTGCTCCACTGGTGCATCAGTTTACTTCGTAAAAATTTCCCCTCTCCCTTTTCCTTTCAATAAATCCATCTATCTCGTAATAATTTAAACGAAGGCCACCGCAGCTACATTTCGTTCCAGCTTTGCAAGGGCATCTTCCGTCCCTAATCGAAACCTCTCACTTTTCACCGGATGATCATGCCTGCTGTAAACAAACAGTTGTGAGCTATAATTGACTTTTATTCCTCTCCTGAAGTTGCTATTAGCTTACCAAACTTTACTCAGCAAATGCTAACCTTGTTAGCACCCCTGTGCAATGCTCAGGGAGCGTATACAAAGAAACATAAAGCACTAAAACTAGTTATAAATTTTCTTAACGTAGTTGCGCATGTGTTTACGCTCTAGCTATTTACGCGTGTGCATCGCGTGCACTGGGTTTTACCCATTGGCACTGAACACTGTGTTTGCATAGCCAGTTGTGCGCCAGTATAGGCCATATTCTCACAAAATTCAAATCCGAACAAACCACGAGAACCGAAATACACGAGATAAGTTCTTCAGAGCTCTGCTTACCAGCTTAGCTTCTAATCTGGCCTACCTTTCCAGAGCCTAAGCATTACGCTGCAACATAAACAATTCAGTGGGGAATATTTCACTGGATAGAGAACGCGTGCCTCTTACCTTCCAAGGCTTTTCAGTTGATACCACTGTCACAGAAAATTGTCTCCGGCATGCAATTAACTTTGATCCCAAAGAGAACACGATGACTTATACAAGGATGATGCCATATGAAAACAAATAAAGCATGATCTTAATATTTGACAGCGCAAAACGTCCATCGAGTGCGCCATTGAGTGCTTCGATTCGAAGTGCTTAGCGTTCAGTATTTCGAGCATATAATATATAAATAAGATTTTCGATGCAGGCGAAAAGAAAAGCAAGGTGCTGTGCGGCATCAATTCACTTCGAAAAACACCAGGTGGTCGAAATTTCTTGAGCCTTCCATTACGCCGTATCTCATAGTCTGAGTCGCTTTGGGACATTCAAGCCCATAAATCAAACCAACCAACCCAAAATTAGGGGACAATTAAGCTCCCCCGTTAAGGGTTGTGCGGGTTTGCGCGAGGGGGACGGTATTCCGCCCCGTCGACACTCCGCGGGTGCAGCTTCCTCGCTATCGACCCGCGGAGGGAACAAATAATACGGAGCATGCCGGCTAGCCATACATCAACAACAAGATTTTCCTTGCAAGAGCAATACTACATAAGAAGGGCTTTTGACTCACCGGCTGGGGAATGGGGGTCCGACTTCAACGGCGGACATTTGCACGCGCCGTGAATATGGCGGCCAGGATCTCCCGTGCGCGCCGCATTCTTAAGCCATACTACGGCGTCTGCCGCGGGAGGCTGCGAGAGCATGCGGTATTTGCCGGTCGCTTCGCTGTTGGGAACCAGAAGACGGGCGGTTGTGCACGACGGGTCCTCCCGTGTGCGCTGCATACTCCATGACTGCTGCTGTCCCCCGCATTTGTCGGGAGAGGCGGCGGGAGACGACCGCTCACGTTGCCGAGTGGATCCAGAAGCTCTCTCGTCTTCTCGCAGGAATCCGCGTAGACATCTTGGTGGCGCACCCATCGCTGGTCCCCTTCCCCCAAGGGGAGGTATTTACCTCCTCTCTCAGCCGGCGCTGCCACAATGCTCGCCGGAGTGGTGGTGATCGGTCGCGACGAATGGGGAGGAAACTGGTTTTCCACATCCCTCCCTCCTTAAATGTTCTCGATGTTCACCTATGGTTGTGGAAAACTGCTCCTTGGACGCCATCCGCGAGGTAAACACCAGGCTTTACAGGGCGATCCAAACATTGGTGCCATCGGACGAGCAGCAAAGTGAAGGGGTCCCCGCTGTCCATCGGCAGGTCCCAGACGCCAGCGTGACGGGAGGGTGTTGTTCCCGCTGGCGCGCCTTTATTGGCAGGCAGAGGATCGGCCTCCCCTCCCGTTAAGTCATACTGGTTCGGCGAGACTCTGCAGTTTCGGTGATTCACTGCCGCAGGGCAGCGGGCAGGAACATAGACAATGGCAGCAGGCCCAAGCGGCTTCACTTGATCTCTGCACAACCCTCCGGATCTCCAAAAAGGTTGAATAAATTGCCCAAAATGACCATTTAGTAAAATGTGGGCCAATGAGAGTGCCAAACAACTTTATCCGGCACCGCACTGCGTTCCGTTAATCCGATCGAAGCACGGACATCCGCAGTTCGTTTGCCGGCATAATAATCTGGTTCCGCGAAATTTCTGATTCGCCTTCTGAGCCCAAAAATACCAAGTTCATTCGAACAAAGTTAGCTTTCTCTGGTTAAGGGAGATGTTTTGGCCACAGCGATGTTAATATAAAACAAGCAAAGCGCATTTGCGCCTACTGTTTACCACGATTAGACTGCGCTCCAATGTGCGACAGGCAGATCCCAAAAAGAGCCTTCAGCCTCGTCGCTTTAGGACTAATGACAATGTCTAGAACACAACGCCGCGAGGATGTGTGTCTCTGCCAAGAAACCCGGGGTAGCCCTAATCGCTCGCTGCCATCCAATGGCAACTTCTGAGCGAACGGCGCCCACTGCGTCCAGCGGTATCGGAGCGCCCCGGTGCTTTCCGGCAATCACGGCTGCAATACCAGTCAGCCGATTGCGGCACCTGGCTCCCAGAGCCAAAAAGACAGAAGAGGAAATATTTACAACTATATACAAGAAAATTAGGGCCACCGTCGTGGCTGAGACACTCACTCGCTTCCGGCTTTCTGTTATCCGTGGACGGCTCGGCCTCGCGCTCCACGTACGGACCTTGTTGCTGCACCTCTTAAAGGTCTCAGCACACAAACACACACAAAATTAAAAATGTCACACACACACACGCGCGCGCGCGCACGCACGCACGCACACCCCACACGGAGGGTGTTTTACACTTTCTACTTTTTTCTCTTTTAAGTATTTTTATTGATCGTTAATTTTATACACCGGTACTTAGCATCGGCAAACACTGGCTTACCATTCTTAGCAGTTTGACAGCTTTGAGTGCATTTTTTTTCTTTTTTTTTTCTATTAGCTGAATTATTATCATTTACAAACTTTCACATTTGCACTAAATTTTTTAATTAACACCACGAAGCACTGGCGTTTCATTCTGGGCATTTTGACTCCTTTCAATCCATTTTTTTTCATATAATGTATTTGATTCCTTTAATTCTTCAAATAATTACATTGAATTTATGAGCTCGTCAGCGCCTGTTACGCAGCAGCCAATCATCAGTCCGTAGAACCATAAATTACAACGATAGTTTTTTTACTGAGCCCTCGGTTATTTCCGACACGTGGTGCGGCTACTACTACAACTACGCGGGCGGCGTCTCGAGCGAACGAGCTGTATAAGCTATCGCTTAACATGACGAACACAAATGATGCGGTGTTTGCAATGTGATTGTTCACTTCCGAAGCGCACAGGGCGTCCAATATTAATCGTAGTTGTCTACGTTCTGCTGCAGAGAGTACACTTTGTCAACTAACTTTTCAACCTACTAATGTTCGATTTAAGGAAAATGAAAGTAAAGCAAAGAGATTTTTCTCAAGCCCGCCGCTGGCGGTACACTGCAACGCGCCGCAGATGCAGCGCGAGCGCTGTGCACATGCTCTGCAATGCAAGAAGGCGCGGCGGCCGCTGCCGCCATACGGCCTCACCAATGGGGTCTGTTTCCACCTTCCACCGCGCCTCGGTAGGGTCGCCACCGCCCCACTGCTGCTAAAGCCACTGCTGCGCCTCTGCTACCGCCGTTCACGCGCAAGGGAAACGCCCGCTCGCTCTTCGCTCCGCCCGGTCCTGGCATATTCACCCTGCATGGTTTATACAAAGACGCCTAGAATTTACAAAGTGTCTGGGATTTACCGGGCATGAGGAATAACATGTAGTCAATAATCCGCGCATGTGCGTGAGCGGCTTCGATTGTCAGTGCGGCCGAGCACGGTCGAATGAAGCTTCGTGTACACTTGCCTCAACACTTTTTGCTCCTAAATTTCGTACAAAAATAAATGTGCCAGGCTATGAAGTGTGTCTTTGAAAGCTATAAGTAGTTGTAGGGCGCCCTGACGCAAGTGCATGGCGAACTGATGGGTGGAGATTTTGTCAACCTCTGCCGTTTTCGTTCAGAGCAGAGGCACCGGCGAAAATTCATGGCGCGTGTCAGCTAGATTCAGAGTAAGGAACAAAAAATTACGCATATAGTTAAAATTTTAGTTGTTTTGTGGAGTGGACTGTTCTAGCTTCGTTCAAAGCATATCAGTCGGTTGAAAGACCGAAGATGTATATGTATAGTCTCGCGACTGACGCACATGTATGACAGACGTAGTCAGTTTAATACAACTTTTAATCAATGAAATGGGCATAAACAGGTATGTATAATTGAAAAGAGCGGCAAACAATAAAAAAAAATGTCCTTCAAAGTGCATTGTAATGCATATTCATCAATTCATCAAAATCTGACCTACGGCTAGAAAATACACAGTCTCAAAATCTTCCTGGACGGCTTGTTCACATAAGGAGCTGGCCTCTCGTTCCTATCTGTCACTTTCTTGGCATAATTGACAAGAAGAATTCTGAGAAATTTTTCAGATATCAAAGAAGCAGACCTTATAACATGACTGTTATCAATTCTTTCCGGGCAACTCAATGGGGAATTCTCAAGTGCTGGTTGAATCAGGATCTTAAGTACTTCAAGAGCATTTGTGTGTAGTAGGTGCACGACCGCTTTTTTTTTTTTAAACACTTCTCCAATAGGGCAACACACTCTGGTTTCGGATAATGCAGTCCACTAGAATAGTGTCCTCGTAGACGAGTGTACATGGGGCATGCTTCTTTCGCTAGTTTCAAGAATAGCGCAAGCGTCACACCCGAAGTCACTGATTCACTTAACAATATATCCAGCGATTTAAGTTAAACAGGAATATGTGACAGTTGGTAATGGGATGGCAGGAGCTGCTATCACTTCCTTCAGTTCCTCGGTTACTGATTGCGGCACAGCAGAAATTATTTATTCAGCATCGACGCAAGGTGCCTTCATTTTGCTCTGGACGACGGACGTTTCATCTATGAAACGTCCGTCTTGACAATGCACTCAAGTGCCGCTGTTACGGCCTTCGCATATAGCATGTCGTTCATTTCGCATATTAGCCTTACTTTCCCCACTGGAGAGCCTCAATGGGGTCGCTATAGTGCTTGAAATGGTTCTTCAATGAGAGTGTGCTTCTTTAAGGCTTTAGAAGTTTCTTGGATATTTGTTATAGCAGGTGAACTCATTTGTTAGTCACTGCAATCGAGTATCACTTGCATCATTTAGTGGCCTCCTTTTACCGCTTCGAGCACAAATGGTGACATGAATATGAAATCATTGTTTATTTTCATAATATGCATAGTATAATATGAACGTATAATTGCAAAATGAGAATAACAAATTATAATAACATTTAAAACTCAACCTTACCGCTTTTACTTTGACTGTTATGTTAATACTTTGTAATGCAAGTATTATGCAACTTCAATTACATAGTTATAAAATTATTTTCATCTTCGGTGCTATTTGGATGGTTTCGCACTAGCACTGAAAGACGGCTTTGCCGTTGCAGACGATTTGCGGTCATGTTAGCCTTGAAGAAGCTTCGATGTGACCACTGTTCATTCACTATTTTATTCCTATTCTTGCGCAGGCTTGGGGAAAATTCGGATTAAAACGAGCAAGTGCAGCCACCCACGCCACAATGCATGTCATATGCTTGTCGAGCGTTCGCTGAGCGACAGTGTTTTTTATATAGAGACTTCTTTCATGTGCGTAGTACGCTGGCGACATGCCGCTGCAGCGTCTACCTTCTGCGTTATTTCATTTCGGGGCTGAACTCACCACGAAACCCGTGAGCGAGAGCGCCAAACCAACCAGTCAAAGCCACCCGCCGCCGCTGAAGCCGACGCGGAGCGAACAGTGAGCAGGTCGCGCCCCCTGCAGCGGTGGAGAGCGTAACTCAAGGAGAAAAGCTCCCATTGCTTCCGCGGCGATTGAGAAGGCCGTATGAAAGAGCGCACGCACTCCCTTGATTCCGGCCGTGGCCCGTATTCCCAGTTTCTATTTTTCTGCCACAGATGGCGCTTCTCGTCAGGAGCAGCTTCTCGTCCAACATGAACAGGTGCAAGCGAGATATCTTGGAACGTGTAAAGGGTGATAAGAGAGTGTTGGTTGGAGCCTTCCCAGGGAGAACAATGAGGGCTGTACTAAAAGAGAGTAAAAATAGGCTGTTGAAGGATTCCGCAGAGCGCAGTATGGTAATAGTAGCCGCGGGTCTAAACGATGTCCTAAATGGTGACGCTGCAGGAGTGGTGGAAAGTTTAGCTAATGGAGTTGACGAGATCAGGGAGATAGCACAGCAGACGCAGATAGTTGTATGCACAGTACCAGAGGTGCTAGGATTGAACGGAAAGATGGAAAAGGACGTGGTGACAGCTAATCAGGACATAAGAAAGTTAAGCCTGGAGAAGCGTTTCGAAGTGGTTGAGGTAAACAGGGAGGTACATAAAGCAGGTTTTGGTAGGGCATTTCAGCGAGATGGCATTCATTCTAACAGAAGGGTCGGAGCAGAGATCGGCTGGCGCTTGGCAGGCAGGGCGGTAGCTTTTTTAGGGGGTCCGCGAGGACTCCGTGAACAGAGGTAGTTAGAAGTGAAGCAGAAGAAAGTGTAATAATGGAGGCTGAGCCCCCAAAAATGGCAAAGAGTAGGTCGAGAAAGAAAAGTACAAAAAAGAAATTTAACGCTAGGATCAGCTACATAAACATGCAAGGAGGTAGAAAAAGAGCGAAATGGCTAGAGATAGAACAGCAGTTGAAGGATGACAAAATAGGTGTGTACGTTCTTTGCGAGACTCATCTCAGGGATCTAGAAGATCCGCCGTTTATAGAAGGCTACGTCTGGGAAGGGTGCAACAGAACGAGAACGGAAAGAAAGGGTGGAGGGGTAGGTATGTTGATACACCAGGGAACAAATTGGCAAAGAATTAAATCATCTTGTAAAGAACATATCTGGGTTTCAGGAACCATTGCCGGCATAAGGACATGGCTAGGGGTAGTTTATTTAGGAACAGGACATCAATGCAGGCAAGAAAACAAGGATCTTGTTGAATGTCTCAGTGACGATATAAGCCAGTTTGGAAACGGGGCCAATATTATTCTGCTGGGGGACATGAACGGCCACATCGACGATCTGGATGGATACACGGATTGTAACGGGAAGCTAATGCTAGATTTCTGCGAGCGACACGATCTAGTTATTGTAAATAGAGAAACAAAATGTGAAGGCCAAATCACGTGGGAATTCCGCAACAGGCAGACGACCATTGACTATTGTCTAATGTCGCAGGAAATTTATAGCAAGGTCACAAAAATGGAAATAGACGAAGAAGGGGAGTGTAGTCTGGGAAGTGATCATAAACGTATTAGTCTGCAGATGGGGCCCTTGATGAAAAGAGAAATGGAACTTAGACAAAACGTAAACGCAAAATTAAACGACGATCAAATAGCGCAGATAGCAGCAGACATAGAGGAAGCAATAGGGAAAAGCCGCATGGAAGACTGGGATTATGAACAGGTAGAACTACTCATAAGGAGTAAAATTCAGGAGGTTAAAGTAGCAAACCGCTGGAATGGAAAGAGGAAGCCACGGAGCTGGTGGAATAAGGAAATCAGGGAAGCTATTGAACAACGACGGGCTGCTTCAAGGGAACACCAAATGGCAAAGAAAGCACAGGCTTCTCAGGAGGAAATCGACCAAAAATGGGAATCATATCGACAAAAGAAACTTCAAGTGCAGGCCCTCGTCCAAAGTAAAATAAGACAGTCCACCGATCGCTGAATGGCTGATATACACGATGCCTCTAGAGGCGGAGCAAGAAAATTCTGGAACCATATAAGCTGGCTAGGGAAGAAGAACCAAAGAAAGCAAGATCGGATTCAAGATAACGAGGGAAATTGTTTAAAGGGAGACAACGCAGTGAACTACATTACATCAGTTATAGCCGAGTCATTTAAGAACGACGATAGGGTAATCTCCGCACAAGGTAGCAGAATACAAAGCACCTTAGAACTGACCAATCTAAACTGGAAAAAGGTAGAAAAAAATATTCCTAAAAACACATCTACAGGAATAAATCAGATTTCGGTCAAGCTGATTAATGAACTTCGTCCAAGAAGTAAGGTAACGTTGTTAAAAGCTTTGAAAACAGTCATAACGAATAAGCGAATTTCGAACAGCTGACGGAAGAGTAAAATGAATTTGATTTATAAAGGAGAAGGAGATAGGATGCACATAAAATCCTACAGGCCGATTACCATAACATCTGTAATGTACAGGTTAGCCATGCAGGCGGTGAAATTAAAGGTGCAAGCATGGGTTGAAAGTAACAAGATACTCGGAGAACTTCAGAACGGCTTTAGAAATGGTAGGCGCTTAGATGATTGCCTGTTCGTGCTTACCCAATGCATCGAAATATCTAGAGTGGAAAATAGACCTTTGTATTTGGCCTTCCTGGACATAAACAGGGCGTACGACAACGTAAGCAGGGAACTCCTGTGGAACATATTAAATGAAGAAGGTATCGGTTATGAGATAATAGAGTTCCTACAGGAAATATACCGGGATAACAAAGTAGAAATTACGTGGGGAGGGATAAGAAGTACGGAGGATGTCAAAGTATGCAAAGGATTAAGACAAGGCTGTCCTCTATCACCGGTGCTGTTCATGCTTTATATGATAAACCTGGAACGGAGGATACAAGACAGTAACCTAGGTTTTAACCTGTCATACAGATTAGGTGGAAAGGCGGTAGAGCAGCGCCTCCCCGGTTTGATGTATGCAGACGATATTGTGCTGCTAGCTGAGAGTCTGGAAGAATTGCAAACTCTAGTTAAGTATTGCGGAGACGAAGGGGACGCTCTGGGCTTCAGTTTCAGCGCAGTTAAGTCGGGTCTGATGATTTTCAACGGCTCAACTGATCAGGGTCTTAAAATTCAAGGCCTTGAAATACCTAGAGTAGAAGAATATAAATATTTGGGGGTATGCGTAAACGAAGGATTGGCATACATTGGAAAGCATGAGCAATCACTTAAGGCCAAAGGGCGAAGGAATGCCGGGATAATGAAGCATAAGGCATTGTGGAGATACAATAGGTATGAGGTATTGAGGGGTATTTGGAAAGGAATTATGGTGCCCGGACTTAGTTTTGGAAATGCGGTTTTGTGCCTAAAATCAGAGGTACAGCCGACATTAGAAACAAATCAGAGATCCGTTGGACGATTAGCACTAGGTGCCCACGGCAAAACTACAAATGAGGCGGTACAGGGAGATATGGGCTGGGCATCTTTCGAAGTACGGGAAGCTCAGAGTAAAATATTATATGAGGAACGCCTGAGGAAATTGGACAGTAACAGATGGGCAGCTAAGGTATTTAAATACCTGTACCTAAAAAGCGTTGACTCACAATGGAGGAAAAGAACTAGGAAACTAACTAGTAAGTATGCTAGTAACAAGGACGGAGAAATAAAGAGCATTAAGCAACAGGTGAAAAACACAGAAGGTAAAAATTGGATAAATTCGATGGAAAAAAAACAGAGTGTGGAATTATACCGAAAGTGGAAAATGGAGATCAGGAAGGAAGATTTCTTTGATAACTCAAGAGGCAGTGCCCTACTTTTTGAAGCTAGATCAGGGTGCCTTAGAACACGCAGCTACAAAAAGAAGTTTAACAATGGAGATGACGCATGTGCTGTATGTGGAAACTCCAGTGAAACAATTGACCATATTATACTCGAATGCAATGGTATCCATCCGGAAGTTGATGCAGGCGCAATCACTGTTCCTGAAGCTCTGGGGTTTGGAGATAACAGTGGCCGGGTGAATAAACCGGCGGTTGAAACTAGCAAAAAACGGCTGGAAGATTGCTGGCTTAAAAGCAGAGAAGTGACATAATGCTAGTAATGTAGGAGCAAAATTTAATAAATAGAATGATGGTTTATTTAACCATTCTAAATCAATAATTAAGATATATGGAGAAAAATGAGCATGATAGCTACTGCTACCACCCCGTTTCAAAGGGGACGCTCCTATATTCCATCCATCCATCCAGCTAAACAGTAACAGATGGGCAGCTAAAGTATTTAAATACCTGTACTTAAAAAGCGTTGACTCACAATGGAGGAAAAGAACTAGGAAACCAACTAGTAGGTATGCTAGTCACAAGGACGGAGAAATAAAGAGCATTAGGCAACAGGTGAAAAACACAGAAGGTAAAAATTGGATAAAATCGATGGAAAGAAACAGAGTGTGGAATTATACAGAAAGTGGAAAATGCACATCAGGAAGGAAGATTTCTTTGATAACTCAAGAGGCAGTGCCCTACTTTTTGAAGCTAGAACGGGGTGCCTTAGAACACGCAGCTACAAAAAGAAGTTTAACAATGGAGACGACGGATGTGCTGTATGTGGTAACTCCAGTGAAACAACTGACCATATTATACTCGAATGTAATGGTATCCATCCGGAAGTTGATGCAGCCGCAATCACTGTTCCTGAAGCTCTGGGGTTTAGAGATACCAGTGGCCGGGTGAATAAACCGGCGGTGGAAATTAGCAAAAAACGACTGGAAGATTGGTGGCGTAAAAGCAGAGAAGTGACATAATGTTAGTAATGTGGAAACAAAAATTTAATAAACAGAATGATGGTTTAGTTAACCAATCTAAATCAATAATTAAGATATAGGGAGAAAAATGAGCATGATAGCTACTGCTACCACCCCGTTTCAAAGGGGACGCTCCTATATTCCATCCATCCATCCAGCTTAACAGTAACAGATGGGCAGCTAAAGTATTTAAATACCTGTACTTAAAAAGCGTTGACTCACAATGGAGGAAAAGAACTAGGAAACCAACTAGTAGGTATGCTAGTCACAAGGACGGAGAAATAAAGAGCATTAGGCAACAGGTGAAAAACACAGAAGGTAAAAATTGGATAAAATCGATGGAAAGAAACAGAGTGTGGAATTATACAGAAAGTGGAAAATGCACATCAGGAAGGAAGATTTCTTTGATAACTCAAGAGGCAGTGCCCTACTTTTTGAAGCTAGAACGGGGTGCCTTAGAACACGCAGCTACAAAAAGAAGTTTAACAATGGAGACGACGGATGTGCTGTATGTGGTAACTCCAGTGAAACAACTGACCATATTATACTCGAATGTAATGGTATCCATCCGGAAGTTGATGCAGCCGCAATCACTGTTCCTGAAGCTCTGGGGTTTAGAGATACCAGTGGCCGGGTGAATAAACCGGCGGTGGAAATTAGCAAAAAACGACTGGAAGATTGGTGGCGTAAAAGCAGAGAAGTGACATAATGTTAGTAATGTGGAAACAAAAATTTAATAAACAGAATGATGGTTTAGTTAACCAATCTAAATCAATAATTAAGATATAGGGAGAAAAATGAGCATGATAGCTACTGCTGCCAACCAGGGATCGAACCCGGTACCTCCCGAATGCGAGGCGGATGCTCTACCGCAAGGCCACGGTGGCCTCGCGGTAGAGCATCCGCCTCGCATTCGGGAGGTACCGGGTTCGATCTCTGGTGCCGCCGGTTACCCACCGGTTTTTGAATGGGTACAAGCTTTCCCCCGGCCTGGTGCTCGACTCTTCTGGGGAGAAATGCTTGGGAAAAGGGGTCACGGCCCAAATAGTTGCGCCGATGTGGCAGTGATTCGTTCCGCCATCGGACAACAATAAGTCCGCCTTGCGCGGCAACAGCCCATTATGTGGCCCTTTTTTTTTTTTTTTATTGTTGTTCGAAGCTAAGCTCCCGAGGGAGCACTACAGCAGGGTTAGCAGAGCCTCTTCCAAACGCACACCCCTGAAAGAGCCGGGCGCCAGGCCGGGGGACGCTTGTACCCAATTTTACCGGTGGGTGTCCGGCGGCGGGTTTCGAACTGACCACCTCCCGCAGCCGAGACGGGCGCCCAAACCACTCGGCCACGAAGAAGGCAGGTCCATTCAGAATGACATTTAACGAGCGCAATTTTTAAATGTGACTCTCGGTGTCGCTTTCCCAAGCGTTTTACAACCGTAAGCCACGCATGAACCGATAAGGTTTGCCTTGATCGTGTTTCATGCCGCGCACTTGAACAACCTCCTCTTTATGCGCTCAGTGGGCGCCCTCTCCCCCTTGGCCGCAAGGTGGCGTCGCAGAGGCTTTTATATATGATTTTTTTTTAAACTGATGTTCAGGCCAGGAGATGTTCATTGTAACCGCCCGATACAGAGGGAAGAACCCAATCACCATCATCATCATCGATGGGCGCTCCTTTCACTCTAGCAGTTTTTTTATAACCTCCTTGGGAGAGACTCACGAAGAACGGGAAGCTCGCGTAGAGAACAAACGACATTACGATAGTGTAGCCATGCTTACAGAGCTTACTCTCCTGTAACTAGCTTAAACCGGCATAAGCCTCTGCAGTTGTTTTTATTTATTTTATACCCGCCGCCCCTCTTCCTCTCTAAAAACTCCTTTTATACCCTCGAGCAATAAACAACGTTATAAAAAAAAGGACCATACCGAACAACAGTACCGAAGCAGAGGAGCTGTGATCGCTCACCATTAATTAATTAATTAATTAATTAATTAATTAATTAATTAATTAATTAATTCCGTTACTCTCTGTGGGATTTCATCAAACATTATTGCGCTTGCCTCACCACCTCCGTTGTTTGATTCGTTTTAAATATTTACATAAACGAATGGCTAAGTTCACTGCAGAAAACAGGCAGCGTGCATGAGATATTGCCGTGAATGACATGCAGTTAAGATGGGGGCGCCACCATGATTCGGTATCGATTGTTGAAGAGAAGGAAGACTAATAGCTATATGCATATATGAAGGCCATGCAATGAAGTCGGAAGGAACAATGTTTAAGGAAAATATAAGCTTTGCGTGTAGGCCCAAAGAACCGAGGTTACACCAAACGCAGGTGAAGTTCAAAGCAATTCAAATCCACATTTGACGAAATAAAAATGCTACCTCAAGATAACAATTCAAGCTCGAAAGGCGCTCATGTACTTACCTTTTGCCGAAGATTACATTAATAAATGATCGCCTTAAGTCAGGGCAACTACGTGGTAGTCTACAAAAGACGCGTTCATAAAACCGTCCCTGGCTTTTGCATAAATACAACTACGTACCCCTAATGTTCTTGAAATAAAGCGGTATCGTTATTTTCTATGTAATTATATAAAAAATATCTTACCGTTACCGTTTCAAACCTGTCGTCTACATTGGTGTCAATGTTTTCCAAGCGATATTTAGTGTCAAATACCTGCACTGGGGGAGTTTTCTATTGATAAGAAGAAAGAAACCTCTTTGTATTACAACTCAACGACCACGCCTCACACCGCCATTCTTTTTTTTTTTTTTTTTACGTTTCGGGACAGGAAATTCGACCATCGCGTTATCCAATGGGGCGCGCTGCGTTGCGTTGGTACGGGAAGTTCAAACACCATCGAGCCCAAGCGACGAATGGTCTCAGCAACAGCAGGATCAAGGAAGACATCAACATTGTCAGCTGTGCAAACGGCTAATGCGCCACGCAGCGCGCGCCAATTTACGTTGGCGCACTTTCATGGGTACAAAAGCGTGGGTTCAGAACCACCTGGCCAATTTGTACGCTCTCTAACCTGCTTCCCAGGGCCGGCTGCTACTGACCTTGTTATCTACCTCTCGCAGGGACCTCGACCTCTTGCAGAGCACCGCTATCCCGCTTGCCCCCGTGCTATGGCTACCGACGGCGCCAACGCGGGCGTCGACGACCTCATCACTATTACGTCCGAGGCCAGGGTTCTCTTCAGTGGCGAAGGCAGCGCGCCGGGGTGCACACCGGCAGGCGTTTCCCGTGCCATGCCCAGCCTGAGAGAGCAGAGGAGGACCCGCCGATATTGTGACGTCGTGTTCCAGGCTTCCGATGGCTCACAGGTGTGGGCCCACCGGTTTATCATGGCCTACGAGTGAGATACGGCTGTTTCCTTTCTATAATTTCCTCTCGCACCGTTATAAGCCATTTAATTGAAACACGCTGTAGCCGTTATTATTACGCCGAGAGTTCGTTATTCAAGTGGTTAAGTCGCGTTTGCGTGCTCAATAATGGTCGTATTATTATGCGCAAGCATTAAGTGGCTATGTTTGAGGAGCTTTTCACCAGAACTTTATCGGCAGGATTGCGTCGAAGTGAGGGGCGTTAGGAAAAAGCGAATGGTTGAGTCGATAGAGGATGAAGAGAGTCATTAGTTAAATATAGCCAGTTAAGTCAGTAGGTCGTCGCAATAGCCAACCCGAGTAATGGCGACGTCCAAAGTGATCACGTGGTACCCCACTTCCGGTCACGTGACTTATAAGGCTGTCGACATAGTGATGTTATGTGGACGCAGGGATGTGACTTCTTTGTGTGGCGTCACAAAACCCGAATTGGAAGTGTTTCGTCATGGATGAGCCGAATAAATGAATGAAAGTGATCAGAAAGTGTGCAAAGTATCGTTTAATTGAAGAAAAAAGAAAGGCAGTTCCGAGAGCACTGAATAATCTGCAGTGGAGAAATGCCTGAGCGTTGCTGCTGCACACGGCACACCGCGCCACTAGTCGAACACAACCAGCGTTCCATTGAACGCATCAATGTTCACCGGCGTTCTATAATTCGTTTACAGGAAAGGAATGACGCAGATCTGTTATTCGCGGAGTCTCGCAGACAGATCTCGCGAAAAAATCTCGCCGACGCGAGATTTTCATCACAAACCTATATAGGCTAACGCCTTAAAAAAAAACATTATGCGCAGTTTGGTACCAATGTCGTCTACGACGCAGCTGCTATCACAGTGTGAAATATCTAAAAGGCGCGGGCGATATACCGTGCGCAGCAGCAACGCTCAGGCTTACACCTTTCTCCACTGAAGATTCTGCAGTGCTCTCGGAAAAAACGTCCGTTGGTGGCCCATGTCTGTTAGCCATGTATTAATCGGTATTTTGAGCCCGTCACTAAGAACACACGGTAAAACGGAAACATTCTCAGCTCGTCATTCATAAACGCTGCGACAGTCAGTTTTATTAATGCCCAGTAACTAAACACTTAGTGCCTTTTAACCGCGCACGCATGTTGAGTATAGGAAATAACGAATGCAGCATGTCACCAATTGATGACTGTTTATGTGTAAGTGAAGCGCTCATTAACGTCTAATTTAGCACCTTGTGACGGAATGTTCTTCGCCGGCTCTGCGTTAATGGCGAAAAAGTTTTGTGGCTGTGCTAGTGATAAAGCCGTTACACAGTCAGTAGTTGTCGCATACCTGTTGTTGCGTGCTACTGACATATTTCATGTCCATTAGATCCACACTATGGGACCATTTTACATAAAGTAAGAGACGCATTCGGTACCTGCTTAGGACAAATTCATTGTTCGCAATTCACAAGTTTTTCAGTGTGAATTACACATTCTATAATGGAAAGATAATGTGCCTCCTTTTTGATCAATTATTATCATTTTTTAATGTATGTAATATCTTTATCACTCACTTTCAGTTTCTGTTATGGACACAACCATTGCCATTTATTGATAGAGTTAACCTTTGATTGACGTAAGTACCATCTGCAGTTCAGACACATAGCGCCTACTATGAACTACGTAGCGGAATACTTCCGTATCGGCAACATACCGACGCAAAAAACCGTGATCTCGGTCGCTACTTTGTTATTTGCTGCGTTTATGTTGTCGCTGGGTTGAACTTGAGAGATGGAGCGAGCAATGAGCGCGATTCCTCTAGCTTTCGAGTTTTTCTTTAATGATATTTAAAAATTTCTTTTCTTATGCATTCTTGCGTATTTGCGCCATACTGCAAAAGAATTTTGACTGGGTGGTTAACGCGACAGCACGAGAGGACTCCACATTTTCATTCAACGATAGCTGGCGGGACTTGGAGTTGTCATTTGGAGCGCTCATTCTTTGCTTGTTTACTTTCCATAAAGAGAGACTTATTTATTTTCTATGTCGGATCAGTCAGCTGAGTGCTGCACGCAGCTTCAAACGCCTCACGTCGCCCGACCGCTATCTTCCCATCATATGTGTGTCTGTCTCCGTGACTGCTAGTTTCCGCTTTGATTCTACTAAATTTCCCGCTAACTTCAATTTACGGTTAAAGATACTTTAAGTACTTCTTCTCTACAAGATGCGCCTGGATTCAAAAACTTCATATTTGGTTTTATTTATGGGGTTTAACGTCCCAAAAAGACTCGGGCTATGAGAGACGCCGTAGTGGAGGGCTCCAGAAATTTCTCTCCACCTGGTGTTCTTTACCGTGCACCGACATAGCACAGCACACTGGCAGTTGCTTTCAGCCTCCATCGGGAAGTGGCCGCAGGAGCCGGGATTCGATACCACAAAGTGGATCACAGCAGTTGAGCGCCGTAACCACCGCACCAGCGAGGCGAGGCGGTTTCTAAAATCTACAGGTCGCATGATTTGCTTTTGAGCCACATGCTGTGGCTATAGGACAAATGGTGTGTGTCTCGTCCTCCCTTTTTGTCCGTGTTTAGCTTGCGCTGTTTCCCCCTTAGGACAAATGCTTTAAAATGTGTGAACTACTGTTGTCATTCAGCTGCAGATATTCACGGATTATAAGGTCCCAACTAGGCGGCCGGAATGGAAAGGCAGTTTTATGCTCCTAAAATTTAATCGTGGCCGTCGTGTGTTCTTAAATCTGTACATCATGACTGACAAATCAACAGTTCCGACAAACTTCACTGTTTTTTTCATACACTGGGCCCACGTTTACGCTTTCTTTTTATTACCTAGCCTATTTAAGTGCAAAATAAGGCAAGTCAATGCTTTTGTAAGGCCCAATTCACGATGTTTGGATTGGCGTGCTCTGTACGTCAATGGCCATGTTAATTCGCTTCCCAGATACTTTTTTCTTCATTAAGTAGTGCCCGGCCTTCAGACGTGTGCTGGAGAGAATTACATTCGCGTCCGTGAAGCCACATAAAAAGGCTCAATAAGGAATCGGGTGACAAAGGAAGAATAGTGGCATTGCTATTATGATATCCCATCATGCTATACGTCGGTAAGACGAAACGTTTAGGTGGTAATTGAAGAGTTGCTTTGGAGCCCATTCAGAATTCAGCCCGTGTTACCGTTTATAGGGCAGACGTGAGAGTAGTAAACTGTGTGATCTTCGATATATATATATATATATATATATACATATTGAAGAGGGGTTTATTGGCAGTTATTCGGAGGACTGGAGACGGCGACCAGTGACACAAGGCAATCGTAGAGCGAGGCACAATATCGTCCGAACAAGACGGTCCGAGCTCTCAGTGCGGCGCGCCAGCTGATCGGCGTCTTCATCGTCGTTAGCTTCGGCGCTGTATCATCTTCTTCCTATATATATATATATATATATATATATATATATATATATATATATATATATATATATATATATATATATATATATATATATATATATATATATATATATATTATGAAATGATATAACCTCTTTGACAATGTATTATTTGTGGTTTTACGCGCATTTTATTCTATTGTCATTACAGTGTCACTACTTGTCACATGTCCTTCGATAGCGCATGTATTTAAGCGGAAAGCATAGGCTGCTCTGCGCATTCCTTGACGAAGGCCGGGCCCCGGCCGAAACGTCGGAAATAAACCTTTGTTTTCGTTTGTGCGCCCCTACCTCATATTATATATATATATATATATATATATATATATATATATATATATATATATATATATATATATATATATATATATATATATATATATATATATATATTGGTATTCCGTGTGCCAACACCCCTGGCACAACTTCTTGAGGCCCTACGTGTCAGCGTTATCCTTTGATTTTTTTTCTAACTAGAATTTTTAATTCTGTTGAATCGTGCTGGTATACGCTTCCGGAGTTTTTTCCAAGAAGTGGTAACGTTTCCACGCGTCTCTCGCTCCCCCATTCCATTCAGGTTCTCCGGGTGCGCCAGCTTGTTTGCAGCAGCTAAGTATAAGAAGGCCCAGAACCAGGATTGGACGCCGTCCATCCGCGTGGTAATGAGCGACATCTTGGGTGAGATGCTTCAGCTCCTGGTCGACTTCACCTACCAGGCGCCCCTCCACAGTCTCATTAGGCAAGACAACATCCACCAAGTGCTTGAGATGGCCGATACATACAATGTGAGTTTGGGACTATTCAGGCAGAGCCGAGCTGTGGGCACGCAACGCATTACCGCCGATACGGGACAAATTGATGGATGGCAGAATAGCTGGATGCCCTACAGCAAGGTGCTGCAGATAGCTGGATTCCAGGGTAGATGCATACACAGCCGACAATAGCTTGAACAGACAGTATCGACTAACCGGTGCTGTTTGCGACGAATAGAGCAGGGGACACCATAGGAGGGGTACGGCACTAAATCTAACTTTCCTTCTTCTCTGCCAAAACATGCTAGATGCGACATACGATATTAGATGGCTGAGATCGGATACAACACGAAAACAAAGGTGCAATTGACCTTGAGAAATATTCATTGGCACCGGTCTATTAAACAGCCGTGGCGGTTAACCGCTTTTCTCCGCCGCGATTGCTTCCAGGTGCACGATGAAATGTGCAAGGCGGTTGACCACGATGTCATACGTCAAGTCGATGCAATTAGATGCTGGGCCTCCTCCGAGCGTCATTTAACTTTTGTCTTTGGTTGCAGCTGAGTAGTGCTGTATTCAAACACAAAGTTCCACTAGCGACTAGGTGTGGCTTGAAATACTGTATATGGATATACGGTAAAAGGGAGAATTGCTTGTAAAACGAAAAAGGGCAGTGGGGTCAACGCTGTAAATTAGCATGTCAGAGAGAGTGAGTGTTTAGGAGCGGAGAGCAGCGCCACATTGATCGCGACACAATGGCACCGTTCCATTTTCTAAAATTAGCGTTGTGGTAAGGTTATACTGAGATGACATGGTGGTGAATAGAGGTTTAGGCTTGTTTGGTAGCGGGATATGAGCGGAGGACTGTGATGAGTAACATCACAGCACAGCCAGATGACACAAAAGGAAACAGTTGTGACTAAGTCTGTGCTGGCTTATTCTTAAGCCTCTCTAATCTCTAATTCTGTAATCAAGCAGAGAGATGCTATAGCAAATTGTACAAAATAGGCAGTGCGATGCTCGGAGGCAGAAATGCCGCATATTGCTGACGATATGCTGATTACACTTGTCTCTTGGAGGTTCGATATTGGTTCCACGACGTCCAGAGTCAAGGTCCACCGCACAGAGAAGACATGCGGAAGCCAATTTTTGAACGGCCCTTAGGGCAAGTTGTCCGTCTCAAATAACTGGTCAAGGACAGCAGTAGGTTCCAGCTAAATTACTTAAAGCGCATTGCGTTGCATTGCTGTTTTTCTTTTGGCCTTGAAAAAACGTGAACGATGATCTCCTATGTCAGTATGAAGGAGCATGCAAGTAGGCCTCAAGGCTGAATAGGCTCATGGGATCATCTGGTCGCGACTATCAAAATTAAAGGTACAATTTGGCGTCTTGCGACGTTATCGTGTAGCCAACTTCTCGGAGAAATCTTCGAAGAATGCCCAGGACATCACCCGTATAAGTAATGCGACAAAAGCGAGCAGTACATTCTAAGAACAGGTAGCAAGATGCTTGCGAAGCAGTAGGAATGTTTTAACAGGTGGCAATGTTGTTGCTGGTACGCTTGTTTTTCTGTCATGGCACATCAGCGTCGGCCTATCGAAAAGTAGACTTATCAAGGCCGGGAGCCCAGGTGGACCATCAGGACCACAGGCCTTGTCTTCTGAGGCAAGGCTTATTGCCAACGTTGGACAGGCTCGACATCCATTGAACTGCACAAGCCCGGGCACCTATAGCAAAGGGGGAGGGGGCGGGGGGGCAAGAGGGATAGGTAGTATGGACCCTATCTCCCGACTCCGTGTAGAACACATTCTTTTTCGGTCTGCGTAATGACAATAGTCTTTGAAATCATGCACTCGTAACTCGTGACTAGCACACTGTAAGAAGGTTCTTTAAATCCCACCAGTCGAAGGGCTGATTTGGTGGGTTCAAACAAACACACGAGCAGAACGGTCAAACCAGAACGGTCAAACTAGAACATATCTTTTTATACAGAAACCTAGGACTAGATAAATAACAACACATAACAAATAACGAGCCTAACAAACAAGACGAACACAAACTTTTAAAAGTCACCGGACGCGAGAAGAATGAAGTCCATGCTGATGCTCCCGGTTGCGTGGGCTCGGAGTGCAAGGACAAGGAACGCCCTGTGTCCACAGGCGCTTGGGTCAGGCCAGCAGGTGGCTTGGCGGCGGAAGACGCTCGGCCGAGACGAGAGGCCTCAGGTTGCCGTCATGCGGCAGAGACGCCCAATTTCCAGGTGCGTCTATCTAGCGCATCCAGCACGACGCCGAACGTGCGTGCTGGCTACGTGCTCCAGGCACACGACAGGAGTCGGCCACTCCCTGATCTAGTCTCCCGAGTCATAGGTCAGGTGGGATGCAATCAGCAGGAACTCCGTGGCCACTCCCAGGTCAGGTATCCTGGCTCGTAGGCCAGGCGGGACGCAATCAGCCGCAGCTCCTTGACCATCCGTCCTCCAGCAACCCTGCTCCGCCGATCTCTGTCGTTGTTGTTGTTGTCCTCAGAAAAATGGCGCATAATTACTAGGAGGATTGGCCATATGCGCTAATAGACGTAGTGGTCGGTGGGATCACGGCGGCTATGGTACACTAGTTTTGCAGGTTGGTGCGTACAAGAGTGTAGATAGGAGCAGCGAACATGCTCGCCATGGACGCGCCAAAGTTGCTACTTATTATAAATTTTAAGCCTGCTGAGGCGGCTTGGGACCTTCGGTCGACGTGTATCACGCCCTGGAATCGGTGGCGTGTTGTGGCATAATCGATGAAGAAGCGGTTTCTCGGAATAGCTTAGTGGTTGATGCTGCGGGGTTTCTTAATTGTCTCAACCCACGTCGTCTCGAGAGCCGTCAGTGTTCAGATAAACGACGCTGGAGAATGTGGGTGCTTATAGGGAACCCAAACTCAAGTTTCGACGCCCGACGGCAGCTCCGCATTTCTCGCGTGGTGGCAAAATGTGAAACCCGAGGACGCGGCCGGAGCAGACGCTCCGCTAGCTTCCTATGCACTCGTGGCGATCGAGTTGCGCCTGGCGGTTATTTGGCGATACAGAAATGCATCCGCTGATGCAAAACGGAGGTACTGAGTAGTGTTGTGTCGTCGACAGTCGCAATAGTAGGCGAAACGCTAAAATACGAGGCTCACGTGTGAATTACTATGCATATTCCTTTGGAAGCGTTTCCGCAAGACCTGTTTTCCAACCGCATGGCCTCCTTCTGTGACGTCTCGCATTCTTTGTGGAAATGAAGAGAGCCAATTTCCCTTTCCTTCGTAAACTCGGAAATGTTGCCTGTGGACAAAGACGGCTTCGAGGGGTATAGAAAGAGTAAAATGGTTTAATATCACGCCGAGAAAAAAAGGAGGGGCGGGGGGGGGAGAAGGATTCTCCTGCGTTCCGCTCCCCGCGTGTGACTCATTTTGCCGATATTTTTGTGCTCGCTGCCTGCTTTGGGAGTTTGTAAGTGCTCTGAAACCAACCAAACCAACAGATATCCAGTGTGCGACGTCCGCGATCGAATCGCAGACGTGAATGGGCCCTAAGGGACACCTGAGATCTCAGTTCTAAAACGACCCGGAAAATAATGAGAAACGAAGCCTTTTATTGGCTGAGGAACGTTTACATATTTCTGCGAATTGGCCAATAAAATAAATATGTCCGAAGCGCAATACAAGAGCGCACCCATGGCTCGATCGACACTATTCGCACGGAGCACTCCATTTTCGTCACAGGTTTCACGAGTGCAAAGCAAATATTATAATAAATGAACTACAACCATTTAGTAAGAACCGAAATAAGAGCTTTCGCTAAGCTTAAATTTCACTTGCCTCCCAAGCCAGCGAGCCGGTTCTGTCGCCTGCTGCGCAAGGAGCCCGTACAGTGTGTGTGTGTGGGGGGGGGGGGGGGGGGGGGCGAAAGTTCCCAGGCCGCAGGTTTTGCTTCTGGTCAGCATATTCTGACACGTGAGGTCCCATTAAAGCTATAAATGATCTCAGAGGTTAGAATAATGCTTCTTTTACCCTCCACATCTATTTTGAGATTTGGGGCCGTCGTAGCTGCCTGACTATACTGCTCAGAAGCAGACCCTGTGGCCTGGAAACTTTTGACCTACCCTGTACGTGCTTCTGAGTCTGCTAGAGTTCGCTCCTCTGAAGAAACACCACTTTCAGATTGCATACCTATTCTTCGACTGCAAGGTTTCTTTATTAATGTCGTAATGTAGAAACAAATCTGTATACAGATCCCATGCTACAGCCCAAAATGATGGTCAACGAGTGAGCAGCTTTATTTCACAGTGCTGATAATACTTTTGCATATTTTAAACGTATTATATACAACAATGCGTACTTACCTCAAGATGCACTTCCTGCACTATTTTAGCTCACGTGGGAAGAACATTTACCGATCAATAGTTACTCATTGCTATCTCTCATTTGCTCTACAGTCGTGAATAAAAGGTCTCTCCCCTTTAATTAAGATTCCTTAATAGAAATTCGCGGCAGGTTCTCCAGCCATTAAGACGGAATGCATGCGGGATGTCGCGATGCGCATGCACAGGCGCGTCAGGGCGCGTGAACGGGCTTGAGAAACTGCGCGGCGCACGCTTCGAAGGCAGCGAGCCAAATCACCAGCATCCCAGTCTGTGCTTCTCTTTCACAGATGGCGCTGGCCATCAGGAGCCGCAGCGCCGCCCGGCGATGCCTTCTGAACCTATTCACAGTGCTGCCGAGTAGACCAATTTCTCTTGCCCGCATTAACTTGCACTAAAAAACGGGGACGCGTAGATCGCACATATCTACAGGTATCCGGCTGCAGAGTTTATTATTCGCTGCGCGGTACTGAGATCAATGCCAAGCGCCGAGAGCAGGGAATTGCGCCGAGAGCAGGGAATTACGCCGCGTGGTCTGCACCCGCGGCTCCACTTCGTCTCGTTTATGTGGCGGGAGTGAAAGTGGCAAGTAAAAAGATAAAGCAGTTGGGAGTCTCGCTCCCGCGCATTTATGTGACAATGTTGATCATGAAATATTATTGATGGATCCGCATAGCACGGTCGCAACTGATCTGTTCCTTTAGCAGTTTGGTATGACTATTAGACTGAAAAACAAAAAAATAATCAGCTGCTAGCACATATGATTGGCTGTCCTTTCCAGGAACATTCTCCGCCGTATCAAAGTGCACGTTGGCAGCATTTCTGACGCAAGTGAATCTGGTTTGAGCAGCAAGAGAAGAGTAGGGAACCCCAACCAGTATTGAAATCCTTAGGTTTGGTTTGGTTTGGTTTTGGAGTTAAATGTCCCAGAGCGACTCAGGCCATGAGAGACGCCATAGTGGAGGGGTCCGGAAATTTTGACCCCCTGGCGTTCTTTAAAGTGCACTGACATCGCCCAGCACATGGGCGCCTAGCTTGTCGCCTCCTCCGAAAAGCGGCCGCCGTGGCTGGAATTAGATCCCGCATCCTTAGTCATAGTAGTCGAGGGCCCAAACTACTGCATGCGCTACCCCTGCGCAATTAAAATCCTTTGGAAGGACGTCGGCGAATGCATATCGCATGCTGGCCTAGTAGCTTCGGCACCCGTCTCTACTGCGGAAGGTGGTTGATTCGAAACCCACCGGTTTACACCCATCGGTAAAAGTGGGCAGGTAGAAGCGTCCGGCGGCCTGGCGCCCGGCTTTCACAGAGGTGTGCGCTTGGAAGAGGCTTCGCAATGCGCTCTTTCGGAGGGCAAAACCAGTTTCGAACACTTCAGCTTGCATAGGGGGTTAGAGCTACCGTATTTCACTGGGTTCAAAACTGAGTCGTGTCCTGTACCCGGTGACCACATATGGGCTTCTGCCGCACGTGGCAGACTTACGGTTGTCCAGTGGTGGAAGTAATCACTGACTTATCTGCGCAACCCTTTGGCTCATGACCCTTTCCCAAGCATTTAACCCCTGAAGAGTCGAGCACAAGGCCGAGGGAAATCTTATACCCATTGAAAACCGGGGGGTACTCGGCGGCAGCACGCATCGAGCCTGCACACATCAACGATGGGGATAAAATCAGGAGTAGGCAACATGAGGGATTCTTACTTGCATCTGTGTACCTGGCACGGAATGTTGAAACTAAAGGCATAATAAATACTTGTGGAGTGACATGAAGCTTGTATACTCTTTTTTTTTTTTTGTGTGTGTGTGGGGGGGGGGGGGGGGGGGGGAGGGCGGGGGTGTCAAAAGCTATCAGGAAATCTCTCATTATATGGAGACGGCGTTCAGGCTACCGTTGCGGTCTTCTTGGCTCCGTGCATCGAATAACTGCAAGAATTAAGGTAGGTGACCTTTAGATATGACGGCATAACGGCGACGCGAATGCAAACCACCGTAAACATCTATAGCCAAACAGGGTGCGCAACAACATTGACAGTTCACACAAGCCAGCAAATTGCACGGGGCTTTTTGAGTATATGTATTGTTGCTTGCACTCAGGTTGCGGACATCAATTATGTTTCCCAACGTAAAGGTTAGTTAGTTGGGAAACAGGAGAACTATATCTCACGATACTAAGCCGCTAGAAGACACGCCATTTAATTTATATAAGGCACAAGGTGTTTACCGCAGCAGCCCTCTGAGCTGTTTCTCTGAAGGTTCTTATTCAAACCTTTCACTTTGTGGAAAGCCCTTGTTGATTCATATCATTCTAACGACACAGATCGCCAAGATCCGAGACTTCTGCCTCAATGAATTAAAGAACAACATTGATGCCGGCTCCTGCATCTCCACATACCATCTTGCTCGTGAGAGGCGATACAGCAACCTTGCGAAAGATGCCTTCGTCTACCTCACTCGACATTTTGACAAGGTACGACCTTCAGGGCAAGAAGTGACAAGGAAAGACAGGCGACACTGACCCTGGTCGGTCTTTTAGAGTGCAATAAGGCGTATGGCAGCTTCGCTGATTAGTCCTGAGAATGCAACCTTCGATAGAACCTTCTACGAGCGAGGGCTTCTAGTCATAAATAGTATTATTTATATTTGGTTAGAGGAGTTTAACGCCCCAAAGCAACTAAGGCTATGAAAGACGCCGCAGTGGAGGAAGAAAGGACGGTTGTACGCAGGCACGTACTAACAAATGAAATTTTATTCGGAGCGCGTGTATGTATATAAACATGCGCAAAAGGGTGGAGCCAAGGTGACGCTTCGCAATCACTGAAGACAGTGTAGTCACGCCACAAAAGTAAAATGATTAAAAAATTAAAAAAAAAAAACACTAAAGGCGACAAAAACTATGGTGTAAAACCACGAGCACACCTTCTTTGCGTTGGTCCGAAAAACCAATGGAATATTTATTCTTCAGGTAACGGCAGTTTACTTTTTCCCACGTGCTCTTTATTGCATTTTTAACAGACTTAGGCCGCAATCCTATTATAGTTTTCTACCGCCATTTTATCGCTTTTACACGCCGTTTTGTCTAGGCACTATTCCTTTAATCGGTTGTATTTTGGTTTTTGTTCCGGCCTTTTACACCCTGGTTTTTATCGTCATCGTGTTTTGATGTTTTTGATCTTTTATCATGTTACTTTTCTGACGTGCTAAACTGTCTTCGGTAATCGCGCAGCATCACCTGGGCTCCACACCTTTATGCGTGTTTATATATGTCGTACTCCGAAATAAAATATAAATTGTTAGTCAGCGCCTGTGTCCGTCTTTTATTCTGTGTATCTTTCGTGTTGTTCTTAGCGCTGTTCTCTGAGTATCCACTTTACAGGCCTGCATCGTCATTGTTATTGCTACTATGATCATAATTATCAACTAAATGCACCGTGAATGTCTTTGCTACTATCATCATTGTCATACTGAATCATCATTGTGCCACTACGGTGGACAATATCTGGGCACACTTCCTGCGCACAGAATATGAAGACGCCACTTATGAGCTAAGAAAGGTTTTCGCCTTAAAACATCAGCCTGTGCAATGCTGCAGTCCGGGCTAGTTGGCTTGCCGATTGTTAGCAACGACGAGCATACTGTAAACGCAGGGGTGCTAAAACAAGCGTTTGTTTATCTCTACCTGTAGTTTGCGTTCTTTTCTTTTTCGATGCACTGCTTTTTGAGGGCCTATTTCAAACATGTGCATTGCGTGGCTGGGGAGAAGGAAAAACAAAAAAAAGAATGGCAGTACGGTGCCCTGATGCTCTATTGTTCTGCCGAAATACAAGGGCGAAGTTAAAGAAGTTTCGACACAAATTACCAGCAACGAGTCGCTGCAATGTCTTCAATGAACAAAAAAACAAATTAATTTCAGGTCGCGCATAGAAGTTATCTGCTGGATTGATTCATATTCTTCATTGACTTATATTTTTGTGCTCTCTTGTCGTAGCTGGTCTTCTTTTTCTTTGCCTTCAGCACTCAAAAACGAATGAGTAGATGTAGGCTGACGGGAGGCATAAAAGGAAGCATAATAGCGCGAAGCCTATAAGGAAATCTCTAGATTGTTTGCACGGGCCCCACATGGTCGGTAATGCAATGAACCCAGTGACGTTAGACGCACTACGTAGATGACGGAGCTATTACTTTCGACTTAACTGCGTAGTTCACTATAACTAGTCATCTCTGTATCCAGGTGGTGCAATACAAGGAGCCATTTCTGGCTCTCAGCTCTGAGGAGCTGAGGTCTATCCTGGCTGAACCACGGCTGGAAGCGCCTAGCGAGATGGACGTCTTCCACGCCATCCTCGAGTGGACATCGCAAGGCCCAGAGAGGCAGAAATATCTCGCACATTTTCTGCCCCTCATTAGATTCATCCAATTCACTGCAAAGTGAGTTGAGCGCCGTAAAAAAAAAAAAAAAAAAAAAGAAAAAAAAAACAAAAAAAAAACGAAGACAGTATTGCAAGTCGATGGGTTTTGTGCACTTGTCTGCAGTGAACATCGCCTGGACACCACTGGTACTGGCCGATCTTACTTCGGGCTGATCTGCCAGTCAGGACTAAACCTTAAACGTAAATGAGCGATGTAAACAGGAATAATTCTCGCAAGGGGATGTAGCGGCGATTATGCACTTACTGTTGCAACCCAAATCATACCAACCGGACATTTCCAGCCGATGGATGAGTTTTCATTTTGGTTAAATAAGAAGGGGCACTCGTATTCTCTTGCAATAATGCGCATGACTGGAAAATATGGCTCGTCACGTGTAAGTTGCCTACGCATGACAAATTGTAGAGATTCAACTAGAGTTCACCATCGGCCGGAGCCGCATTCGCTGCTGCCGCTTCGATCTTGGCTCGATTCCGCGCTTGGTAAGCTCCTCGGCAACGAGCTAGACCGGCTTCTCGCTGTTCGATGGTCTCGGCAGCCTGTCTGGCACGGCTGCCCTCTCTGTGTATTTAGTGAAATGGCTTACATTTATGGCTTATTTACCGAAATTAAATAAAGGAGCGACACACATGTAGACGACGATGTTCACTGCATACGGCGAGAGTGTCTTTGGAACTGGATAAAGACAACAATGTTCGCTTCACAGCGCGAGGTAAACCGTGCAAACTAGATGCCTCTGTCATGACTTGCGCGTTTTTTTTTCTTGCTATTGTCAAGGTTATGTGAGCGAGCCGATAAGTTTGCTGACGCTATTACTATTTTAATAAATGCCCGCAATAGTATGAAGTTAATCGGTTATAGGTTCATAGGGAACGTGAAAAAGAAAAGTGTTAGCCTACGATGAGGATTACCTCGAAGTAATACAAGCTCTTGAATTGGCACTCGGTAGGAAATGCACTTCTTTTACCCCTGGGGATATCCGGAGTTGCATGTGTGTGGCTTCAATTGTTTTTCTTAGCTCTGTGATTTGTGCCCAATCTGATAATCCGGAAAAGGCAGCGTGTTGGAGCACGACCCATTGTAAATGCGCCTTGCCTTTATTAGCCACTACAGGATGAACTATTGAGTTTCATTTTTTTTTCTCTTGAACAGGGAAATGCGTCTGGTGATCATCAATGACCAGGTTCAAGCCGACACAAACAACGTCAAGGTTCTCAGCGCGATCCACAGGGTTGGTTACAATTTGTAAGAGTTTGTGTGGAGGACTAGTTATTTAAAATTAGGGCAATAGCCTGGACATAGAAATTAGTGACTGGAATGCGATACAGATTATAATTAGCAGCTTTCAGAGCTGAAAAATCGCTAAAAGACGCACAAAGACAAAATAGCGATCCTGCTGGCACCAGTTAACACCCGTCTTTACCCACTACTTATCAAAGGGAATGCTCTTAGCATTAATCCGCTCACCTAATTTCATGGAAGCTCGCATTCCCCTTGATGCCTTGGTCATTCCGGGTAACTGTCTTAATACGTGGGAGCGTTTTTATGTGTAATCTCCAGACGCGTGAAAACCTACAATGACGGGGCTACACTTCCTTTTTTTTTTTTTTGTCCCGAAAAAGATGGCCTTAATTCGGAAAACAGGTGGCAGGTCCTAATATAGAGGATTAAACTCATTGAACACTGGGGATACGAAATAACAGAATTTTCCGCAATATGGCGACAGCAACTGCCGCAGTACTCATACCTCCGAGGCCCTCACTTTGCCCCATTATAGACGCAACTGACCTGGTTATTGGTGGTTGTGATGTTGAGGATCATGTACTTTGCGATAGGTATATCCGCGAACTATGATGTATTTTATCTGGGCCTTATGATCCCTCTATGATACATTAAAGTGGATTAAAATGAGTGTAGTTTACGGCCAAAAATATGTCTTGATTGTCGTCGACACATTTATTGCCGGGCAGACGCTGACTGGGTTGACTCACCGGACGACAGCTCTTGGCAAGTGTGCCGGCGTTGACATGTCAGCGAAACTGTGGTTGAAGCCGCGCGTCCCCAACAACATCATGTTCAGTTTTGGTGGCTGTGCATCACTAGTTTCCAGCGAGCTGTACGCCTTCAACTCCCGCACCGCTAAGTGGCGCTTTGTCGGAGAACAGCCCACATCACCCCGGTATGCGCACCACTTCTTTTCTTTTATGCAAATATACGCGTATCCACTTTCTATTTTTGTTCTTACAATGAAATAACTGATTTCTGGGTGAGCTCACAGAGAACAGCGCGCAATATCCGTGAAGAGGAGTTCTCGAAGCCAAAGTATCAGACCAGTGTTTTTTTTTTTTTTTTTTTTTTTTTTCAATCATATTTTACTTTCACCAAGAAAGGGAAAAGGCTGCACAGCAGCAGCTTGACAACGCTCCGGCCACCCAGGCAACAATGACACGCTGTTTGGTAATATTTTCTTCAATTATTGTAGAAAAAGAATACGTATTACACTTTCATGTACAGAAGCAAAATACAGATTTTACGTAATTGTACGTAAAATACACATTGCATATTGTACAATGAATAATATAAATATTATAGGCTGATTCTCAATGATAAAAAATAATACAGGATAGAAACACTGCTTTAATCTTCAAAGCAAGCATTTTGCAGAAATATTTCTAAGATATGGTTTTTTCTCAGTTCCATTACGTTTATGTTTTTCTTTGTGAAAACGTTTAGTGTGTTTCGAAGCGTATGAGCGATTCGTTGACGGCCATAGTGCGCGAGAAAGAAATTTTCCATAGTGGTTGATGGCGGTGAGGGTAAGCATATACTGCTGTTTGTGTAGATTGGATAGTGTGAGAAAAGAATCTAGCTTTCCTTTTACCGCTCTAGAGTAATTTCTTTATCGGAATTTTGTTCATTTCTTTATGCGGAACTATGGTTGCTTTGCAGCCACTGTAGATATCTTCCAGTACGTTCACATAATGCTCGTCTACACCCTGATTTCGAAATTTTTGTAAGACTGCCGAGGTTTTTACCGAGTCAAATGCTTTTTCGTAATCAAATAATGCTATGTATAAGGGCTGATTATATTCCGAGCACTTTTATGTCACCTGGTTTATGGTATTATATGATCGATAGTAGAGTCCCCTTTCCAAAAGTCTGCTTGACTTTTTGCTAAACTATAGAAAAGATCAAATGAAAAAATATGTGATTGATGATAGTTTAGACTTGGGTCGAATTTAACTCCGAAGCATGCGCAGCAATCTCGGGGAAGAAGTGCGTGATGATTAATTGATATGAAAGAGATTTGATTAGGCAATGACGAGCGCGAAGTAAAAAAAATTAGTTTTTTCTTAGTATGATTGGCTTGTCAACGATTAAGCTGGCAGGTACGTTAGCAAGGTCATGGTTAAGTTTGCTGAGTACTAAAGTGAAACAATATCAGATCTTATGATCTTGGTGTCATCAGCGTATTAAAGGCAACTGGTGGATGAAGGCAGTTAGGCAGGTCAGTAATTTAAATTATAATGAGAAGCGGTCTTAAGGTAGATTCTTGAGGCACGCCTACATTAGTTTTTGTTACTTTTGAGCAAAAGCCTGCAACATCCGGATTTCTGTTCAGTAACTACAAAGTAACGATAAAGCTGGGCTTGCCATTAAAATCGCTTCTAGATGAATAAAAAAATGGCGTGATTAAGCGAGTCGAAAGCTTTATAGATGTCTATGAATACAAAGCCAGCAAATTTTCCATTGTCGAATGGCTTCTTAAGTTGCTCTGTAAAAAAAAAAAAAAAGGAAAAACAAGTGTTAGATCAGTAGAGTAGCCAGAGCGGAAGCCAGCTGATAGGAAGCAATGGTGTTAAACTTGGTAAAATATTTTGTTAGGCGCTTTTCAGTTATATTCTTTATTCATTTTAGTAAAACATTGTAGCACAGAAATTGGTCTATACTTCTTTATTGAGGCTTGGTCACTGTTTTTAAAAACTGGCGTTACCTTACCGCGCCTTAGTTTGCGGAGAAAAATGCCTGTTCTAAATTTAAAATTAATTATTGTGATTAGAACATGTGGTATGAGGTTTGGAATGAGCTTAATACGACTGAAGTAAAGGCTACCCAATTCAGCCCTTGTCACTTTGAGGCTGTTAATAACAGATAATACTTTTTCAGGTGTAGCTGAAAATAAGGAAAACGAATGCGTAAAGCGATTAGATGGATGCGAATAACGGGATGCGGTATCATTACCCGTACTTAGGAAAAATTTACTAAAGGCATCCGCAACGCCTGATGGGTTGCAATATTCCTTGCCATCATCGAAAATCTTGGTCATCGTATGTTTCTTAAAGCAATCCAGGAAAGAGTTGAATATCTCTCATTTTATTTGTTTCCGCAGCTTAGTATCTTGCGTTCATGTCTCTTTCTTTTCGCTGTTTTCAACTGTCCTGAAATAGAATTGGCATTTTTTTTTTCTGTATCAAGCAGGTACTTTTGCGTTGAAGGGCTGTTTTTTTGTTTTCTTACAAAGATTTTCTCTTGTGCGCATAGACTTCTGCGGCTGATCTGTTAACTGTGGATTCAGCGATGACGCTATCCTTTTTTGTTACACTTTGCGCTAATATGAGTGGAAATATGATAACCGCAGCATTAAAAAGAGTGAAAAATCTTCTTGTGGCTCTTTTAACGGGCTTATCGAGCAAAGCTTTGTGAAACAGTTAGATAGTAAGGGGGTGCATGGATTACCATGTGTACTTCGTACTGGAACAGTTCATTATCATCAGCCTGACTATACCCACTGCAGGGCGAAGGCCTCTCTCATATTTCTCCAATTAACCCGGTTCTGTGCTAGCTGCATCCACTTCACCCCTGCGAACTTCTTAATCTCATCCGCTCACCTAACTTTCTGCTACCCCCTGCTACGCTTTCCTTCCCTTGGAATCTAGTTTGTTACCCTAAGCGACCATCGGTTATCCTCTCTTCGCACTACATGTCCTGCCCATGCCCATTTCTTCTTAATTTCCGCTAGAATGTCGGTAACTTGAGCTATTTCTCTGACCCACTCTGCACGCTTCCTATCTCTTAATGTTACCCCTACAACTTTTCGTTCATAGCCCTCTGGGTTGTCCGCAACTTAAGTAGAACCCTCTTGGTTAGCCTCCACGTTTCAGCCCCATAGGTGAGTGCAGGTAAGTTGCAACTGTTGTATACTTTCCTCTTGTGCGATACCGGTAAGCTGCTAGTCATAATCTGCGAGTGCTTGATCCGAATCTCATTCTTCTTGTTATTTCTTTTTCGTGGTCCGGATCTTCGGTTACTGCCTGTCCTAAGTAGACATATTCGCCTACTACTTCCAGTATTTCGCTACCTAATGTAAACTGCTGTTCCTTCCCGTGGCTGTTGAACATTACCTTAGTCTTCTGCATATTGATTTTCAAGCCTACCTTTCTACTTTTCCGGTCTAGGTCATCAATCATTATTTGCAGTTAATCCACCGAGTTGCTTAGCAAGTCAATGTCATCAGCAAATCGCAGATTACTGAGGTATTCTCCATCTACCCTTATCCCTAACTGCTCCCATTCCAAGTCTCTGAATACTTCCTCTAAACAAGCTGTGAATAGTGCTGGGGAGATTGTGTCTCCTTGCCTAACACCTTTATTTATGGGAATTTTGTTACTTTCTTTATGCAGAACTATGGTTGCTGTGCAGCCACTATATATATATCTTCCAGCACTTTCACGTACGGCTTGTATTTCGCAATGCCTGCATCACCGCCGAGGTTTCAACTGAGTCAAATGCTTTTTCGTAATCAATGAATGCTATGTAATAGGGCTGGTTATATTCCGAGCATTTTTCTATCACCTGATTGATGGTATGGTTATGATCGATAGTAGAGTACCGTTTCCGAAATCCTGCTTGATCCTTTGTTTGATTGCAGTCTAAGGTTGTCCTGATTCTATTAGCGATTACCTTAGTAAATACCTTATACGTAACAGACAGTAAGCTGATTGGTCTGTAATTTTTATGGTCCTTAGAGTCCCCTTTCTTGTGAATGAGGATAATGTTTGCATTCTTCCATGGTTCCGGTACCGTCGATGACACCAGGCACTGCGTATACAGGGTGGCCAGTTTTTCTAGCACGATATCCCCCCCGTCCTTCAGCAAATCTGTAGTTATCTGATCCCCTCCAGCTGATTTCCCCCTTTTTATAGTTTCTAATGCTTTCTCGACCTCGTCCTTCGTCTCTGGTGGAACGTCTGACTGTTTTTCCCTACCGCCAACCTCATTACGGTGCTGACTACTTTGGCTACTGTAGAGATCTGTATAGAATTCCTCGGCTACTTTGACTATCTTGTCCATATTCGTGATGACGTTGCCCGCTTTGTCCCTTATCGCATACATCTGATTTTTGCCTATGCCCAATTTCCTCTTTTCCACTTTAAGGCTTCCCCCGTTCTTTACAGCATGCTCAATTTTCTTCATGTTATACTTCCTTACATCGGCCACCTTGCGCTTATTGATTAGCTTCGATATCTCGGCCAATTGTATCTGGTCTATTGGATTGGAAGCTTCCATACTCTGGCGTTTCTTAATAAAATCTTTCGTCTCCTTAGACAGCTTACCGGTAGCCTCCCTAACAATCCTACCGCCTACTTCTACTGCACACTCAGTAAGGATATCTCCGAAATTATTGTTCATTGCTTCTAGGGTAATGTCGCCATCTCCGGTTAGAGCTGAATATCTATTCTGTAGCGAGATCCTGAACTCTTCTGCCCTCCCCTTCACCGCTAATTCGTTGATGGGTTTGTTTCTTACCAATCTGTTGCGTTCCTTCTTTAGATTTAGGCTAATTCGGGACCTCACCATCCTGTGGTCACTGCATCGCACTTTCCCGATTACCTCTACATCTTGCATAATGGCGGGGGTTGAACACAGTATGGAGTATATTTCATTTCTACTCTCCCCGTTAGGATTTTTCCATTTCCATTTCCGGTTCTTCCGTTTGCTGAAGAAGGTATTCATGATTCTTAAGTTATTGCACTCTGCAAACTCAACTAGTAACTCCCCCCTGCTATTCCTTGCACCAATGCCATAGTCACCTACAGCCTGGTCTCCTGCGCGCTTTTTCCCTACCTTGGCATCGAAGTCGCTCATTAGTACAGTATGCTGCGTTTTTACTTTTCGCACTGCCGATTCTCCATCTTCGTAGAAGCTTTCAACTGCCTGGTCATCACAACTACGTGTAGGTGCATAGACCTGTACAACCTTGAGTTTATACCACTTATTAAGCCTAATTACGATACCTGCCACCCTCTCAATAATACTATAGAGTTAATCTATATTGCCCGCTATATATATTTATTGACAAAGAAACCTACTCCTAGTTCTCGCCTCTCTGGTAAACCTCGATAACACAGTACATGCCCATCCTTCAGTACAGTGTATGCCTCATTCGGCCTCCTAGCCTCACTAAGCCCTATGACATCCCATTTCATACCCTCTGGTTCCTCTAACAGCAGTGCTAAACTAGCTTCACTAGCTAGAGTTCTAGCGTTAAACGTTGCCAGGGTCAGTTTCCAATGGCGACCTGTCCAGCGGAGCCGGGAATTCTTAGCACCCCCTGCTGATTCACAGGTCTGACCGCCGCCGTGGTCAGTTGTTCCGCAGCCGCTGGTGACTGAGGGCCGGGGTTTTATGGAACTAATCAAGCATTAATAGCCAAAACGTAGAAGACAACTGAAGTAAACGTTTTTACACTGAAGGCCTTAGTGAAAACGGGACGTCAGGAGCACCGTTTCACCAGTCAGTCGTCTTTGGCTCTGCGCGCGCACCACTCACTTTTTCTTCTTTCCTTGCGCGTAACACTTCGTCTTTGCGGCCCGTGACAATATTGTTACGTGGCGGCAAGCGATGACAACATGAGAACAGAGGACAGAGAGAAGATGCTCGATGGTCTTGAGATGACGTTTAATGAATCTATGTGCGGGCCTAGCGCGCTCGCTCCTGCCCGCGCCACTGCCCTCTGCTTCCTTCGTCCGTAACATGACACGGGGCCACCGAGTGATCGTCCCGATCTTAGACGAGGAAGTTTACCGATGATGATTCCATGGCATGATGATGGGCGTGTCTGGATGCTAGAAGAAGAGGAATAAGAATAGAACGGCTTGTCGGTTCGATGTCTGATTCCTCTACCCCTCCACAAATTATTTTTTTTTATGCAAGAATACTTCAAAAATTTTCTTTGCTGCCAAATTCTTGTCCGATCACCCTCTGTAAGTATGTGCCATGAGTTATTTGGTCAACAACAACAACAACAACGATGTCTGATGCGTGGGTGATCCGCCTCCCCTGGAGCTGTCAACCATCCGTCGCCAGAGTCCATGGGACCGATGGCTCGAGGTCACGTCGGGCAGCTTGGGTGGGGGTTGCGTGTTCGTGTCCATCGGTTCCTTCGGGTCATTCGGGTCTTTCGGGTCCTTCGTCTCGATTCTGATTGCTCTTTCCGTTCTCCTAGTCTTCAGTTCCAGGCTGGGGGCTAGGCGGTGGTAGTTGGTCAGGTCTGGGCTTGAAGGGGCGGGGCGAAGCTGCTCGGCGATGTCCCTGGGCCCTCGGTCGATGGTCCCGCTCACAGATGGCGTCGATGCTCCAAGGCGAGGATGGGGATGACGTACGCCGCACCTCCAACCAAATGTTACGTGACGGCAAGCGATGACAACAGAAAAACAGAGGACAGAAAGAAGATGCTTGATAGTCGTGAGATGACGTTTAATGAATCTATGTGCGGGCCTAGAGCGCGCGCTCCTGCCAGCGCCACTGCCCTCTTCTTCTTCCTTCGTCCATAACAATATTATAAATAGAGAAAGAAGAGTCGTTAAGGTTAATGTTGATAATGCTCATAATTATTACATTGCATTTTTCAAATGACAGCCCTTCTAAGACATGCTCGAGAGCATTGCAAAAGTCAGAAGCTGAAGAGGGTGGTGACCTTTAAATACAGCCCAAAATAGAATTATTGCCGTCAATTTAATAACAGAGCAACCAAATTCTAACCAGACCGTTTCACAATTGGCAGTATTAAATTCACGATCCTGCCTGCGCTTAGAAGTAGTGCTAGAGGGCACAAAAACGGCCGCTTCCCTTATGACGGCTGAACTGTCTGTGAGAGTACTCAGAAAAATAAGAACTAAAACAATATAGGTGTCTGTGATCATCATCTAATCAGGTTTCGAAGATGGCGATAACCGGAAAGAACTTGCATAATTAAGAAAAAAAAGCCGCTTGAAATAATCAAAGTGTTTGGAAGGGCTGCGGGCGTTGAAAAAAAAAAAAAAAAAAGGTGTCAGATTACAACAAGCGTTTTCACTCAGCTGCTGTTAGATATGACGACATAGTGGCTATGTACTAAGACATGGCAAGAAGAACTTGGATGCGACCGTGATTAGTTGATTCGCGATAGATGCTACTCTTCGGAAAACTCGAACATCATCACCCTCAGGGGCCTTACTTGCCTTTATTTGGCAATTATCTATCCAAAAATACTGCCAGTTGAAAGTCTTGTTTGCATTAACCAGAGTGGTGTTTTGATTGAACAGCTCCTCAACCGAATCATTCAGAATTTTCACGCTATATTTAAAGCTGTCTATTTGGTTCTTCAGCTCCAGGGCGCCGCACCCTGATGTCTACATCGTTAGCAAAATTTTTCCTGCTATCCTGCTATCTGATTAGCAAGCCGATCAGATTCATTCGTCTCTTTGCTTCAATTTCACCAGTTTTCTTCGCAGGTCCAGCGCATGTAGGCATCTTGCAGAACAGTTACTCAATACAAACAGAAATGTGATAGCACTAAGCCACACTGCAATACGGTAGACGCAATTTCAGCAACACTTTGGGAGGAGCGACAGCGAGCAAAACTGCTAAAGCTCGAGCATTAAATTTTGTGAAGGCTAATCTGCACAGGCGAAGGAAGTGTATGAGGTGGAGGACGTCAAGCTGTCACCGTTGCCAAAATGTTCAGAAGGTGGGTGGATCTCTTTTTTCGTAGCATCGCTTGACTAAAAACCTGACTAAAATACCCGCCCAGGCAAAAAGACCTTTATTTCTTTCAGAGCTCCAGAAAGACAGGCGGAAATTGGACGTTATTTTTCGGTGCTCCTGTCCGCCGCAAATATTGCGTAGCTTAACCAGCTAACTCAAGTCTAAAATTATTGCCTCTGTCGATACACCTTATAAATTCTGTGGCCGTTGATGCTCTCGTGGTTTCTCAACCCGCAGGGCCTACCACGGGGTTGCCGTTGTGGAGTCCTGCATTTATATCGTGGGCGGCTACGACGGCCAAGAGTTTTGCCACTCCGTCGCGTGCTTCAATATGAGCAATAAAAAATGGATGCCCAAAGCCAACATGAACAATAGACGCTGCTACGTGAGCGTCGCCACTCTGCAGGCAAGTTGTCATTATGCTGAAGGCAACCATGTCTCTGTTGCACTTGTCCGCTCCTATTTTAACGCGACCGAGGTCAGCGAAAACTCACCAGTGCAACATTCCTTCGGATTGTTGTGCGTGGTTGGTTGTTTGGTTGGTTCACAGGAAGGGAAAGGCGCAGTATCGGTCACACTTGCTCTGTCGACACCTGAACCGCGCCGTAAGGGAAGAGAGGAAAGTGGGAGTGAAAGTGGAAAGAGAGAAAGGGGAGCCGTAGTGGAGGGCTACGGAGTAATTTCGACCACCTGGGGACCTTTAACGTGCGCTGAAATTGCACAGCACACGGACGCCACTTCGTTTCGTCTCCATCGAAACGCAGCCGCCGTGGTCGGCTTCGAACCCAGGAACTCCGGCACAGTAGTCGGGCGTCTTACTGCTGGAGAAACCATTTATCTGGGATGCTTTAGGAACGCCAGCTGTAGGACGAATGGCATACACGACAACCATGCCTTTCAACTCTAGAGCTTTTCGAACAGTTTGGTTACTAAGCTGAGGCCACAAAAAAGGCATGTTTAGTGGGCAGTGTTTCGCAATTTATAGTAGTGTAACTTGTCCGCTCGTCATTAACCTTTCGATGCCCATAATGTACCGAATCGAATACGAGTAGCCAGCTGCAGACTGAAATGAATGCGATTAAAAAAATTTATTGGGTGCGAAGTATGGATGTGAGTTTATTCGAGGTACAAAAATTTCGATGGTTTGTTTACCTCTACCACGAATATAGTGCCCGAAAAAATTAAGTTTGTTTTCAGCTGCCCAGTGGGCGTTTGTTTTTCTTCATTATAGCATGTTCACAAGTCATGAAAGAGAGTTTTCATCTTCATGTCTTCTTTCGAAAAGACGACAATCAAATATTTATTGTTGTGAAATGTATTACCTTCATTCTCACCTTTTAGTTCGGCGTTGGGCGCTAGTTTTATGGCCATTTTCAGTACTTGGTTTTAAAAATATGAAGTGAAATCAGCAAAAGCCCGCGTCTGGCAATATATTCAACCATAAAATTATATTTTGGCGTAGTATGAGGGTATGAGGTTGGTGTAGGTCGTTCTGCCTGACCTAAAATTTTCATCCCCTGTATGGCGGACTAAGTGTCACCATTTGAGACTTCATGCAAGGTTGAGGCCTGTGCAGCAGGCCCCGATAATGACATTGACGGGTACCTACTCCCCGATAAGCACGAGGGCGCTCCAAATGTTATTACAGGTAGCACCACTCCACTTTGACCTAAACAGTTTATAAACGCAGACGTCTCCATTCTTCGATGCGCTGGTCGGTGCTCAATTGGCTTCGCCAAAGTCAATGAGTAATGCGCTGCTGACAATTCGCTGCCAAGAGGATAGACAGCGCATTGTGGCGCCGCCAGTCAACTGTGCTGTACAGTGCACTACCAGTGACGCTTGACAGGTCTTTGCGCTTTGGGCAGTCCTGAGCAGTGCGCTTGACTTCCAGGCGGCGTGTCATTCAGCTAACCAACCTCCGAATTCTGTACCCGAGGGGTACATTTTATTTCACGGGCCCTAATACCCCTGCCACACGGGCACGAAAAATGACATTAGGCACCTAATGCCTTAAACTGCTTAATGCCATTACTTTCGTGGCCGGTGCTACACGCCGAGATCTAATGCCATTTAACGTTTCGATGATGACGATCTAAAGTTATCATAAATATTTTGCCAATAATGGTAACAAATTTTTTATTCATTGTAATTGCTTTTAGTGTTTTAAAATATAAGAATAAAGGTATTTTTTAGCACATGGTGATCATTTTTAACAAACCGAGGACTAGTACTAGCGGTACTAGCCAGTAAGGGCCGTATGCATGGCCAAATGCAGACTGTAAACAAAATGGCGCCTGTGCTGTCGCGGTTGCAGTCGACTCATACTATGTATACGAATGTGTCAGTTTTTAGGTAATATATAAATTTTTATATGCAAAATGTACACTAATTGGCATAAGCTCTGGGCACGAGAGTATTCATTCCATCGTCGAACGCAGGTTGAATGAGTTGTGGCGAACTCATTACGTTGCGAATGGCATTTGGAGGAATGCCATTAGTTTTCGCGTGTGTGGCACCATGCGAATGGCAATTAACACTTAAGGCATTAGGTGCTTATTGTCATTTTTCGTGCACGTGTGGCAGCGGTATAAGGCGAGTCTCTAAAGTTAATGACCTCTCTTTGAATGTATCGCACGGTGACTAATCGTTATCGCAGCGTATTGCAACAGTATGCTCCCGAGGTTAATTTTTTATATCTTTGGACACTAAGTTAGCCCACGAAACATCTGCATGGAGGCGCAAGGTTGCATTTCGTTTTTGTATTACAACGCTGAACTGCTAGCATACAAACGCTCCAGAATCGTTACAGCAAGTCATTAACAATTAGGACACGTGTCTAAACCCGTGGGTGTGCTGAAACCTGGAAACACTTAACTAGCACAATCTTGAGATAAGAGAAAAGATGTCTGCAAAAAAAAAAAAAAAAAAAAAAAACGTTTTCAAGATGGTCAACTATGCGTTTGTTTAATTTCATAGATCTGCTATAGCTGGTATGTGTGTGTGTGTACTGGTTTCAACCTTGTTTACCGTCCTGAGAAGTTAAAAGCATGTAACGTGATAACCTGTTTACATAATCATCTTATGATAGGAGTCGCTGAAAAATGGTGCAGCTGCTACATCGTAAACATTGCTTTGTCCCGGTGTGGACACACAAGAAGTGCCTAGGCTATCGCGATGAGTGTGTCCAGCAGTATGACTTTGATGCCTGTGATGCCTTCGATGATTGAGGTCCTCGGTTTTCCTCGTGTCTTTATAATGCTCTGACGACAATCACTTTTCTGTGTAAAGAAATCATTTGTTAGTTCGCGCTCTGTGTTGTTGTGTTTCTTTACTTCTAGGTGTTAGCGCGGTGAACCACTAAGAAGTCGAAACAAATTTCACGAAGAATCAGCTTAGATATGGAGAATGTTTACCGAGCAGCCTTCGCGCGTTCATCAAAGTAACGCGAAATTTGAAAGTTAGCCCCCCTCTTGCGCATAATCAGCGATGAAAGGCAATGTACAAATGCCATGCATATTAGAGGCTCAATATTAAGTCAGTTGTTCAATGCCGTCATTGTAGTTCTCCTATAGTCCCAATGAAACGATGACTAGGATGCTAAACCATATACGTTTTGTCAGTGGCCTCTGGCTGTAACTTTCGTGATTGTTTGTTTTGTCACAGGGTCACATCTATGCCATGGGCGGCTTTGATGGGCGCCGACATTTCAACACAGTAGAGCGATACGACGCACATAGGAACCAATGGAACGAGATCGCTGCCATGAATGACATTAGGAGCAGCGCTGCTGCCACCACATCTGGAGGACGAATTTATATGTGAGCTTGCTGCGGTAGTCGGTTTGGGAAACAAGGCGAGCTTGCATACATGACTGAATTCTGAATTTATGATGCTCAGGCATGTTTGTTAATGGCAATAAGAGCGACACCTGGGCGCTGTGTCGAAAATCATCGTTGCTGGGACCGTTATCTAAATATATGAAAGTGTATGAATTATGCCGTTACCTACCGGCAGCTTCAATTAAATTTTGAAGCCTATTCAAAAGAAATGCAGTTTGGACTGATATTTTTGCCGAAGTGTTCGTATAACTCTTTGATGCTTTCTCACTTTAGTGTTGAATTTAAAAAGAAAGACTCGTGTGGCAATTATCTATGGAACAAAAAACAAATCAAGGTGTGCAAAAATGTTAGATTATGTCGGCCGTCAATATCGGAAAGAGGCACCTCAGGATGTAATACAGGAGTGTCGAACTCCGCAGTCAGTCCCTGAATCAGGAAATTGTAGAAACAATTAAAAAAAAAATATATATATATATATATATAAAGATTAAATACTAACTGTGAGGCTCAATTTGTTATTTATCCTTGCAACACAATGTAATGGTATGCTCGGAAGATTGGCTTTCCGGTCAAAGGCTAACAGATTGAATATTTATCCGGCAGAGCAAAAGCAACTAATTTTCAGCCGAGAAATATCATTGCAAGCCTGGCGACCACTCATCACTGTGATGGAAAAGAAATTTCATTTGTAAAAGAACATAAGATTCTAAGAGTGACGTTTTCTGTCTCATTAACATGAAATTCGCACATCGCCGACATCTGCGCAAAACTCAGTAAAACAAGCGAGGCCCTACCTCGTTCCCGCTCAATATTTTCAGTGCATATTAAATTTCAAATATATTAGGCACATATTACTTATTGCAATTTGGTGTGGTTAACGACAACTAAAGGCAAAGTTAAGAAGGCTCACATGTTGCAAAAAATATTGTGCACATTTCCTCAGTACAATATAGTCTCGATACAGAACATGAATGAGTTACGTATATTGCGCTCATTTTATTTATCATCGCCTGCTTTCAAACAGCTTATTACGTCCATCGCATCCTTATAATATAATCAAAGAAATGACTGTGCACGCAACACTGATTTGTGCGTGATTCCACGTTTCCGCGCCAATCACAAATTATAGTCTTCGAAAGATAATCTTCCTCAAATTCTCGATAAGTATGATCAGTTTAGTAGCCCGAACTTCAACTGATAACGTCACTATTTTCGGCCCATCAAATATTAGGAGTTGATATTAATGCACTTGTTTTCTGTATGTTTCCTTTTTAAAAGTATTTGTCTGCCTTGTATTTCCCCTGTGCGAGTTTTTTCCGTGCATTTAATTTGTCCAGATCTCATACCTGTTTTATTGCAAACTTGTATCCATGTCCTGTTTTAATCGAATTTTCGTATGTACACATTTGTGCTATGAATTTGTGTATTATCTTATTTCACTCTATTTTCACTTCACTGTACCATGCGTGGTGCTCCCTGGTGCTACCCTGCCTAGTAGCGTATTGAGCCCTGGGCCTTGTCAAGCTGACATGACAGCTTTTAGCCAAGGTGACCCTTCAGAACTTTCTCAAAAATAAATTGAATTGAATAACACAATTGTGCCTCAATTCAAACGTCTCTTTCTCAGACCCCGCACCTTGCCTAGTAGCGTATTGAGCCCTCGGCCTTGTCAAGCTGACATGACAGCTTTTAGCCCAGGTGACCCTTTAGAACTTTCTTAAAAATAAATTGAATAGAATAAAATAAGTGTGCCTCAATTGAAACGTCTCTTTCTTAGACCTCATACCCTGCCTAGTAGCGTATTGAGCCCTGGGCCTTGTCAGGCTGACATGACAGCTTTTAGCCCAGGTGACCCTTCAGAACTTTCTTCAAAATAAATTGAATTGAATAAAATAAGTGTACCGCAATTGAAGCGTCTCTTTCTCAAACCCCGCACTCCTATTCTTACTGGCGCCCCCGTGATCTCAGCCCTATTTTTGCAGCTTTTCTTATCTATGGACCTAACTGCCTGCCACTCCACAGAGTGCTTCTCTTTCCCCTCAGACCCAATCGTTTACCCTCACAAGCCTTTTGTTATGGGCCCACTCCACAAAATAATTTTCACTCACTTCTTCCTTTTGATTTTATTTAGAACATCTTCAATACGCGTTGCAACCAATCAGCTGTGCTGTACATTGTACTGTTGTTGACGCACGATAGGTCTTTGCGCTTTGAGCAGTCCTGAGCAGTGCGTGTACGTCATTCAGCTCACCACGCCGTTTTTGTCTCAACACTTTAATGCCCCCTTTTATACCTCGCCGCGCTGTGCACGATCCAATGTCAAGCACGTTTTTCACCCACGGTTCGCTAACAGAGTACATCGGCCGCATACTTTACTTTTTAACTTCAAGGACAGCTACGTTGTGAGTGCAGTGTTCCGACAGGTTGATCGTTTTTATTTAGGAGGGAATGCAGAAAACGGTAGCACGAGACGAGGCGACACACGTATAAGCATGATTTTGAAGCTTGTATGGGCCTTTCATTTGAAGAAAACATGAAAACATAGTTTCGGGGCTATTGGTTTGATAATGTAGGATTTTATAGAAAGCTGCCAAAGGGTACCGTGCTCCAAAATGAAAGTGTGAGTGCGCAATCGCATTTACCCCGTTGACACGTAGTCATTCAAATTAGGTTCAAAACAGCGTTCCAGCAGACAAGCCATGCGAAATACAAATTAAAATACGTTAGACATATTATGCCCGAATGCCTTCCCTGCAGCTTAAGTATGACTGTTGTTCTGCTTTTCTCCAAATGTCGACGCGCTGGGATAAGTTGTTACACTATACCTAGGCAAAGACCAGGCCTTGCTGGAGCGGTAGATGGAGTGGCAGTCGTGCAAAAGGACGCATCTATCCGCTGCTACCGAAAGCATATTTGCTAGCAGTATTCAGAGGATTTTATTGTGAGAAGTGGACGACATCGATAATAGACATACCCCTTTACATGTCTGGCGCATGATATTTGTAACCGCTGCTGTGCCATAAGACACAACAAAACAAGTAACCCCTTAGCGCTTAGCGGTTCCTGATTACCTTTCTACGCACTACAGGTTAGGAATTGCGGCATATGCATGGTTGTTGGAAAGCTGAGTCTAGGACCTAGAAGCAACAATTTACGATAGGGAGTTCATCGTTGTAAACGTCATGGAAGTACGTCTTTCTAGATTGGGTCTAGACGGCTGTTAAGTTCCGAGGCGTTGGTGACATATGGACACACGAATAGAATTGTTTGCGCCGAGAGCGTACCAGCCGCGGTGCTCTCTGTAGCAGAAAACACGCCTTTATCGTACATTTCGGAGGGTCGCGAACAGCTAGCGTTTTCTTCCCCTCTACCGGCATTGGGACGCACCTTCGGCTCGACCACACAGAGACACTCGCTTTCTGGAACCCGCGGCTGGGAATTTCACAAAATCATTTGCTGAAGAAAAGTGAGAGCTTTTCGTTCGAGAAGTAAAACGCCTTAGAAAATCTGGATTTTACGAGCACTGCGTAACACCCTAGGAGCGTTGGAAAGCGGTAGCCTTTATGAAAATTAACAGAAAAAATTCCATTCACCTGCGGGTTTCTGCAGCTTGAGCTATAGCGAACCTTGAGAGTCAGCAATTCGTACCTCGTAGCACCGAAGACCCATACCATGATACGAAGACGGTTAGCGGAATGAGAATGGGCTGACATGAATTGGGGAGGTAGTTCCTGTGCATAACTGCGACCGGATATCGCTCAAGAGGATGGTATTTAATTGTTCGGCATTTGGAGGCGGTACTTCGGTGCTGTAGGCAAGCGTTGATAGGGATAGGAACTACACAAACAACCCGGAGTTCGATGCAGGATGGCTAAGCGTTGAATATGCAGTATCCAACCTACGCAATTTCATGTGGGCGTACCGGAGTATATGAGTGGATTTCTAGCGTTGGTAAGCCTATAAATGCTGCAGCGGACTCCATGGAGAGTCATGTAAAAATGAGAATGATCACGGTTTGCTTATAACACTAACTGGGGATAAAACTAAGAGAGCTGTGTACAGCCTAGATGGAACCACATAAATGACCGGTTTCCGATTTTGGCATGCGTTGTTGAAAGCGGGTGCGCACGTTGAGCATGTGTGTGTTACTTATAATAATCCGCGTCCTTTGCATATGCACCCGTGCATTGCTTTCTTCTCGCTCAGCGTCGGAGGATTTACGGGGCAGGAAGTGTTGGACACGGTCGAGTGCTACGATCCCTCATCAGATGCCTGGACCAGGCTAAGGCCCATGTCGACTCCTCGCTACGGCCTCCAGGTCATCGCGCACGACGACATCCTCTACATCCTAGGGGGTATCGACGGCGGCGCCACGAGTCTGTCCTCCAGTACGATTTCGCATTTTTGTAGTGTACATTTATTAACTGCTGTAATAAAGCTGAGCACATTTTTTGGGGATTGCAAAGTAAGACGACATGAAAGAAAAGACGTGGTATAATGACAGAGAGGAAGCAATGATGATGAACTGAATGAAGCATAGCAGCATGAGTAATTGAGAAAAAAAGGGGACGGGTGCTTGACTACAGGTGCATGAAAATTAGGTGGAAAATATACGTCAGTGGTGCTGAGGAACTTGTTTGCACATTTCAAAACGAGTTTTTTTTTTTATTATAGTTCTTTTCAACACTTTCTATTACACCCTTTATTGTAGTAAGTTTCGTTCATTGTATCATATCCATCAGTCTGTGTCGATTTATATAAAGGATGCATATAGCGTGACAGAAGTCGAGCGGGAGAGGGGGAGTCTATTTCGTCACGAGTGACATACCTATGCGCTTAGAGCTATCAGTAATCATCAGACAGACATATGTGTTAATGGTGCTGTAGTGACATAAAAAGCGGCATTTATCGCACACTATGCTTTTTCTCTCACCAAGTCCTCGCGTGGATTTTATATTGTTCTTACCTTTCATTCCACTCTACTTGTCGCCACAGGCATGCGGAATCAGATCGAAAATGCAAACAAAGTATTTTTACCTCTTCTCGCATGTTTCTCTTGCCAGTGGAGCAGTTCGAGATAATAACGGGTGCCTTCAACGAGTTGCCTCCGATGAGCGAAACGCGCTGCTACTTCGCCGCAGCCATACACGAAGGGTTCATATACACATTTGGTGGACGTCGCGGTGGGTACACATGCATAATCTGCGCCCTTCGCATAGAGTTGTTCGTAAGGTCTCAGTGTAATCAGTGGCCATCTGTAGCCACTTCCGAAGCCAGCAGTGTGTGCATTACAAGGCAACACTGGAATTCTGTCTGGCGAACACTTTGGATACATGCTATAAAGAAGTCGACTTAGCCACCAAGTCACGAAATCAATATTTCCACATGTCGTCCACGTATTGCCGCTAAATCCTATAAGGTAGATGTAACTTTTATTATTATTATTATTATTATTATTATTATTATTATTATTATTATTATTATTATTATTATTATTATTATTATTATTATTATTATTATTATTATTATTATTATTATTATTATTATTATTATTATTATTATTATTATTATTAGCAGTAGCAATAGCAGTAGCAGTGGTAGTGGTGGTGGTGGTAATAGTTGTAGTCGTAGTAGTAATGGTAGTGGTAATGGTAGGGATGGTGGTAGTAGTGGTAGTAATATGGGAGTGGTGGTAGTAGCGGTAGTAGTGGTGGTAGTAGTGTTGGTGGGTGGTGGTGGCAGTGGTGTAGTAGTAGTAGGGGTGGTGGTAATGTGGTGGTAGGGGTAGTGGCAGCAGTAGTAGCGGTGGTGTAAGGGTAGCGGTAGCAGTATAGTGGTAGTAGTAATAATTTTGCAGTAACTGTGGCTGCTAAACTGAAAATTGCTCACCCTAACTAGCGGGGCGGTGAAAAAAGGCATACAGCCCAACATGGATTATAATTTAATGTGAGACACAGTTCGTATATAATAGTAAACTCCCTGTGGAACTGTCTCAATATTCATCTCAGATTCTGTCTATATCGTTGTAGGGCTTCACGTTTGTCCCTACGTCTATTCCTGCCTTCAGCTGTTCTATAGATTAAAAGAGTGAAGATTGTATTCTAAAGTAGAAAGAAGGCTTACAGGGCCATATCTAAGCCTTTGAATTTACCAATTTACCAGTGCGATAGCTTTTAGCCCACAGTCATCTTCCACGGGTAAAACTTCATTACTTTAGGCATGTGGTAAGAGGAGAGAACCTGCTTACGCACCTGCAAATTCACTTTCTTTTATGTGGATAGAGAACCAGTTTGAACGCAAGAGAAAGGCTGCCACGGCATACAGTCGGATTAAAAAAACGAGGGTGACATTCAAGCTCCACTTTTAAGGCTGACGTCCAATAGCATTTGTGGCTCCCATGAGCGGCTCCCGTTACAGATCCTCGCTCGCTTTGAAATAATACTCCACTAACCACGCAGCAATGCTTTAATTTGTTCATTTTTTAGGACACGCGTTCTCATAAGCGTAAGCTACCACACTATATGAAATACCATGTAACATAAAGTTCTCCTTGGAGAAGCCGTACGAATGTGGCTTCATGGCCTAGGGTTAGTGTTAGGGTTAGATTGGCTTGTCACCTTCTCGTCTATTCTGTAACGTCAGGAGACATGCGGTCTCCTGACGTCACACAATCCGCTGGCTAATCAGCGTCCAAACGTGTCAGCTACCAACAACCACCGGCGAGTGGCATGCTTGCAATGTTTCGCTCTCAACGTCGGCATCATCTCTGATGCCACATTTTCTGAAGCCTGGCCCTTTTAAAATTTTCTGATGAACGACATTCATACTCACGGTTGAAGGACATGTCTCTTGAAGGCTTCATTTCTTTTCTTTGTAGGAAGCATCTTGAACACATAATTGCGATTATGACTATAACAGTTAACCTAGCTTGTTGCTTTGTTACCCTTAGAAAATACGATATACGTAATACCTCTTAATTCTTCATAATCGGTTAGAGTCATCTGACTACCTTAGAAAAGGGAAGGGTTAAAGCATGATACGTTTTTGTGACACCTTCGTAAAGAATTTTGTAGCTCAGACGAAGAGACGAAAAGAGACAAATTGTTTAGGTCTGCTTATAGCTGCTGAATCACCAGCTGAAATTCGTGTCAAAAGGAGTGGTTTAAAAAGCTGCAATCAATGGGCAACCCTTCATTCGCTTACCTCCACCTCTCGCGCCCCACTAGGACCTGGTACCGCGGACCCGGCCGAGAGATACGACATAGCACGTCGTCAGTGGCACCCAACTAATGAAATCGGCAAGAGATGGGTTGGGTCCACAGCCTTTGTTGTTTGTGATGTGCCCAATCCAGGTGAGTTGCTGTATTCAATTTAGATTACTTATAACAAAAATAAAAGCCGGGACTGAAATGCATGCATGAAAATTTTAGTACTAATTTTCATTCATTGTGTTGAGTCAATCACTAAACCTAATAATTTTGCGAATAATTTATAGCATACCTTTAGGAAGGTCAGATATTATTTGGCATTATATTTGATAAACATTGACATTTTCCATGGCAGTTCCTCCACCTGCTGTAAAAAGTTGGGCGTTTCATTTACTCTGAGACCTCGAAACCTGTTTCGGCTGTAAACGCTGCACAATGCATATCAAACGTTGCTGCTGAGCCTTCGTTGAGAACTAGTGCCCGTGAGATTTCGCACACTGTCGGTTGAAGTCATGAGGCGCATTCCCAACATTTGCCGTTTTCTCCGATACTTTTTTTACGTATAAGCATATCACTATTTGTCTAATTACCCGACTTACGTGAGTGGTTTGCCGTGAAAATCAAGTAATCACGACATTTTTCCGTACAGCTATATAATGAAAATGTGATGCCTCAAGCGACGTGACTAATCCGGGAGCACCGCAAGTCAGTATTCGAAATAAAACATCTTAAAACGCACATAAATATTATTGTAATCAGAAGTCTGAAAATAAACTGCAGAGGGTGAGGTTGACTGTCTAAAGTACAATATTGAGAACATTTTGTCCAGTGCCCCGAACCTTACTCAACACGATGGGCGGCTGCATGATAAGAGCCACGGCACACACTGTAGAAAAGTTGTAGAAGCTGAAGTTGGTAACAGTTTCGTTCATTGAAGTACCCACAGGTACTTCAATGCTATTTCGCTGTAGCCTGTAAGTTTTTTTTCTAATGTGCCTACATTCAGAACACCGTAAATCGGCACGAAAACTACTTGGACATCATCTTCAGTTCGCGTGCTCAAAGCCCACGGCATGCTGAGGGGAAAGGGAAGCTCATTTTCGCTTATATTGATTAAGGGCACACTAATACAAAAAAACCCCAAAACTTTACTCAAAATGTTGTTCAACTGTTAATACTTCACAATGCACATTAAAGATCCTACCGAGCCTTCGTTAAGAACTAATCGTTCCGAAGACAAATGCGTACTTATGAACTCGTTATGCTAAGTTTAATAAAATATGGCGGGGGTTTAAGCATGGCTTAAACTTAGTGATACGAGCGAATTTTCTGTTAAGCATAGTTATGCTCTGTTTTTAGCCTGGTTGCACGCCTCACGAACCAATGCCTGTTACCGTGTCCTCCGGTCGCGATCAAGTGGTACGATATTCCGCGGATTTGGTTTTGGGGGAAAGGAAGCCGGAATAGCTTTCTCAATAATGGGTGTACACCTATACTTAATTTGATCAAGGGCGGCAGTGTTTTTCTCGCCGCGGTGGCTCAGTGGTTTCGGCGTTGGCACAAAATACATCAAAACGTTACTGGGGCCCTACCTACCGACCGATCACATGGACCGGCAGTGTCAAGGCACCCTTGTTGTTCGTAGCAGGCACACTAACATGAACAGGCGGGCTTTTTGCAGTTTTTAGGGCAAAGAGGGAACATTTTAAAGAGAGACCAGGCAGCCCCCTGGTGACTAATCATAATAGTAAGAAAATAGTAGCTTAGACGAGTACGTTTCTAAAGTAATTTCTAAACTTTCGCATATGTTGTGGCATGAAAAACGCTAGCAGTTCCGCGTTCCTTATGACAGAGCCAGTATGTAACGCTGCCTAAATCTCATTTACACCCTTACCAGGCTCTAAAATAATCCATTAAATGCCCGGAAGCTTGACGACGGCATTGTTGACGCAGGTTTTCACATTAACGAGGTAAAATATAGTTGCTATGGTAACCGTGACGCCACCGAACCATGACAGATTTGGACATTACTTCTGGCCTAGCGTAACCTCACTGATCTCATATAATCTAATTTCTTCTGTTTCATTTCTGTCTCTCTGCAGAGGTCTGGCTTGGCCTGGCGACCCCATCGGCGACCACATCACGTCGACTCCCCATTTTCAACCGAACGTGACCTCTGGGACTGGATGAAAGAACAGTTTTTGTGTGTGAGTGTGTGTGTGTGTGTTTGTGTGAGTGTTCCAAGATATTGTTGTGCCAGGCCAGTCAGGCTTCCACGAGAATTTCCGGCACCGTCGTGTGGCGCCGTCGCTCCTTCCCCTTCTATCAACCGCCATTTGGGCTTTGCAAGGAAGACGACCTCGGAGGGCGGGAAGCGGCCTGCAACTCCACTGTGCGTGTGACCGTGATGCTTTCCAGAAGGCGACCTCGGCGAGCGAGAGCAAGGAAGGCGGCCTGCTGCTCTACCAGGAGCGGGCGCGGCTTCTGGCCACGGCGCACACAATAGCAGCATATGCACGATCAGTCCCCAGATGCCTCCGCTGCTCCCTTGGCGATACTAGGCCTGTCACGTGCCTTTTTGCGTGCTTGCAGGCGGCCTGTTGCTACTCTCTTGGAGTTCCTGACCAGCCCGACTCCCCTAACCTACTGACTTCGTTCTGATGACCTGTCCCCCCCACCCCGCACTCGACTGCTATTTTCCCGTCGCCACCAAGTCCTTGCTTCCCCGCAGCCTTCTTTGAGCTACCTCGTGGTGACAGTTTGGCTTCTGACTACCGCTGCGCGTCCACGGCGCCTCCCCCTTCTGGAGATTCTTCTGAGGCTGCTCATTTCCTAGTGACCTCGCCTCCCGAGACTTCCGTCCAGGACTCTGCCACCGGTCCCGAGTCTCACCTTCGTGGCCCGACTCTTTTTCGCTGCTAATAGGTAAGCCTGCCTTCTACCTTCTGCATCCCCGCCAGCGCCTCGAATTGCTCTGGTCGGAGACTGAGCGACATAGGCGACTTCTGACCCCGTTTGACGCTCAAGGCTCCTTAAGCTTTCAACCTGCCACGTGCAAACCTTTTCAAGCTCTGTGCAGACCGTGGCTCCAACCACCATTCTGAAGTTTCTGATCCCAACATTCTACAGGGACTGTGCACCCCCCAGTGGCAGGTCTAAAGTTCGCAACAATGCCTCCTCTTTGGCCCGGACATCACATGTTGTCTCCTGGCTTCGTGCGCAAGACTGCCTAAAGTACAACCCCCCTACCCCCTCAATAGACTACCAAGAAGAGCAAGGTACGAGTGGACTGCTGTTGTCTCTACCAACTCTCCTTCCACTCCTCTCAAGAGGAGACCACTATCGAGCTTGTCGCTGCTCTCACCCCCCCCCCCCCCCGAGCCCCTTGGGGAGCCTGATTTGATCCGGTGGGACAACGGGCTAATATTCTCTGACCTCCCAAGGAAGCCCTGAGGCTTCTGAAACCCGCACCCAAGGTCCCCTAAAACATACCCTGAGGCAGGGGACGCATCTCTCTCTCGCAAGGAAGACACCTCTACTATCACTCCTCCGAGAGAGCCCCTCCAGGACCAGGGACCTTCTGATTCTGACCAGGCTGACTCGCCCTTGGTTACACTGCCTGGAGAGACGGGCAGTCATTACGGCCTTCCTCGGGGCCTCCCCTTCATGACAATCACATCTCCTCCCCCTTTCTACAGCCAAAAAGGAAGACAGCAGGAAACTGTGGATACATGTCCAGATGCGCACCCGGTAATAGGCACCTAGGCCCCAGTGTACAGACACCGTTCTCATCCGCCCTCGGCGCCCTCACTCCCCACAAGACGCAATCAAGGATTGGAGTGCCGCTCTCTATGATCAACCTGGCGTCTATGAAGTTCGGTTAAGCAGACAGCTGACGTCAAGTCCAGCGAGGCCCATAATCACCTCCTTGGAATAGGCTGCCTTCTGGAGACTCCTGTCCAGTTTCGTGTCATCATCGGCGGGCGGACACATCGGCGCCATCTGTGGCGTCAGCAGTGAAGTTGATGCTTCCACCATTGCTGACACTGGAATCCATCATTTACATCATAGTATCAGGTGCAGAGGATGTGCAGTTCCACTCCGCTTCGTTGGTCCCCTCCTGACCACGTCCTCATCTCGGGCATGTGGTTTGATGTCCGTCCCATGTAGTACCGACCTCTACAGTGCAGCCGTTGGGCCGGGCACAACCATGATCCCGCCTTATGCTCCAAACCCTTCCGGTGTGCCATCGGTGGAGGCCCTCATCTTCGCTCCGCCTCTCAAGCTAGCATCGCAGGTGTCTCTATTGTAAGGGGCGCCATGCAGCCTCCGACGCAGTCTGTCCCACATGGCGACATTAAAACCGAGTCACCACAGCTCTCCGACACACAACATATCATAGTGGCAGGACAACGGTATGGCTGAGCTGCGGGCTTCCAACCATCCTTGAGGACAGCACAGAGCGCCTCCTGCCCTCAAGTCCAGCTATGCCGGAGCCCACCGGTTTCTCCCTGCGCAGCGCCCCTCCCTTCCAAGGACACCCCCAGCAAACCTCATGCTGCCCTGTGCCTTGCTGTGCAAGTCTTTCTGCTCCAGCTGCCTCCCGACTCGGCAGTCCACTCGCTCTGCCTGGCTGCCTCAAAGCCCCAACCATGACCAGAACTTTAATTCGAGCAGAGTAAAGAACTTTTAGCATATTTACACCTTGAGTACTCAGGAGAATGCAGTCTTCTGACGCTAATAAATACAGTTTTCTTGCTGTGAGGCATCTCTAGGTCCGTAAGTAAGGAATCTGTTGGCATTCGGCACAGACCGATCGCAGAACATGAGTTGACATTTCGCACACTGTATCACGAGCTCCGCCCCGGATATTCTTGCACATACACATGTACACTTTGACACACACACATCGCCAGCCCACAGGCGACCCCCGTCGTTCACTCCACATGGCTGAACATCGTGTTACCTGTGTTTATTTCGTATGGTCCGGCGTCTTGTGGGTCTCCCCCTAAAAAGCGTATGATCCAGCCGGCAGGCCAGACCACGCGCGAAGCCGACGATGGCTTCTCCCTCGCTTCTTTCAGGGGCATATTGGTTCGAAAGGGCGGGTAACGTTACCCGGCTCTACGTACACCCGACGACTGTTTTTTACTTCACCGCCGCCCCTCGGTTCGTCATCCTGCAGGCTCTTCCTGGGAAGTCCGACCATTTCCTTACCATGCGACGCAAAGCGTTGCATCTGAATGGTCATGGGTACGGGAGCAGTCGTGAGGCGTGCACGTAAACCGGTTGGCCGTCTGCAGACGAAAGGCGCTGAGACACCCGTGGAGCGAAACACCCATGCTTTCTTAGCCAGAAATTAGCTCGGTCACAACAGCTCCATCGCCGACAGAAAGGACTCGGATGGCGAGGAGTTTCCGCTGCTCGACGTTAAAGATCAGCTTCTTTGTTCAGCGATCTGGTCACTCCTAAATCGCAATAACCAGCGTCACACACCAAGCAAGAGCTAGCAAAAGCTCTCGAGTTCCCATGATAGGAAAACTTTCGGCCCGATATTATATTTGCAGGCCCTGTCACGCTATTTCCAACCGTTTTCTCTCTGACTCTATATCTTCTGCTCAGAAAAAGAGCTACAAATTCACTCACTTCTTGAAAGTGCTAAAAACTTAGACTTAGTAGAACAGTAAATGATACATTTGTACCTTCCTCATTCATAGAAGCAGTAAAAGGATTAGTATGCATGGCTCAAGCCATCGACGTTAGCATTTGCCTTTCCCATTTTGTACCGCACGTTAAAACTGATATCTCGAAGCGCAAGGCTCCATCTCAGTAGTTAGGATATTTTTTCCAGACATTTGTGAAAGACACGTTAGTGCGCAGTGGTCTGTCTCAAAGACGAACGGGGTTCCGTAGAGAGAGGAAGATGCTCAAACCAGGCAAGCACACTTTTTGGCATGCGCTATAGGGCTCCTTTTTTGCCGGTAGCTTTCTTCTGGCGAATAGCACAGGATGTTCATTTCCGTTTTGATCAACCTAAAAAAGCACTCCAAACCCCCGCTAGTCACGTACGACTTGAACGATAAAGGGCCGATCATATCTTGGTGCACGTATTACGGGAGAGCAAGACAGGGCTGCCTTGAGCACCTGAAAGTCACTGTCCGTTTCTCAGCTACAGCGTACATACACTCTCTGGTGCGGTTTTTCATTGGGCGTCTGTCAATGGGGCTGCCGATTCTGAGTAGCGGGGTATGTATATTTGATAATATCCCATAAGCTCCATGGAACTCTCTTATTTTGGTCTTGTTTTATGCCCACGGAAATTGAACTACCTCGACCTTCAAATCATCTGGCCTTCTTTTGCACTGCCCCATAATGTGCCCCAAATGTCACTTCTACTCGTGCTAATTGCCACTTCGCTGATTTCACCGTAAGACCAGCACTCTTCAATCGGGTGAAATGTCAATGAAGTGAGAAATGTGTTCCTGCCATTTAGCAGAAAGTAAACCAATGTCATCCAAATAAGGCTGAGCGTAACTCTCTGCGCCCTTCTACATTTGATCCATGAGCCTGTAGATGGAAAATGATGCAATCTTCAGCCCAAAACTTAACGCAAGGGACCTGAAGCTACGCATAGGTGTCACAAAGGTGGCGTACTGGCTTGCTCGTTCGGTCATGGGTACATGCCAGTATCCGTGGTCTAAATCTGGAGTGGATACGTAATTCGCGGCCCTCACTTCCTTAGTGCGCTCTTCAACATTTGGAATCGAATATGCCTGGTTTTTTTTGTCATTGCATTTAGCTTCCGATAAACTATTCAAGGACGAGGGTCCTTGCTCTGAAGCTCCACAAGTTTCGTGAGAGATGCATAGGGGCTTTCGCGCGGTTGAATAACTCGTAGTTCGAGCATGCGATCCACCTCCTCCTTTAGCTGATGCGGAGCCATTCTGTAAGGCCGCAACGTGACCGGAAACTTGAAGGTCAGCTCAATATCATGAGTAACGAGCGCTCAGCAAGGCATATTTAATGTTCAAGGCTCGCATGTGCTCGAGCACATGCGAGCCCGCGACTTATTTCCCCACACTATGCTAGGTTTCCGAAGCCACCTTTCCATCCAGGATGTAATGCTCCAGATCTCAGTAGACATACTCCCCCCTAGACATTGCAAACGAACCAGAGCTCTTCTGGCTCTTGACCTGCAAAAGGCATTTGACAATGTCCTACACTCCGCCATATTGGAGTCACTCACGAACCTGGAAGTAGGCGCCCGGACGCACTCCTACGTAACGGCCTTCTTAAGAGACCGCACGGCCGAGCTCAGGTTCGGAACGCTGCAGTCCCCAACTTTCTCTCTAGGCAATAGGGGTACACCGCAGGGTTCCGTGCTATCCTCGCTTTTGTTCAACATCACTCTCATTCCTATGGCTAAACAACTTTCACATATACCGCATCTCTCCCACTCTCTCTATGCTGACGATATCGCCCTGTGGACCACCACAAGAAATCTCGGAGACATAGAAGAGACCCTACAAGCAGGGGCTGACGCGGTGGTGAAATATGCGGCCACGGTGGGCCTCGCATGCTCCCCCGCCAAGTCAGAGCTCCTGGTCATGCACGCTGGCCCCAAGCGACAAGACCAACCACGGTTGACCGTATCACTGAGCGGACCGCCGATAAGCGAAGTGCATCGGCTCCGTGTGCTTGGCATGTTCTTACAGGACAATGGCCTTAACACAGAAACCATGTCCAAGCTCACTACAGCCACGCAGCAAACAATTAGACTGATCAAATGCATAGCCAACAAACACCGCGGTATGCAAGAGCACGACCTACGACGCTTAGTACAGGCGTTTATTATTAGCCGAGTAGTATACTCTCTACACTACCTATTTCTTACGAAAAGAGAAACAGAGAAAGTAGACTCATTAATCCGCCAAGCTTACAAGACCGCCCTAGGACTACCCAGGAGCACGCCCACACTGCGTCTCTTAAACATGGGAGTGCATAACACCCTCAGCGAACTGGCGGAGGCGCACCGAATCGCGCAGATTAATCGACTCTCCATCACACCCACTGGCAGACACATTCTCTCCTCCCTCCAAATTAGGCCGATTGGAACTCCTCCCGAGAATACTCACCGCATACCGACATCGATTATGGAGAATCTCAATTTCCACCCTTTGCCGAAAAACATGCACCCGATCCACCACCAAGCTCGAAGGGAAGCCAGAGCTAAGGCACTGTTGCATGCAGGGGACCCGGACGCGGCTTACGTAGATGTGGCTGAGTACCCCAATGAACAGGCGTATGCAATCTCGGTTCTCTCAAGCTGCTTTGACCAAATCACCTGTAGCTCAGTCAGAGCTCGCACCTCCGAGGAAGCGGAGGAGGCGGCTGTGGCACTAGCAGTTGCAACCTCCACTGCCACACTCGTCTTTACTGACTCGAAAACCGCTTTTCAAAATTTTGCCCGGGGACGGCTACACACAGTAGCCCACCGCATCCTGACCTCTAGCTCACAACCGCCCCGACCCATACAATTAATGTGGGTCCCTGCCCATTCGGGTAACCCCGGTAACGAGGCGGCCCACGCTGCTGCTCGAGCACACGTCAACCGAGCAGCGGGTATCGTGGACCCAGGCAGTGCCAGGGACAGACTACTCACATACAACGAGATTACGCTCCACTACCGTGCCCAAAGAATGTGCTATCCTCCACCTCATCACTCACTTACTAAATTAGAACAGGTCACATGGAGACAACTCAAGGCTCGCACGCTCATCTCACCAGCACTACTCGCCCTATTCCACCCGACACAATATCAACCCGAATGCTCCCTCTGCGGGGCCCCGAGGGCTACATTCGAGCACATCATGTTTATCTGTAGAGAATTTCAACCTCCGGCCCGATGGGGCCTAACGAACCACGAGGGATGGGAGATCGCGGTCTCCAGCTCGGACCCGGCTAGCCAAAAAAGGCTGGTCGACTGGGCGGGAGAGGTCGCCGCCAGGCACCACCTGCCAGCCACCTGCCGAGATCAAGAGTCGGCCCAGACCTAGTGCTTCACCTTGTCGACTCATAAATAAAGTTTGTACCACCACCATGCCCAAAAAAGGGTGCCGTGTGCAGCGCACGCAGCCGGCGGGCGAGGATATTCGAGGAGGAAAATGCCGGAGTAGAGAAGAGTGTCACTACTTTCAAATTCTTGAGGGGTTTTAGTATAATTCTCCCAAGCGGGGACGAAAGGAGGAAAGAAAAAGCTGGGAGGAGGACTTCTCCCTCGCGCCTTAATTTTCCCCTCGCACTGACGGCGCCGCCGACTCCGTTGCGTGGCTTGCTTCGTCCTCGCGTGAACCGCTGCAAGCGTTACAACTCCGCTCGTTTGAATTAGAACCGTCGTCTGCGTCGGTCGTCTGCGTAGACTAGCGCTGTGAATTCTCTGAGTGTTGGCTTATCGGCCAAAGTCGCGATTTTTCGTCGCGGTTCTTTCACTCTGTGCATCTCATTCCTGCTGGCTCTTCGCCCTTCGTGAGACGAGAGACTTGTCTGCGTGCACCTCCAGTTCCATGGACCCATCTCGTCTGCTGTTAGTGCTGGCCATTACAGTCGGCGATATCCCCTGTGGTTCGTGTTGAACTTGTTACCTTCATGTGCTGCGGAGAGACGTAAGTGCGTTTCGAAGAAGACGGTTCTTCCAGGAAGGGTAGTGTAAATTTTTAATCATGCATTTTGGTTATGTATAGCACAGTGACATGTGATTACTTGCATCAAATACCAACCACTAGGTAACTCGAACGCAGGCATTTGCTCCATGTTTCTACATTGCTTTGATGGTAAGGAATGCGTAGAATGAATATGTGCATCATTTATTTAATTTCATATCAACTGTACACATGCTGACAGAAGCATTGCCGGCAAACTGTCTTTTTTTGTAATGATAAAGCAAGCATGCAAGATTACAATGTTAGCGCAGAACACAGAACACTACTGTAAACTGTTGGCTATGTAAAGTGTGTGTGCGTGCGTGTGTTTGTGTGTGTGTGCGTGCGTGCGTGCGCGCGCGCGTGTGTGTGTGTGTGTGCGTGCGTGCGTGTGTGTGTGTGCGTGTGTTTGTGTGTGCGCGTGCGTGTGTGTGCGTGTGTTTGTGTGTGTGATACATCGTCGCATCTTTTCATTTTCTGTTTCACGTGCAGTTAATAAAAAGGGAAACGATATCTGCTGTTCTCTGTGCTATTTCTTGCTGCGGTCGGGTACCCTTGCTCGCGAGCGCCTGCGCCCTCGAGAGCGCTGTGCTTGTGGTTTTTCTTCCCATCACACTGTTCCTGCCGCGAGCCGGTCGCGCCGCGGCAGAACGATGTTGCGGTAGAAATGGTTTCCTTACCATGCGGCGCAAAGGGGTGCTTCGGAATGACCATGAGCGAGGGCAGGGGTCGTTGAGGCGTGCATGTAGACAGAGTGGCCATCTGCAACAAAGGTGGACATTTGACCTGGAAAAGTTCAACCTCACCTCAACCTCGACTAACATTTCCTGACTCAACTAAACCTCAACCTCACGCATTGATATTGAGGTTTGAGCAGGTGACCTCACCTCAGTTTTATTGCGAAAGCAAAACTACGACAGCCAAAGCGAGAGCTAGGGTGGCCGCAGCTATGCTGTGAAGAGGCGCCGTGAAGAGGCGTAGCAACAGTCTCCTCATAAAAAAAATCAGCCTGCCATGATATTTGAATTCACGTTACCCCTATGTCACGGGTAGGAGCTGCCAACTCGGGTTGCTCCTTTGATATGAGAGAGTGATATCAGAATCAGCCTCACAGAACCGTTTGCATTCTCGTTACCCCTACGACACGCAGGCACGTCCATACTGCTTGGTTGAAGCGTGACTTTATATGCGGGCTGATAGCTTACGCTCTCGCGTCATACCCTTAAAGGATGAGCTTAAGTGCCCCCATTAAGTAGCACCTTACTAGGATAGGATAATGATAGGGGAATAATTTAGCAGGAAAAAGAAGCTTCTGCCGTTGCTTTCGCAATTCAGCTAGGGTTAACTGGTTGTGGTTAGAGCTAAACTAGAATTATTATTTTTTTCAGCGGCCAGCACCGAAATCACTCAACCTCACCTCATACTCAAAGTGTGAGTATGAGGTCGGTTGCTCGACCTCAAAAATAGAATGAAACAAATTTTTTTTTCAATTGAGAATGCTCATTATCAAACATCATGGCGCAAATTGTGTGCTATGACACGCTAGAATGATAAAATATTTATTCCTAACATTGAAATATGATGAGGCTTACTGGTAAATTAAAGTAATCAACTTTTTCCGGGGTTAACGCTCTATAGCACGATGATTTAATAGCGGCAGTATAATTGGTCAGATTTAACTCTTCAAATTTTGGTGTTATAAATCCTCTCTCTTATAGTGACCTTTCGTACAGCCCGATTCCCGTTGTCATGCTTCTATGTCCTTGGAGTTGATGGTAGGAAACCCGGAAGGTACTATAATCTGCAGTGAAACCCCGCTCATATCTGTGACCGTCACGCAGTGTTCCTCCACGACAAGCAAGTAATATTTTCCCGGTGAAAACATTTTCCTGCGATGACAAGATCACATGCATTCTAACGTTTCTTTATTGCTACATCTCTGTTACAAAACAAAAGATATCTACCATTTACGCATTGATAGATCGAAGGGGTAATACCATAACATTTTTTAAATAAGTTGATGTCTCACTTGTGACTTATCACAAGACGCGGACGGGACAAACTGTTACCATATACAGAGCGCAATAACTTACGAATCATGAATACTTTCTTCAGCAAACAGAAGAAGCGGAAATGGACATGGAAAAGTCCTAACGGGGAGACTAAAAATGAAATCGACTATATGATGTGTTCAACCCTCGCCATTATGCAAGATGTAGAGGTAATCGGGAAAGTGCGATGTAGTGACCTCAGAATGGTGAGGTCCCGAATTAGCCTAAATCTGAAGAAGGAACGCAACAGATTAGTAAGAAAGAAACCCATCAACGAATTAGCGGTGAGGGGGAGTGCAGAAGAGTTCAGGATCTCGCTACAGAATAGGTATTTAGCTCTAACCGAGAATGACGACCTTACCCTAGAAGCAAGGAACAATAATTTCAGAGATATCACTACTGAGTGCGCGGTAGAAGTAGCCGGTAGGACAGTTAGAGAGGATACCGGTAAGCTCTCTAAGGAGACGAAAGATTTGATTAAGAAACGCCAGAGTATGAAAGCTTCCAATCCAACAGACCAGATCGAATTGGCCGAGATATCAAAGCTAATCAATAAGCGCAAGGTGGCCGATATGAGGAAGTATAACATGGAGAGAATTGAGCATGCTGTGAAGAACGGGGGAAGCCTTAAAGCGGTAAAGAAGAAATTGGGCTGAGGCAAAAACCAGATGTATGCGATAAAGGACAAAGCGGGCAACCTCATCACGAATATGGACAAGATAGTCAAAGTAGCCGAGGAGTTCTATATAGATCTCTACAGTAGCCAAAGTAGTCAGGACCGTAATGAGATTGGCGGTAGAGAAAAAGTCAGACGTTCCACCAGTGACGAAGGACGAGGTCAAGAAAGCACTAGAAACTATGAAAATGGGGAAATCAGTTGGAGAAGATCAGATAACTACAGATTTGCTGAAGGACGGGGGGGGGGGGGGGATGTCGTGCTAGATAAACTGGCCACCTTGTATACGCAGTGCCTGGTGTCATCGACGGTACCGGAACTATGGAAGAATGTAAACATTATCCTCATTCATAAGAAAGGGGAATCTAAGGACCTTAAAAATTACAGACCAATCAGCTTACTGTCTGTTACGTATAAGGTATTTACTAAGGTAATCACTAATAGAATCAGGACAACCTTAGACTGCAATCAAGCAAAGGATCAAGCAGGGTTTCGGAAACGGTATTCTACTATCGATCATATCCGTACCATCAATCAGGTGAAAGAAAAATGCTCGGAATATAACCAGCCCTTATACATAGCATTCATTGATTACGAAAAAGCATTTGACTCAGTTGAAACCTCGGCGGTGATGCAGGCATTGCGAAATCAGGGGGTAGACGAGCCGTATGTGAAAGTGCTGGAAGATATATATAGTGGCTGCACAGCAACCATAGTAAAGAAAGTAACAAAATTCCCATAAAGAAAGGTGTTAGGCAAGGAAACACAATCTCCTCAGTACTATTCACAGTTTGCTTAGAGGAAGTATTCAGAGGCTTGGAATGGGAGCAGTTAGGCATAAGGGTAGATAGAGAATGCCTCAAAAATCTGCGATTTGCTGATGACATTGCCTTGCTAAGCAACTCGGGGGATGGACTGCAAATAATGATTGATGACCTAGACAGGAAAGGTAGAAAGGTGGGCTTGAAAATCAATATGCAGAAGACTAAGGTAATGTTCAACAGCCTCGGGAAGGAACAGTAGTTTACATAAGGTAGCGAGGTACTGGAAGTAGTAGGCGAATATGTCTACTTAGGACAGGTAGTAACCGCAGATCCGGACCATGAAAAGAAAATAACAAGAAGAATAAGGTTGGGATGGAGCGCATTTGGCAAGCACTCGCAGATTATGACTAGCAGCTTACCGGTAACGCTCAAGAGGAAAGTATACAACAGTTGCATTTTACCTGTACTCACCTATGGGGCTGAAACGTGGAGGCTAACCAAGAGAGTTCTACTTAAGTTGAGGACAACCCAGAGGGCTATGGAACGAAAAATGGTAGGGATAACATTAAGAGATAGGAAGCGTGTAGAGTGGGTCAAATAACTCAAGTTACCGACATTCTAGTGGAAATTAAGAAGAAGAAATGGACATGGGCAGGACATGTAGTGCGAAGAGAGGATAACCGATGGTCGCTTAGGGTAACAAACTGGATTCCAAGGGAAGGAAAGCGTAGCAGGCGTTGGCAGAAAGTTAGGCGGGTGGATGAGGTTAAGAAGTTCGCAGGGGTCAAGTGGATGCAGCTAGCACAGAGCCGGGTTAAGTGGAGAAATATGGGAGAGGCCTTTGCCCTGCAATGGGTATAGTCAGGCTGATGATGATAATGAAAGCGCGCCTGCACTGTTGACTTCACGCTCTTTTCTATAACCCTGGCGAGTGGGTTGTGCTGCGCCTGGGGCAAAAGCCGTGACAAATTTCTGAAGGATTGTCCTCTCTTCTAATTATAAGAATGAATTATTAATTTACCGCTCGAAAACAGTCATTTCATCGTTCATTTAAATTAAGGAAATGTTACGGTGGATTAGAGATAATTCGCATATTACCTTGAGGTGCCGAGAGAAGCTCGACTGCTCGACACGCAGCCTCTTATCGCAGTGAATGCATTCCAAGATTACAGTTTTTTTTATTTCTTTTTCATGGCCAATGTAACGGAAGTTATTTTCAACATCCTTGCTAATGCGATAACTGCACGCGCACACATCTTCATGAACATATATAATTTTTTTTTATCGCTATATCTGCCATAACTGCATCTAACAGCGTAGTGTTACTATACTCTGCTGAAACCATGTCATGCGCCCTGGGCGCCGAACACAACAATGCGACAGATCTAAAAAATGGGTGGACCTTAGCAGGAAAAGGCAGAAACTTCCATCATGAATTACAGCAAGTCTTCGACCACAGCCAAGTGTCTTGGCTTCAGAAATATGCTCCTCCTTCTCCCCTCGGAGTCGAAACGTTGAAGGAAAATGCAGCCTCGGTAAATCGCGAAAAACATAGTGTATTGTTTAAATATTGCTTTTCTTGCCGATTTCGAGCAGCTCCCCGACGCCGCTTGGTGGCAACTTTCAAGAGTATATATTGTTACGCGATGAGGAAGACGAGGTGTTTTCTTCTCTTGCCTCGAGGAAGGGACAAGGTGATGACGAAGAAGTGGGACGTAACAATATGTTCCAGGAACGTGTGGTGTCGATGAAAACGTGGAGCTGCGGCACCGGCGTGTAGTTGCGACCAGAGAACCGCGCCCACTGGAATAATGGAGTGCGAACTCTTAGTCCATGCCACGGCAGTTAACTCGTCTGTTTTCGCCTGTATAACTCTGCCTTGCTCATTATCCATTCCACCCACTCTTATCCCTCTAAACAGAGGAATGCCAGCGGGTGGTGAGCACAGTTGCGCAGGCTACATGGAGAAAGAGCAGAGAGTTCGAACACTGACTGGCGCGTCCCACCTACGAAACGATGAGATTCCTGCGTGGTCGGCAAGGGACATTGAAGTCCACGCGTAGCCACCACAACTTTCCGAGAAGCGAAAAGGGCCTGTCTTTATATTTCTTTAGACGAACAGGAATACGCCAGTCGAAGAGGAATGCATACAATTAAATTCCAGGTAAGCAGAAAACAAATCTCACGAGAGGGAAAATCTGAGAGTAATATTCTTTCAGATGGTAAGGGGGTAGGGGGGGCGGGAGGGTCAATGAGCCGTACCATAGAAAGGCGCCGACGTGCAGTGGATCTGAGTAAACTGGAACACGAACGCAAGAGGGGGAACTAATATATGACGACGCAAAACGAAAAGAAGTAAAGAGGAAAAATAGAAGGGGGGGGGGGGGGGGGCTAGAAGACTGTAAAAAAAAAAAAAAGTGCTCTGTATCCTGTTTCTCTGCGCGCTGTTTTGCTAAGAAACATGTGCCAACTGGCCCGACTACTTTCCGTGGTGTGAAAAAAAAATTAAAGAGACGAGGAGACTTGGAATTTGGAAACCAAAAATCTAGCAAGTAAAGCCGTCAAGGATGTTTAAGTGTTAGAAACTCTCAGATATATAGATGTATAAACTAAAACGTTGAAACGCGAAATCCGCTTACAAGATAAACAGCTGAAATTCATGCCGACACGTTCGTACACTTCACTCACGCATTCACACGCTATAGCACCGCGCACACTCTCGCCCACATTCCCACTATTCTTGTAACTCTCAGCCCCGTTGACAGACACGCTCTTAAAGATACCTAAAACACACACACTCACAGAATGAACCCATAAATACAGACAGGCGCGTGCATCTGCAATGGTGTTACTTACCAAGATGTGCTGAGGGGTTCCCGGGTCCGCACTTCATACGTCAGTTGAGATCGGACACCCGGCTGCGGAGCCGAATGAGCACACAGCCAGCTTGCGAACAAAAGGCGCACCGGCTACTACAGCATTAAAACCGAGGGGATGCCCTCAGAGAAACAAACATGGAAATCAAACAGGCGCTCGCTCACATAGGCTGCGAGAAAGGGATGACTGCATTTAAAACGGCGGGGTTTCAGAACTGTTTTACAGTTCACGGCGCAGATGGTTACCACTTTTCTACACGTGAATAGATGCTACATTTCCATCGGCAGTTGTGAGTAACTTGTCTGTCCTTCAATGTTTCTCCAAGAAGGGCTTCTTACATTAATTTTTTTATGAAAGAGTTAGTTTAATGTCTAGCGATAAAAAGCAAAAGAAAAATAATATTAATAAACAGTGAATTGCACTGATACTACTACGATCTTCCATCTTATTGGTTTCATTTGGGTTAAGTCGCACCGTACACTAATAGCAGAAGCAGATTTTATTACTAAAATACAGGGTCTTCGTAAGGCGACGTTTCATCAAGGCATTCATGTCTAGTGTCCGCTGGTATCCTCTGCTTCCTAGCTTGCTCTTTCCAATCCCTCTGAAACCTACTATCTCGTGCCGTCATCCTAAAGCAATGCCTCGCTTACTGGCTCCTGCGCTTCCCTCCTTCCTACTCTTCTAGTTTTTTCTTCCTTTTCTTTTTTTTCTTTTCCGAGAGGTGGACACATCCACGCAGGTCTGGAAACCGGTAGTTGTTACGCGTACTTTCTTTGCTTCCCAAACCCTCTCGGCGTGGCGGCGGGATCTTGTTCAACCTTCTTTCGAAGGCTACTGCAGCCATCGTCCGGCCCCAGTCATTTGCCGCGCTGTACTTTCCGATCCCCCTCCCCCCTTCCATCTTTTTTTTTTTTTTCGTGTCGAAAGCAACACGCACACGCATTACCCATTCTGTAAGGGCGCTTTGGTAACCAAAAGAGCCTACACAACAACTATTACGAAATGTGTTTTGCCGGCTGCTTTGTCGCTGTGGGAAACTTACAAAAACTGCGACTTCACAAGCCGACCTGACTTTGTTACGACCAAACTCAACCTCAAACTCACGCATGAGCTTGAGGTCGTATTTGCCGACTTCACTCAAAAAATGGCAGTGGCTTAGCTCAGCTATACCAAGATATACGTCGCGAGAGGTACGTTTCTCTGGCTGAGCTTGTTGTGGTCATGTGTTTAGCAATGAGAGGCATTGGGTATACACATCTTTTTATTTATTTTGCTTGACAGAGACAAAGACTACCCGATGATCTGGAAAGTAGCATGAAGAGGTCTCAATTTTGTCTATACAGTATTTCGATTTGCAGTCTCCAAAAGCAAAGATAGATGGATTTATTGAAAGGAAAAGGCAGAGAGGTTGGCCCGAATAATTCAAATCTGGCCTGCTACTCTGCACTGGGGAAGGGGAAGGAGAGAAAAAAGAAGGTCATGATGGGTGACGATGTGGGAGAAGGCATATGAAATATATATACAGACACAGCAGCTTGCTTTACAAACGTGAATCAAGTCCGCTGGCGCTCAAATAACGGCAAAGAGCGCGCACTGCCTGGACGCCCTTCCCCTTGTCCTGCCAAGCGCCCAGCAGCAGCTCCTCCGACAGAGGCCTCTTGTCTAAACGCTTCAAGGGAGCAGCTAGCACATTTCTTTCGTTCGCATACTCTGGGCACACCAATAATACATGGTCCACAGTCTCTGGGATGCCACAAGTTGAACATTCCGGTGAGTCCATCTGTCCAATTAAATGTAAGTACTTGCGCGTGAAATCCACGTTTAAACGAAGTCTATGTATTGTTACGACCAAGCATCCGCAATTGCGCGCTCTATTGTTCGCCTGTGGGCATGGATAAGTTTTGTGAATATGTGGTGATGGTCCAATGGCTCTAAGTGAGCCTGTTTCCAGGAATCCTGTTTTGTAAGCATGTTTTGCTTTGTGGACAACCTGCAAATACCAAATTGACCCTGTCAAGAGAACGTCTGGAAAAACACAAAGAAACGTTCCCCTGCGGGAAATAGCAGGAAGTGCTTTCTTTTGTTCACCCTTCCAGTCGAGAAGGGCTATCGTCCAGTGAGGAATGTCTACTTTTCAAAGGAGACGACAGAGTGACATGTCCGCTGACGTGCAGGACAAGAAAGGAGCATGACTCATACGGCCATTAAGTGATTTCCCGGGAATGCAGGAAAGATTTGCAATTGTCGAAAAGGGACAATGTTGGGAGCCCTATGCGGCGCCACGTGCACTCGGGTTTCTGAGAAGTAAAACCCCTTGTCAGAACCAGCCTGTGGTTTCTTTGCTGAAGAATAGAAATGTACCTCCTCTCCTCGCCGTTCCCAAGCTTTTCCCGCCAACAAGTGATCACGCCCAACGAATGAATGCCGGACCAGTCAGTGCTTCAGACCATCAGTGCAGTGATGTGTTCGATTGGATGCCGATACCTGAGGGGCGTGCCCTGGATTTGGTTGGTCAGCATCTTCAGAGAGGGGCTGGACATAGGGGGGTTTTTAAGGACGCTGCAGAGCACGAAAGGTCGCTCTGGGCCCTGGGTAAACGGCTCATCCAGTCGCTTCTCGCTATGAACTCTTAACGCTTGTCATTTTGCTGATGTACCCTTCTTCTTCATGTAAATATCCTTGTAAATACGTTTTCTCAAAGTGCCAGTAAACCTGCTTGTACATATTTTACCAACTTCGAAGATTCAGTCCTTCTTCAACCCGGAGTCTCTGCACGCTACCAAGTGAAGGCCGGGTCGCCATAGCCCCAGCGTCACGACAACTGGTGACCAGCGGTGGGATCTGAATCTACAAGCCACGACAACTGGTGACCAGCGTTGGGATCTGAATCTACAAGCCACAACATCTGGTGATTCGAGGTGGATCAGAATCTGCAAGCCACAACATCTGGTGATCGGAGGTGGCATCTCAAGCAACAAGCAGGCGCAACAATCGGCCAACAAGAGGGCAGCTCGGAACATCGATCGCATGTGTGGGTGAGTGCTTGGCTTTTCTTCTGATGTGGACCAGGTTCTAGAACAGGGTTAGATTTTAGAACTGGTAAAGAGAGTGTGGAAACGCCTTTAGGTTTGGTAGTTTGCACTGTTGTTTTGGAAGTAGCCGACACTCGGAGCGATCATGGACCTACAAAAGCTGCAGAAACCGGAACTGTTGCAATTGTGTGAGGAATTGGGAATTGATACAAGTGGTTTGGCACGAAAACCTTTGATTATAAAGGCAATCACAGATTTGGGAGCCGATGATGAGGAGCTCAGTGAAGCATGGAACCTCATCGGTCAAAAAAAGGAACAGCTCAGACAGCAGAAGGAGCGGGAAAAAGAGCAGAAAGAGCGGGAAAAAGAGGAAAAGAGGCGTGAGCGTGAACTTGAGAGGGAAAAAGAGGAAAGGGAGCGCGAACGTGAGTGGGAAAAAGAGGAAAAGAAGCGTGAAAGAGAAGCAAAAAAGCTGGACCAAGAAATTGAGCTCCGGAAATTAGAACTAGAGTTGAGCAAGAGGTCGGGCAATTGTCCCCAGCTAGCGGTACCTCTTCTCAACAAGGAGGCAGGTTTCAAGATGTCAAAGTACATGCAGCCATATGTGATATCAGGGGATATCGGTCTGTATCTGGTTAACTTTGAGCGAACCTGCGAAAAACTGTCCTTCCAGCGAGACACGTGGTCTCAGAGATTATTGACGGTTCTGCCCTGCGAGGCAGCGGAGGTTGTCGCGCGGCTTAGCAAGGAGGACGCGGACAACTACGAGAAGGTCAAGGCTTGCCTTCTGAAAAAGTATAGGCTTAGCGCCGAGGCGTTCAGACAACGTTTTCGGAAAGCTACTAAGTCCAGGGACGAGAGTTACCCTGAATTCCTGTACAATTTAAGAGTTAATTTGGGCGAGTGGCTAAAGAGCACTGATTCCTACAGTGATAGGGACGCTGTAGTCGAGCGAATTCTTTTGGAGCAGTTTTTTAGCTGCCTCCCAGAAAAAGAAAGAAATTGGTTACAGGACCGAGGCGAAATTAAGTCGGCAACTGAAGCTGCCGAACTCATTGAGGAGTACGCTTCGCGCCGACAATTCAGCAACCCAGCAGTAGATAGGCTCCGCAATCCCAAGTTCAGTGTAAATAACCGTCAGAAAAGGCACTTTGCTAGATTTGCAAACGAAGAAAGGAAGGCTTCTTCAGGCAAACGCCCTAGAAAGGACGGCAGTGAGAAAAGTGGGGAAGTGACCAACGCGCAGAACACAAAGAAAAAGCTTGAGGCTAGGAAGCCGCTCACATGCTTTAGGTGTAATGAGCAGGGTCACATTGCCGTCAACTGCCGGAAAGAAAAGATTGCTTTCTCGTATGTCAGTGACTGCGAGGAAAATATGCAGCTTTTAGAACCCTACCTGCATGACCTAGTAGTCAACGGGAAGCCTTGCAAGGTACTGCGCGATTCGGCCGCAACGATGGATGTTGTCCATCCGGCGTATGTATCGCCTTCCGACTATACAGGACAGTGTGCGTGGATCCGCCAGGTAGTGGAGGAACAGAGTGTGTGCTTGCCAATCGCGAACGTGGTCATCGAGGGCCCTTTCGGCGAGTTAACAACCGAGGCTGCAGTTTCAGAAAAGCTGCCTAAGTGCTATCCGTATTTGTTTTCCAACAAATCGGACATGCTACTGCGAAAGAGGGGCATCCTTTTCGGAGACAGTGCTGTGCAAGCATTAACACGTTCAAAGGCGCGAGAACTAGCTACACTGCTCATACCAGAAAATTCCACAGCGGAGGAAACGGCAGTTAAAACAGTGGTCTATGTGGAAGATAGCGGGTCAGAAAACTTTGAGAGCGAGACATCTCAGATAAATCAACTTGAAAGTGAGCTTGATGAGACGCGGAATGAGGACGTTCTTGAAAATAACCTCTTGCCGCCAGTGTCTAGTAATCTCCCGAGACTTTTAAGTGGAACCCGAGAGGACTTAGCTATGGAGCAAGCCGTGGTAAATCTAACGTTAAACCTTCCCGAGGAGATGGGGGACAACTTGATTTGCCTCAGCGGAAAAGGAAGCAACGCTCAGGAGCTTCTCAAAAAGACGGAGCAGAGAGGAGAACTAAAGAAATCCCAGCTGTCCGATCTGGGCGAGATAATAACAGAGTTTGAGGCCTGCTTCGTGGACAGGCCAGGCAGAACTGATTTGACTGAGCACGATATTGAGCTGACTTCAGACGTGCCAGTGCGATCAAGGTGCTACCGATTTTCTCCAAGGCAAAGAGAAATTCTGGATAGGGAAGTAACTCGCATGCTGGAATTGGGAGTAATAAAACCCTCGGAAAGCGATTATGCTTCGCCTATGATCTTAGTAGAAGCTCCAGGTAAAGACCCTAGGCCTGTGGTAGACTACCGAAAGCTAAATTCTCTCACCAGGGATCAAGTGTATCCTATTCCGAATATTGAGGAGAGAGTAGAACAGGTCAGTAGAGCGGCATATGTGACTACGCTGGACCTTACTCGAGGATACTGGCAAGTACCGCTCACTGAACGCGCCAGCAGATACGCGGCTTTCGTCACTCCGACGGGCAGCTACCAGCCAACAATGATGAGTTTCGGGCTCAAAAATGCTCCATTTTGTTTTTCCCGACTCATGGATAGGGTTTTAAAGGGGTGTGAAACATTCGCGGTGCCTTATTTAGACGACATTGCGGTTTTTTCCGACTCATGGGCGGACCATATGGTACATCTAAGAGCTGTACTGAGCCTTTTGCGTCAAGCTGGACTAACCGTAAAGGCCGAGAAATGTTGCCTGGCAAGGGCGACCGTGGACTACTTGGGTCACAATGTAGGTCAAGGTTTCAGGAAACCCAGCGAGATTAAGATTTCTGCGGTAGCAGACTACCCGCGGCCGAGCACGAAGACGGAAATTCGAGCATTCCTGGGTCTGACTGGGTACTACAATCACTACATCCCTAACTATTCAGCTTTGGCTAGCCCTCTGACCGACGCTCTCCGCAGGACAGAACCGACAAATGTAGTCTGGGACGAACAAAAGGAAGCCTCCTTCGTAAACCTGAAGGCTGTGCTGATTAGCCGTCCGGTATTGCGAGCTCCAGACTATGGCCGAGAATTCACGGTCCAGTGTGATGCCAGTGATCGAGGGTTAGGTGCTGTTCTCTGCCAGAGAGATGACGACGGTAATGAGCACCCCGTGCTCTACCTGAGCAGAAAGCTGAGTACTAGAGAAAGGGCTTATTGCGCGTCAGAGAAAGAGTGCACTTGCATTGTATGGGCCATTCAAAAATTGCAGTGCTATCTTGGAGGGGCCAAATTCACCGTAGAGACGGACCATTGTCCCCTGGCTTGGCTGCAAACTGCGACATCGAAGAACAGTCGCCTTCTTAGGTGGAGCTTGATTTTACAGCAGTACAATTTTGAAATAAGATACAAAAAAGGGAAGTTAAATGGGAATGCGGACGCGCTTAGCCGCTCTTTCTAAGCGGTCCGAGATGTTCCTCACCATGTATCCAAATTGATAATCAGGTTTTTTTTTTTTTTTTCGTGCGCTTGTATATGTGTGACTATGTAAAGCAGCACGTTTGGTTTTCTAGGAATACGTAGGTCCTAACGTCTTCAGTGTGGGCTTTTCTCGAACAACAATGGCAGTTTTCTTTTGACCTGGTCTCTTCAGACGGGAGCCGAGTGCTTGCTTCGACATGTGGTTGAGTTTCAGACAGCTCGAGCAATTTGGCCTACAACAATCAAGACAACGCGACAAGCAACAGCGAGCTTCAAGCGTTCACGTGCAGGCCATTAAGTCGTCTCTTCATGCAGCAGCTGCGGCTGCTGCCCTCCGAGTCTCTTCTGGCGGGGGAGGAGGCTGTTACGACCAAGCATCCGCAATTGCGCGCTCTATTGTTCGCCTGTGGGCATGGATAAGTTTTGTGAATATGTGGTGATGGTCCAATGGCTCTAAGTGAGCCTGTTTCCAGGAATCCTGTTTTGTAAGCATGTTTTGCTTTGTGGACAACCTGCAAATACCAAATTGACCCTGTCAAGAGAACGTCTGGAAAAACACAAAGAAACGTTCCCCTGCGGGAAATAGCAGGAAGTGCTTTCTTTTGTTCACCCTTCCAGTCGAGAAGGGCTATCGTCCAGTGAGGAATGTCTACTTTTCAAAGGAGACGACAGAGTGACATGTCCGCTGACGTGCAGGACAAGAAAGGAGCATGACTCATACGGCCATTAAGTGATTTCCCGGGAATGCAGGAAAGATTTGCAATTGTCGAAAAGGGACAATGTTGGGAGCCCTATGCGGCGCCACGTGCACTCGGGTTTCTGAGAAGTAAAACCCCTTGTCAGAACCAGCCTGTGGTTTCTTTGCTGAAGAATAGAAATGTACCTCCTCTCCTCGCCGTTCCCAAGCTTTTCCCGCCAACAAGTGATCACGCCCAACGAATGAATGCCGGACCAGTCAGTGCTTCAGACCATCAGTGCAGTGATGTGTTCGATTGGATGCCGATACCTGAGGGGCGTGCCCTGGATTTGGTTGGTCAGCATCTTCAGAGAGGGGCTGGACATAGGGGGGTTTTTAAGGACGCTGCAGAGCACGAAAGGTCGCTCTGGGCCCTGGGTAAACGGCTCATCCAGTCGCTTCTCGCTATGAACTCTTAACGCTTGTCATTTTGCTGATGTACCCTTCTTCTTCATGTAAATATCCTTGTAAATACGTTTTCTCAAAGTGCCAGTAAACCTGCTTGTACATATTTTACCAACTTCGAAGATTCAGTCCTTCTTCAACCCGGAGTCTCTGCACGCTACCAAGTGAAGGCCGGGTCGCCATAGCCCCAGCGTCACGACAGTATCAAGCATGTCTGATGACGCGGAATATCACGCGGAACATTAAATTTAAATGTTCGATCGAGCCTTCTTAGACGGATGTGTCGGGCGTCTGGTTGAGCCCAGTAAGCTGCTGTAGCAATATTCATATAACTCTTTAGAAGACACGTCGTATCCGCTCTTGAAAAAGGCACAGCTGTTTGGAAGCCATTGATGAGTGCGCTTTTCGCTTCAACATCGGCCTGCTCATTCCCATGGAGGCCGCAGTGGGCAGGAATCCATTGAAACATTATCATGTGGCCTTGCAGCTGGGCAGATGTGATGAGCTCCATAATGTTTAGTGCCAGGGACTGATAGGCAGTGGGGCGTAAGTTTTCCAAAATTTGTAATGCAGTCTTCGAGTCGGTGAATATACACCATTTTTGAGGTGGTTCCCCACATATAGCGAACAGATTCCCGAATGGCTACAAGTTCGGCAGCGCTTGATGTAGAGGTATGTCCCAAAAGGAAATGCAGAGTCGTTTTCTGAGCTGGTATGACCACAGCTGCAGCGGATGCCTGTGCTGACACAGATCCATCGGTGTATACGTGAATATAACTGGGATATTCTGACCAGATGTGTGCCAGAGTAAGTTGTTTGAGTCCACTAATTGGTACCATTGATTTCTTTAGTATTCCGGGAACACGAAGGTGCACCAAAGGTTTATCCATCGTCCATGCTGGTTGGGTGGGACGATATGGGAGGGCATATCCCGTCGGTACTTGCGACTGATGGCAGCGGAGTGCACTTGTAAAACTGCAGTCCGGCCTCTCATCCAGAATCTTGCTGAGTGGGTGAAAACGGTGTCTTGTAAGTGCTCGTAAATATACACGAAGTGGTTCGTGTGACAAGTATATGGACATTGGGCGAGCGTGTGCCTCTTCAATTGTGCCTTTGTTAGAGGTGCATCTGGGCAGTCCAAGGCATATTTTCAGTGCCTGCGCTTGCACGCTCTCTAAAGTCCGCAAGCAGGAAATGCTCATACTAGAGAGTACTGGGAGACTGTACCGGATGTAGCCAACAAACAGAGCCTCGTAAAGCCGTATTAAGGAGCGCTCAGTTGGACCCCATTTGATGCCAGCTATGTAACGAAGTACATGGCAAAAATTAATTAGCCTCTTCTTCACCATAGCAATATGTTTCGACCAAGATAGTCGGTGGTCAATAATTACTCCCAAGAATCTGTGCCTGGAGACGTATGGTATTACTACTCCATGAAGGGTAATCGGGTAGCGGCTGACACATTTTCCCGTAAACGCGATCACTGCACACTTTTATGCCGCTAAAAATAAACCTTGACGCTGTAAGTACATCGATGTTGATGACACAGCTCGTTGCAGTCTCGCACGTAGTTGTGGGCGCGTCGAACCAGAGGCCCAGATGCAGATGTCAGCATATGCACTTATGTGGATGTTAGTTAGCAGTTCACTCACCAGGCCAATTAGCACAACGTTAAATAAAGTTGGGCTGAGAACTCCTCCCTGTGGAACTCCACGACCGACCTGAAAGTGGGTAGTATCTCCTTCAGGCGTAGTCATGTAAACAGAGCGGCCGCTGAGATAGCTTACAATCCACAAGTACAGCCGGCCACCAACTCCCACGTCGTCAAGTCCATCAAGAATAGCTTCATGGAGGACGTTGTCGTAAGCTCCCTTTATATCTAAAAATGCAGCAGCTACTAGTCGACGGTGACGCTTTTCGTGTTCTACTGTCGCCACAAGGTCGATGACGCTGTCAATGGAAGAGCGTCCGCGGCGAAATCCAGTCATCATATTCGGATATCCAAAAGCAAAGTCTGATACATTGGATTACGCATCGGTGTCAAGTCCATTTCATGCCACAGTCTTGCACACACAACACGTGTCCAAACGGATTGTTCGCAAAGTCTGCTTAGAACGTCCGGGTAGCAGATGCAATTTTGGAAACTCAAATGGAGTGATCAGTCACACGACGTACCTTCAGATCCTCTTCTGTTGGTTCCCGTTGACTGAACTCTTTCATAGGCCTCATCTCGGCGGTTATGCGCCGTCTATTACGCTCGGCAGTTTAGCATCACCGTTCGGCAAGCCATTCCTCTCTCTGTTCGGGCGTCTGCGCTGCTCTCTTCGCCTTCTTACGCTCATTATCTCTTTGCTGCTGCTATGCGCCGCTTTTGTACGCTCTGCCGGCAGCTGTGTTTCGATGCAGGCGAAACGCAGAGGCGTCTCTGTGCTGTGCGAAGTCAGTGCACGTTAAAGATCCCCGGGTCGTCGAAATTCCTCCGTAGCCCTCCACTACGGCTCCTCGTTCTCTCTTTTCACTTTCTCTCAAATCTTCCTCCCTTCCCTTATAGCGCGGGTCAGGTGTCCGCAGAGGAAGTGTGACAGGTACTGCGCCTTACCTTTCCTGCGAACCAATTTATTATTATTATTATTATTATTATTATTATTATTATTATTATTATTATTATTATTATTATTATTATTATTATTATTATTATTATTATTATTATTATTATTATTATTATTATTATTATTAATTATTTTTAATAATATTAATTTATTATTATTATTAAGGGAACTAATAACGGCGTTAAAGCTCAAGGAACGGGCCCATCGTAAAGCGAAACGCCCTGGGTTTCAGAATTGGGCAGATGAGTTTCGCCGTGTGCGTTCTCTTTGCAAACGCTTATACAAGCGGGACTACGACTCCTATCTTGAGTCTTTAGAGAGGAATGCCTCAAATCGTCCTAGTCAGTTCTGGCGTTACGTTCGCAAGCGTTCCATTAAATCAGATTTAAGTATCAGCTTAGTTGACTCTCAGGGTTCGGAAATTCGGGATGTTGCCGACAGTTTTGCACAACATTTTTCCTCCGTTTACAAACATCCACATTGTGATTCCGTTTGCCTCCCATCTGGTGCACTATCTAAATCCATTCTCTTTGACGAGGAGTTGATAACTGAGAGTCTTAAGCGTCTGAGACCATCTTTGTCTCCTGGACCTGATGGCATTCCAGCTGCCATAATAAAAGCCTTCAGTTATATCTTCGTACCAGTACTGACTGCCATATTTAATAACTGTTTAAAAAATGCTGCCTTTCCTCGCGTGTGGAAAATGGCACGCGTGTTTCCTGTCTTCAAGTCTGGAAACAAATCTGATGTTTCCAATTATCGTCCGATTTCTCTTCTATGTGCAACCTCTAAGCTTTTCGAATTAGCTTTGCACAGCGTACTTTCCTTCCATCTCAAACATATCATAGTACCGAATCAACATGGCTTCATGTCGGGTCGCTCTACTTCTACCAACCTAGTCACGTTTATGACGTATGCCTCTGCAGCAGTCCTTCAGAGGGGTCAGGTTGACACTGTGTACTGTGATATGAGCAAAGCTTTCGATGTTGTTACTCACTCACTACTTCTTGAAAAACTTCTACTCTCTGGCGTGGAAGTCTCACTCGTAGCCCTCCTACGCAACTATCTCCTTGATCGCTTCTGCTTTGTCAGTGTCAATGGACAGACTTCTTTCGTTTACCCTGCAACGAGTGGTGTTCCTCAAGGTTCAGTACTAGGCCCGCTTCTCTTCTCCGTTTTTATTAATGATGTTTCCTCGGCGATAAAGAACTCCTCGTTTCTTCTTTATGCTGATGATATAAAATATTCAAGGTAATACATTCTTTTCAAGATTGCGTGTTGTTGCAATCGGACATATCTGCTTTTTCTGATTGGTGTGCGATGAATCGACTTACCCTCAATTTTTCCAAAACTAGGGTTGTGTCCTTTACTCGTAAAACACATAGCTTTCTCTACCATTATTCTGTGAATTCTGTGCTGTTGGATAGGGTTGAAGAAATTAATGACCTTGGTGTACTTTTTGACCGCACCCTCAGCTTCTCCTCTCACACTAAACGCATTGCTCAGCGGGCTATGCGCACACTCGGATTCGTTTGCAGACTTTCGAGAGAGTTTCATACTCCACTTCCGTTCCTAAAACTGTACCTGTCCATATGCCTGCCGGTCTTGGAGTATGCGTCGGTTGTTTGGAATGGCACTTGCAAATCGAACTTGGACAAGGTTGACAGAGTACAAAAAAAATTTTTACGGATATTTCATTATCGCTTTCCTTGCGCAACTTCCCCCTCTCGCTCCACCAGGAGCGCCCAACTGAATCTTCCTTCCCTTCACTGCCGTCGTATCAGACTTGATATCATATTTCTGTACAAACTCCTTCATGGCCACATTATGTGCCCTCAGCTCTTAGAGTACATCCTACTGCGCGTTCCGCGAAAGAGCATGAGGGAATTCAGACCATTTCAGGTTTCTCCTCTTCATTCCCACTCCCCTCTGGACAGGATGCAGTGGTTATTTAACTCTTTTTGTCCTCACCTTGACATCTTCCAAAACTCGCTCGGTTCATTTACATTGGATGTTCGTAGCGTTGTATTCTAAATAGTACTTTATCACATATAACTCCCACTTTCTAGCCTTAAATTGTATTTACTTCACTTTTTGCTTTTTCTCCTGTTCAATGCTGTCTGTATCGTGAACTACTTTTTATCCGTTTCTTACTTATATTTCAACTTTAAACTTTATATTCGAATCTTACTGTCCCTTGTTTAATTTTACTTCTTTATTGTATTATTCTGTATTTCTAGCCTGTGTTTTAAGTACCATGCACTTGTTGCGCCTGGAATGGTTGTTTATTTTATGTATATTTCTATATTACTATAATCAATGTCAGTTATTTGTTGTTGTTTTTTTTTCTCTTCTATCTACCGTTCTTTTTTTTTATTTATTTATTTCCTGGTGTGCTCACAAATTCTCTCACTGTGTATATAAGTGATGCTACTCATTGTTTGCTTACTTCGTGATACTTTTCGTCTCAATTTCATTTCATGTATTATTTATTTCTTTTTTTGTGTTCTCTCTGTGTGTGTAAACATGTTTGTGCTTTTTCATTTTTGTTTCTTTTTTTTTTATTTGTGCTGCAGCACAAAGACCACATGGTTGTTCCTGCGCACATTAAATAAAGATTGATTATTATTATTATTATTATTATTATTATTATTATTATTATTATTATTATTATTATTATTATTATTATTATTATTATTATTATTATTATTATTATTATTATTATTATTATTATTATTATTATTACAAATAGCCCGACAGCATTACTTCACTATGTTCACAGATTTCTGTCCGCAAAATCGTGTCCACAGCAGTTGTGAATAATCGGGAAGTGGTACAGATTAATGAGTGGTGTCAATCGATAGAGGGTGACGTAATGTTGCTGCCGGAAAAATTAGACCAATAAATTATTTAGGTAATTATTACAGACATAAGACGTAAACGTGTTCCGCAGCAGTTGAGTAATTGAGAATTGGTAGAGGTTAATGAGGGGTGCCAATCGACATAGGGTGACGTAATGTTTTGTCTGAAAAAATAATCATGCCAATAAGATAATTATGTAATTAATTAGAGGAAAATACGCAAAATCGTGCCCGCAGAAGTTGTGAGTAATTGAGAAGTGGTAGAGGCTAATGAGTGGTGTCAATGGATAGAGGGCGATGTAATGTTGTGCCCGAAATAATAATTAGTATTATAAGTTATCTAGTTATTAATTAGAGGTAAAGCGTGTAAAATCACGTTCGCAGCAGTTGTGAGAAATTGAGAAGTGCTAAAGGGTAATTAGTGGTGTCAATCGGTAGAGGGTGACGTAATGTTGTGTCCTAAAAATTATTCAGCCGATAATTGAATTACGTAATTAATTAGAGGCAAAAACGTAAAAGTAAAGGCGAAAATGTTCTTATTAGCCAATGGCTTGGCGCCATATTTGAATCTATCAAATACTAAAATAGTTAATAAATCAGTCAAATAAGGTGACGTCGTCAAGGATGTGACGTCACGCAACCTGAAGTCGAGCCAAAAAAGGGGATAGCAAGAGATTGGCGCTCAATTTGAAAGTACCAAAGATTAAAGTAGGTAATTAAGGCAGTTAATTTAGGGCGACGTAAAGGATGTGACGTCATGCAACCGGAAGTAGAGCCGAAAAAGGGCACAGGAAGGGATTGGCGCGTGATCTGTAAGTTCAGTTCAGTTCAGTCGTTCAGTCGTGTCCGACTCTTCGGGACTCTATGGACCATGTCACGCCACGCTTTCCGGTCTCTCACTATCTTCCTAACATCACATAACTTCATCTGGAGCGCCTCGAGGATGCCATCTAACCAACGCGTTCGCTGCCTACCCCTTCTCCGGCGACCCTCAACCTTTCCCAACGTCAAATCTTTCTCCAGCGACTCCTCTCTTCTCATCAGATGACCAAAGTAGCTGAGCTTTAACTTTAGAATTTGACCCTCCAATGAGCAGTCAGGGTTTATGGTCGACAATATCGACTGATTTGATCTTCTGGCAGTCCAAGGAACTCTCAAGAGTCTCCGCCAGCACCACAATTAAAACGCGTCAATTCGTCGGCAGTCAGCCTTTTTCACAGTCCAACTCTCGCATCCATACATCACAACTGGAAAGACCATAGCACGAGTTATACGGATCTTGGTTGGCAGACTAATGTCTCTGCTCTTTACTAGGCGGTCAAGGCTAACCATCGCTCTCTTTTCCAGAAGCAGGCGTCTCCTAATTTCATGGCTGCAGTCTCCTTCCGAGGTAATCTTGGAGCCCAAGAAGAGAAAATCTGTCACCGCTTCCACTTCTTGTCCACTGATGCTCCAGGACTTGATAGGGCAAGACACCATGATCTTTGTCTTTTTAATGTTCAGTTTAAGCCCAAACTTCTCACTCTCTTCTTGTACGGGCATTTGTATGTACCAAAGACTAAAATAGGTAAACAAGAAGTGAACTATTGTGACGTAGAGGATGTGACACCACGCATCAGGAAGTAGAGCTGAAAAGGGTATTGAAAACATTGGCGCGCCATTTGAAAGTATCAAAGACTAAAATTGGTAAACAAGGAGTGAATTAAGCAACTAGAAGCAACCAAAAGCAGCATCCGTGCTTTCGCATTACTCGAATGCAGAATTTGCACTGTTCTTTAGTTTTATTATTATTATTATTATTATTATTATTATTATTATTATTATTATTATTATTATTATTATTATTATTATTATTATTATTATTATTATTATTATTATTATTATTATTATTATTATTGCGCTCTGCATATTGGCGTCTCCGCTTGGCAAGGCATTCTTCTCATTGTTAGGGCGTCTCTACGACGTTGGCAGTGGAGTCGGCACGCGCGGCCGCGAGCTCTGATGTCATTCGCTGCGCACCAGTTGCTCCTCTCCGGGGTCCGCGCATGCGCACTAGGGGCCTGTCCTACACATGGCAAAATGCGGTGCTGAATAGCTTTGTGTAGCTCTCGCTACAAAACTTTAGAGCTATGGCCAACTTCACCTCAACCTGACCTCACTCCATGAGGTTGAGGTCGTTTTAAGGTTGAGATTGACCACATGAGGCCCAAACCTATAGTGAGATTGCCCATCTCTGATCTGCAGACGAAGCTCGCTGAGACGCCCGTGAAGCGAACGCAGAGACACCGACGCCTTCTCAGTCAGAAATTGGCTCTGGCACAACAGCACTTTCGCAAATTGTTGCGGCCGCTGCTGTGCTCACTGGTGGACATTCACACCTTTCACATGATGGAATTCAGTGCAAAGCTGCCTTATAGCTGTCACATTTATGAGCCTTGTGGATCGCGCACGAACTTCCCGCATTCGGCGACATGAGATCATGACAATTACGATAGCCGCACTCGCCGTCGGCTCCGAAACGGCCGCTGTTCATTCAGGGGCACTCGAGCTGTTCATTCACTCGGAAACAATGCGGCGCGCGCTGCAGAGCTGTAGTCCGCGTTCAGTATGGGCGTTGTGTGTATGTGCGTGTACGTATTTCATGTGCTCGTGCATGCGCGTCACTTACGATCACTGAGTTTCTTTGCCCGGTTTCGACTCGCGGCTACTTCTTTGCGTGTACTTGCCGTACTCCAGCGATCTTATCTGGGGATGGTTAGAACTACCAGCTTTTGTTGTAGGCGATTGAGTTTTTTTTTTGTCTTATCTATGTAGTATGTGCATTTTCCTTTCCATTCTTCGTGTTTTTTATACGGAATCGCTTTCAGCTTTAACTGTATTTTGAGGCGATTAACGCCCGACTACAATAAACAGGATGCAAGCATGCACGTAATATCGCCATTAAGGCCTCCTAAAGCGCATCAGGGACGCATACTTACACAGGCTCAAAACGACTAGGTCGAAAGAAAGGACGGACACTGCTCATCGTAGCCAGCCGCCGCAGGAACCGAAGTCGAATATTCTATCTATAGCACGTAATCGCCCATGCAATAAGGTGCCTTCGGCGTGTATGCTTAATTACGACCAAGACTCGGCTGCTCCCTTCCCGCAAGGGAGCGATGACGACACGAAGACGACGAAGTCTAATGAAATAACTGAATGAAGCCGACTGCCTTGAACAAATATTTCTCGGTTATCATAGCTTCCCTTGCACGAATACCGCCAGAAACCAAACGCCGCTTACACCGGCCTCTCTTTACGCCGCTTCCGAGCCGTATTTGAATCGCGCGAGGCAGAGAAAAGTAAACGAACAGCGCGCCCGGACAAGATGGCGCCGCATTCGTTTCCGGCTTCACAAAATGTTACGTAAGGACTCTAATTTTTCCTTCCTCCATGGGCTCCACCTAAAGAGGGGCTTTAAGGCGAGGGTGCCACGGCGGACATCCTGGTATTATTTATGCGCTCGTGAACCGACTACCATATTCTAGAGTACTGTACCGCTTATAGAGGCGCCACTGAAAGCTGCCTAGTGGCCGCTTTCAAAATTGTTTTCGGTGTACGAGTTACCGCTGCTCATGCGTCGCCGCGACAATTGGCGACGTTCGCGGTGGCAATTTTCTCTTTATTTTTTCACCTACTGCAATTTTTTTTTTTTTCTGCAATGGCCTGAAGCATAAAAATATGGTGCCCCTTTGGGTAGAAGCGAAAACATGAATGATACAGCAACCCAGTGGCTGGAGTTGCATGATGCTCCAGTTGCCTCCTACAAACAGGTGCTATATGACCAGCTGCAACGCTGAGCTCAGCTTTACTGTGGGTATATTTTGCAACGACTTGAAATGATTCGCTGTTTTCTTTGTCTTTTTCATTTACCCTGCCTTTCCTTTGTAAGCTCTTTTAATATGTGCTCATGGCAATGCGCCTCCACTCAATATATGAGGAGTCTGCGCCAACCGCCGTTACATCGTAACAGCACCGCAATCTTATAGGTATTTTGGTTCATCGGCCAAATTCACAGGAATTTAATGCGATGTCGCTAAAGGTTCCGTGCAACAGAAAACCTGGCGTCGTGGTCGCTGTTGTTGGCTGTGGACGAAAAATCCCGACGGAAAATTCAGGAACAGTTCACATAGACGCTAACTTTCTCAAGAAAGTTCCGTAACCAAGGAAAGATTAAGCGGAAATGAAAATTGAATCACCTTTGAGTGGGGTGGAAGCCGAAGCTGCAGGACTTTCGCGTTGCGTTACAGACACAGGCTCATAGGTAGTGAAGGCTCGCTGGTTCAGGCTGAACATAGTAGACCTACCGAATTCGCGATACGAACGGGATCTGACAATGCGATGGCGTTGTTACCTTGCTAGAAATTAATGTAAATGTTCGCACGCAGAATATTTGCCTAGTGTCATGCTTAACTGAATTCCTACGCCTTCCATTTCCTCAGTGCCTTCCAAATTCAGGGACATTCCCAATTTTTATTATTAGGGCTTCAAACAAATCTGGCGCTTTACGGTTTCCGGCCAGAGCATCGATGATTGCCTATCTCGCGTCTTTGGAAGTTGAGATTGCTCGTCAATTTCTTCTTTCTTCGTAACGGCTGAAGTGCGAAAATTGAGCTCATCCTCTGCCTAGCGGACGGTCACATGTTCATGATAGATGATAAACATCACATCTTATGCGCATTTTCTCTATGAGCCATTGATAATATACTGGCTGCAAGCAATTGATTTCCAATGGGAACCACTCATAATATACACTTAGGTGTCTTCTTGCTACAATGAAGTATACCAAAAGAAGAAAGGCAGTGTGAGTGATGATGCAGTCGGGACTAATTGACTTGTCATTTGTTAACAGTGAACAGTGAACAGCCTGCTGGAAACGCTGTGGCGCGAGAGATAGGAGGCTATAGCCAATTGTAGTTCTCTACCTGTACTTCTTGTTCCTGTTTTTCTTATGCACTATTCCTTAAATGCCTACTTCAAACATTTATTTATTTATTTATTTATTTATTTATTTATTTATTTATTTATTTATTTATTTATTTATTTATTTATTTATTTATTTATTTATTTATTTATTTATTTATACGAATACCTCAAAGGCCCCACTCAAGGGGTATTACACGAGGAACGGGCGCATTCAGCAGATGAAACTCTCGATGGATGATCTGAGTGATGATTGGTCGGTTTGGTCCACGATGACACCGGAATTTGGCAGCTCCATCCAATCCTTTGCTGTCTGAATAAAGAAAGATGACAAATATGCACATGTCCGGGCAGGGGGAGGGCAGACAGCCTTGACATGGTTTGCGCGCTCAGAGACAATGCGTGATTCCGTTCTCTCAACGGTAGGGTCCTCTGAGCAGCGTCACCTGGTGACAGATAGCGGAAATATCGTAAAAATGAATAAGAGCGCATTTAAAGCCTGCCGTACTCGGTGCCTCAGTGGCGCCGAAGACGCTGTTCCGAGCGGTTGCGTTTCTCGATGTTCTCCACTCAAAGATTTCAATCGGCCTCTGGCCGAGGTACTGCTCAGGCTAATACCAGCAGTAATGAATACCGGATTGTTTTGCCACGTCTCCCAACTGGTAAGCTGACCGCTGATTCCGTTTTCTTGCATGCGGACCTTGCCGGACGCCCGTACCGGGCACAAGACTTCAGAGACTCCCTTCGGAATGTTGTGGACCTCAACGAAATTAGTTCAATTGGCCAATTTCAAATGTCCCATGTATGGATGGTCACCTGCAAATCGGCACAATCGAAAGAGAAATTGGTAGCTTGCGGTGATCTCGTTGTTAAGGGCCGCCGTTGTGTCGTCGTGGACCCAGAACCAAAAGTGGTGAAACTGAAGCTTCTGTGGCTTCCCGAACGCTTGGAAGACGCCTTCATACGTGAGGCACCACAGGCCTACGGGAAGGTGACTTCGATTTCGACAGAAAAGTGGAAAGTGGCGGAAATGGAAGATTTCAGAACGCTGAACCGGGATGTTGTTGTGTCTCTCGCTGAAGGAGTCGGCGTTGGCGACGTACCACATGTACTGACTATTTGTGGTATACAGAGCCTTGTTTTAATACCAGGCAGGACACCGCTATGCCGCCGATCCAACCGTGTTGGCCCCATGGCCCCATTCGTAGGCACTGCAGTACGCCGCGTGGTGACGACTGCCGACGCTTCGGTCACACCGCAGAAGAGTGCGTCGTTACCTATGCGGACAAGCTGCGGCATCGTGTGCGACCACCGGACGACGCTCTACAGGAGCATATTATGGACGCCACAGAAGTGCTTGACGCGGCTGGTGTCCTTTCAGCTGCTACTGTGGACACGGCTGCCACAGCTAATAACAACGGTTGTTCCTCAAGGTGACTCCAAGGAAAGTGAGGCGCTGCCTCGATATGAGACGCCGAATCCGGCACATGATATGGAGCCTGCCACCTGTTCTAATCCTGCCTAAGATACCGCACTGGTTACTCCAGCCACTGAGGTCAATGCCGAGGAAGAGCTTGCAGGTCAGGCCACTCTACCTGCAGCTGAAGCCGTCTCTCCTGCGCCGGGGAAAATGCGCATCTGACTAGAGTGAAGATGATCTGGTAAGCGTGAAGCACCGCCGCCGCCGGCGCACGTCGAAACACAAGGCGAAGTGCAAACGTTCGCGTTCCCGCAGTTGTGGTGGAGGTCAGGAGGCGGCGTCGCCGTCTCCAGAGAGACAAATGCAAGCCTAGTTAGCACTTGTGTGGTCACCATGGCGACCCCTGAGGAGCTAGTGTTTGCAACGCTGAATGTGAGAGGCCTTAGGTCTCATCAGAAGCAGGCGCAACTTCGCCGACTTTTAAGCAGCAGGCGGCTTGATTTTGTCGCCATCCAGGAAACGAAGATTGAGAGTGAGCAGGATACAGAGAGGGCACTAGGACCCTTTTTGTCTGATTACAATGTTATTGTGACGCATGCTATTGGTTTTTCGGCGGGTTGCTTCTTGTTTCTGCGAAAGGCTGTCCCTTATTCTGCGTTATCTTACTATACTGACTCTGAAGGGCGGCTAATAAGCTGTGATTTTTTGCTCCACGGGAAGCCATGAAGACTTATCAATATTTATGCGTTTAATAGTGCAGCTGAGCGTGTTGATATGTTTGAAGCCATGGCTAACCTCCTAGATTGTGATAAGAATGTTGTACTTATGGGAGACTTTAATTGTGTATGTTACCTGAATGATCGTGCTGGGCCTAGTGTACACAGAGACAGAAGTGGTGCAGTGTCGCATGTTATAGATGACTCAGGACTCATTGATACAGGGGCCTCATGTCATGCAACTACACTATTCACGCATATCGAGGAGAGGTCCCACGCGCACCTAGACAGGATTTATGTTTCTTTCACGCTGAGTTTCCGTGATGTGTTGTGTGAAACTGTATTGGTTTCCTTTTGAGACCATTGCACGGTGGTTGCTCGGCTCGGGAGAACTTACTCTTCAAAATTTAGGCCACAATGGGAGCTCTGGAAGCTAAATTCTTCACTTGTAAATGATCAGGAGTGTGCTTTTCGGATACTCTCCCAGCTACAAGTGTGTCTGACAAGTGCCATGCCAATATTTGCTGCATGGGAGCTGTTTAAACAGGAGGTGCGAGCGATAGCTATTGAAATTGGGTCTGTTAGGTCATTTTAGAGGAAATTTCAAGAGAGGACATTGCATAAGAGTTTGTATAACCTCTGTGAATTAGAATTTGAGGCACCTGGAGTATATTTAAACGAGTTACTAGGGTAAAGTGTGACCTACAAAAACGGGACGCTGAAAGATACAGGGGTGCCCGAGTTCGATCTCGTACAAATCGTGCTTTGCACTCTGAAACCCCTGCGCGACAAGCTCTACTTGATGAGCACCGTAATGCTACTGCCAAATTGATACCGCGAATGATGTCCAATGGCACCCTAGTAACGAAAACGTGTGACATCACCTCTGTGTTTGTGAGCTATTACACGACACTTTTCAGTGACGCTTCTGCTGCTTCTAATTCGGATCTACTAGCCAGCTTTAAAGCTCTTATAACGCCTTTTTAGATAATACTTTGCTCTTATCAATGGTTCTTTCACGTTGGAAGAAACAGAACACGCAATTGACCAATTGCCCCTCTCCAAAACACCTGGCCCTGTACATCGATTTTCCTCCTTGGACTGCACAGCCTGTAGAAAACGCGTATGTTGGATCGGAATGTTGAACCTCTATTCTCCCCAGCTACTCATTTCGGCCAGATGGTACACCAGCTTAGAGACACTTACGAAGATAGTGACTATCAACCGGACTAGCTGCCATTGTTGATGTGTTGTATTTCCTTGCCACCGTTTTAGTGAAGTTTTGCTAAGTCGTATTCAAGTTGTGTGGTGTTGTATTGTATGTTCCAATTGGACTTTTCGCCTACTCGCTGATTACTCTGTAAATAATTTATATAACTGTATGCTGAATTTAAAAGCATGTAATAAATACCATGCTGCAAAAAAAAAAAAAGACCTCAGTGGCGGAATTGATACGCATTACTAACCTGAGCACTTAGCATATAATAAATATGTTCGAATCCTGTGTATGTAACTTTCGTTTTTAAATTGCAACATTAAAATAAACTACTATATATCTTTCCTGGGGGGTGTTCTCTTTTAGGTTGCATCATGTGATATTTTCAATTCTTAATAGCCACAAAACCAGTCGTGAACACAGCCACGAGACAACAGCATGACAGCACTAACACTATTTAATCATTTTCAACGTAATAATTTCCTGCCTTAAGTGAGTGTATGTTACTTTTAGGTTGTGTTCAAACACACCTCTCGGTGACAATCGCCGTTTAACCCGCTGAGAAACAACCAGTAACGAGAAAGAAGTTGCGGAACCCTACCGTTGAGGAGGCGGAATTACGCCGCGGTGGGCGGGGTTGACAATGGAGTTCAGGAAACAAAGGTAGTAAAACTCTTGAAATAAACATTGTCATCATCAAATTCATCATCATCAGCCTGACTATACCCACTGCAGGGCGAAGGCCTCTTCCATATTTCTCCACTTAACCCGGTTCTGTGCTAGCTGCATCCACTTGACCCCTGCGAACTTCTTAGCCTCATCTGCCCAGCTAACTTTCTGCCGCCCGCTGCTACGCTTTCCTTCCCTTGGAATCCAGTTTGTTACCCTATGCGACCATCGGTTATCCTCTCTTCGCACTACATGTCCTGCCATGTCCATTTCTTGTTCATTTCTGCTAGAATATCGGTAACTTGAGTTATTTATCTGACTCACTCTGCACGCTTCCTACCTCTTAGCGTTGCCCCCTACCATTTTTCGTTCCATAGCCCTCTGCGTTGTCCTCAACTTAAGTAGAACCCTCTTTGTTAGCCTCCACGTTTCAGCCCCACAGGTGCGTACAGGTAAGATGCAACTGTTGTATACTTTCCTCTTGAGCGATAATGGGAAGCTGCTTGTTCTGGCTATCCTTGGTATCCTTCGGCGATTAGCTAAGGTTGGCAGGTTAGCATGGCGCTTTAATTCAAATACGCTGTTATAAGAATAAATAGAAAAAATGAATCGAACAGTGATATTTTGTACTGCTTCGAGAGTAGCTGAAAGGTTATTGGGATGAAAGTCCCAAATATTGCAATCCTAAAAGATGCGTGCGATTTCACTGATGGGCGTGTTTGTCGTGTGGTTCGACGGAAGTAACCGAGGAGACGATTTGCCTTGTTACAGCCTGAGTTACGTGAAAGGACCAGCTTAGATCACGTGTTAAGTGGGTGCCTAAATATTTGTAAGTTGTCACTGAGGGGATTTCAGAATTTCCGATAGGATACCTTGAAGATGGTTATAAATGACGTCGATGGGATGATAAAACAGATGTTTTCTTCACATTCAAAGGCATCAACCATGTTTTACAACACGTTAAGTAAAACTAAATACTTTCTTAAGTCGTTGATGAAGGGAGCTAATTGCAAGATAAACCTCTTAGACAGTCATGTTGGTTAGGGTAAAAAAATGACAGACATCAGGAATTTCATTACTTGAAAGAGGTTACATGTTCCATTAGTTCTGAAGTAATGCAGGTGATATATATGGGGCGATAATTATTAGGAGCTCCATAAGCTCCTAAGCTCCATAAAACCCCAGCCCTCAGTCACCAGCGGCTGCGGAACAACTGACCACGGCGGCGGTCAGACCTGTGACGCAGCAGGGGGTGATAAGAAAGCCTGGCTCCGCTGGACAGGCCGCCATTGGAAACTGACTCTGGCAACGTTTAATGCTAGAATCCTAGCTAGTGAAGCTAGTTTAGCAGTGCTGTTAGAGGAACTAGAGGGCATGAAATGGGATGTCATAGGACTTAGTAAGGTTAGGAGGCCGAATGAGGCATATACTGTACTGAAGGATGGGCATGTACTGTGTTATCGAGGTTTACCAGAGAGCCGACAACTAGGAGTAGGTTTCCTTGTCAATAAGTATATAGCGGGTAATATAGATGAATTCTATAGTATTAACGAGAGGGTGGCAGGCATCGTAATTAGGCTTAATAAGCGGTATAAACTGAAGGTTGTACAGGCCTATGCACCTATAATGTAGTTATGATGACCAGGCAGTTGAAAGCTTCTATGAAGATGTAGAATCGGCAATGCGAAAAGTAAAGACGCAGTATACTGTACTAATGGGCGCCTTCAATGCCAAGGTAGGGAAAAAACAGGCAGGAGACAAGGCAGTAGGTGACTATGGCATTAGTTCTAGGAATAGCAGGGGGGAGTTACTATAGTTGAGTTTGCAGAGCGCAATAACTTACGAATCATGAATACCTTCTTCAGCAAACGGAAGAACCGGAAATGGACATGGAAGAGTCCTAACGGAGAGACTAAAGATGAAATCGACTTCATAATGTGTTCTCCCCCGTCATTATGCAAGATGTAGAGGTAATCGGGAAAGTGCGATGCAGTGACCACATTACGGTGAGGTCCCGAATTAGCCTAAATCTGAAGAAGGAACGCAACAGATTAGTAAGAAAGAAACCCATCAACGAATTAGCGGTGAGGGGGAGGGCAGAAGAGTTCAGGATCTCGCTACAGAATAGGTATTTAGCTCTAACTGAGGATGGCGACATTACCCTAGAGGCAAGGAACAATAATTTCAGAGATATCATTACTGAGTGCGCGGTAGAAGTAGGCGGTAGGATAGTTAGAGAGGATACCGGTAAGCTTTCTAAGGAGACGAAAGATTTGATTAAGAAACGCCAGAGTATGAAAGCTTCCAATCCAAGAGACCGGATCGAATTGGCCGAGATATCAAAGCTAATCAATAAGCGCAAGGTGGCCGATATAAGGAAGTATAACATGGAGAAAATTGAGCATACTGTAAAGAACGGGGGAAGCTTTAAAGCGGTAAAGAAGAAATTGGGCATAGGCAGAAACTAGATGTATGCGATAAGGGACAAGGCGGGCACCGTCATCACTAATATGGAAAAGATAGTCAAAGTATCCGAGGAGTTCTATACAGATCTCTACAGTAGCCAAAGTAGTCAGGACAGTAATGAAATTGGCGGTAGGGAAAACCAGTCAGACGTTCCACCAGTGACGAAGGACGAGGTCAAGAAAGCACTAGAAACTATGAAAAGGGGGAAATCAGCTGGAGAGGATCAGATAACTACAGATTTGCTGAAGGACGGGGGGGATATCGTGCTAGAAAAACTAGCCACCCTGTATAAGCAGTGCCTGCTGTCATCGACGGTACCGGAACCATGGAAGAATGCAAATATTATCCTCATTCACAAGAAAGGGGACTCTAAGGACCTTAAAAATTACAGATCAATCAGCTTACTGTCTGTTACGTATAAGATATTTACTAAGGTAATCGCTAATAGAATCAGGACAACCTTATACTGCAATCAAGCAAAGGATCAAGCAGGGTTTCGGAAACGGTACTCTACTATCTATCATATCCATACCATCAATCAGGTGACAGAAAAATGCTCGGAATATAACCAGCCCTTATACATAGCATTCATTGATTACGAAAAAGCATTTGACTTAGTAGAAACCTCGGCGGTGATGCAGGCATTGCGAAATCAGAGGGTAGGCGAGCCGTACGGGAAAGTGCTGGAAGATATATATAGTGGCTGCACAGCAACCATAGTTCTGCATAAAGAAAGTAACAAAATTCCCATAAAGAAAGGTGTTAGGCAAGGAGACACAATCTCCCCAGTACTATTCACAGCTTGTTTAGAGGAAGTATTCAGAGACTTGGAATGGGAGCAGTTAGGGATAAGGGTAGATGGAGAATACCTCAGTAATCTGCGATTTGCTGATGACATTGCCTTGCTAAGCAACTCGGGGGATGAACTGCAAATAATGATTGATGACCTAGACAGAAAAAGTAGAAAGGTAGGCTTGAAAATCGATATGCAGAAGACTAAGGTTATGTTCAACAGCCTGGGGAGGGAACAGCAGTTTACATTAGGTAGCGAAATACTGGAAGTAGTAGGCGAATATGTCTTCTTAGGACAGGTAGTAACCGCAGATCCGGACCATGAAAAGGAAATAACAAGAAGAATAAGATTGGGATGGAGCGCATTTGGCAAGCACTCGCAGATTATGACTAGTAGCTTACCGGTATCGCTCAAGAGGAAAGTATACAACAGTAGTATCTTGCCTGTGCTCACCTCTGGGGCGGAAATGTGGAGGCTAACCAAGAGAGATATACTTACGTTGAGGACAACCCAGAGGGCTATGGAACGAAAAATGGTAGGGGTAACATTAAGAGATAGAAAGCGTGCAGAGTGGGTAAGAGAATTAACTCAAGTTACCTACATTCTAGTAGAAATTAAGAAGAAGGAATGGGCATGGGCAGGACATGTAGTGCGAAGAGAGGATAACCGATGGTCGCTGGGGGTAACAAACTGGATTCCAAGGGAAGGAAAGCGTAGCAGGGGGCGGCAGAAAGTTAGGTGGGCGGATGAGATTAAGAAGTTCGCAGGAGTCAAGTGGATGCAGCTAGCGCAGAACCGGGTTAAGTGGAGAAATATGGGAGAGGCCTTCGCCCTGCAGTGGGTATAATCTGGCTGATGATGATGATGATGATGATGAATTATTAGGAGAAGACGAAGGATCTTTTTCCGGACCGGAATGACCCTGTTTGATTTCCAGTCGTGTAGTATATTACACCTGATTAAAGCGACTGCTGAAAAATATGACAAAAGGATGCTTGATGTACGTTTTTTTTTTCAATAATTTTTCAATAAGCCCATCAATGCCCAGCGAATATGTTAATTTTACAGTCAGTTAGTTTGACAATACCGTTGTGTTCAGAGGTGACATCCGGTATAGTTTGGGAGTTAAAGGACGGAAATTCGAGAAGTTCATCAGCTGGTTCATGAGTAAACAAAGAGCTAAATGCTAAATTAGAAATTCCCACAGCATCACGATCCATGAACGAATTATTATTATAATCGTTGCACAGTGTAACGTTTTCGACCTGATTAAAGTTAAGAACTGACGTGGGTTGGTACGACGCATACCATGTAGGGTGGATGAAAAAAAAAGTTTTGTTTTGTACAGTTGCATTATGTAAGCTCTTTCAGCTTAGCAATAATGTCTTCAGGTGTTTGGGTTATTTGTTCTTCTATGGTTCTGTAGAGTCTTTTTCTTTTGTTTTTAAGGCGTTTTAGTGGGGTACTAAATCGAGGTGATTGAAGGCGCTCGGTTACAATAAAGGTAGGTATGTGGGTTTCGATAAGAGCATGCATTTTGTTTTTGAACATATACCAGTTAGTTTCAGGGCTGCGTTCATAAAATCAGATCAGTATCTGGTCTGGAATGCATCGAGTTCGCGGTTAAAGTCTCCTTTATCGTAAAGTGCGCAGTTTTGGTTTCGTATTTAGGGTGGATGGAGTGTTTGAGAAACGAGATGTGAATGATCGAGTGATCGCTGATTCCCGGTAAATGCAAGAGCCATATTAGATTTTCTGCGTGCGACGTTAGTATCAGATCAAGTATGTTAGATGATTTGACATTATGTCCTGTTGGACTGGTGATCACTTGCGTCACAGCAAACGTTTTACACGTGTGCGGGAAAACGCAGGCAGTAGAATAATGTTGCCACACTGCGGCCCATCTTCTGGCGCCACCAAGTGGCCGAATGTCTTGGCGCGTGGCTGAGCATCATCCTCGTCTGTATCGGGCTTCTCTTCATTAAAAAGGGCCAGCTCGGTTGTGTTGGTGACATTTGGTGGAGGTGCTGGGTGAGATTCCATGTACGTTGCCCCCGAAGACGTCAGTGCCACTGCCCATCGATGCTCGGACGCCACGCCCGTCCATAAAGCGAGCCGTCGCCTCCGAGGCCTACAACCTGAGTTCAAACCCCTGACCACACCGCTGCGAGCCATGACATCTACGACGGGCAGCCAGACAAGTCAGCATTCCAGCAACCACCCATCGCACGTCCTTCGCGCACCTCGATCACCGCCATTATTCCACGGTGACCGGTTCGAGGATGTCGAAGACTGGTTGGCCAGTTTTGACCGTGTGGCCGCATTCAACCAATGGGACGACGAGCGGAAGCTAATTAATGTGTACTTTGTGCTGCATGACTAGGCCAAGACGTGGTTTGAGAACCACGAAGCGCCCTTTGTCAACTTAGCAGTCTTTCGCCGTGAGTTGCTCACAACATTCAGCTCGAGTACGCGCAAAGAAAACGCGGAGATTGCAATTCGTTCGAGGTCTCAGCAGTCAAATGAGAGCGGGGCCATGCTTGTCGAGGACATGACGCTACTTTTCAATCAGGCCGACCCTGCCATGCTGAGGCAACTAAGGAGGAGGAGGAAGAAGATGAGGAGGAAATGCAGGGAGGTTAACCAGTAAAAGAAACCGGTTTGCTACCCTGCACTGGGGGAAGGGGATCAGTGGATATAAAAATTGTGAGAGGGGTAGTTGAAGTTAGTACAGTCACATAACACTGATAAGAGACACGCCACATCACATCACGTCACAGTTATATCATAGTAAACTCATAGTCTTTCGATTAGGCAACGAAGGTACGGCACCTCATGCGTGGGGTGAAGGAACAACAGTTCGCTGGCCTCATTCGCTACCCTCCAAGAACTGTCGCAGATTTCACGAGAGAAGCTACCAGCATATAACGGTCACTGCAGGAACGTTGTACCCAATACGGCAGTCAGGCAAGCGCAGCGGCCACCCTATACTGCGCCTCCATGCCAGCAGCAGCCAGGGACGAGGCATTGCGGGAGCATGCTAGGAGCATTGTCCGCGAAGAGCTGCAGAAGCTCCACTTAGATGCACCACCTGCAGTGAATTAGTCTACCGGGGACGTCATTCGTGATGAAATCCGGCGAGTGGTGCAGCCACCACCAGCACCACAAGCGGAGCCATGCATTATGACGTATAGTGATGTCCTACGTCGACTTGCCCCCGAGCCACATTCATTCCGCCCGTTCCGGACCACCGCCTCGCTACCTGCGCCCCGTCGAGCCACAGCAAGACCAGCGTCCCACTATCAGCAAGGCGCACTTGTGGAGCATGCCCAACAGACGGCTGCTCTAGCTATTATCACTGCGGCGAGCCTAGCCACATTCTTCGCAATTGCCCATACCGGAGAATGTAGGTATAAGGGGATTTCCACCAAACGCGCCTCGACCTCGCTATGGCGAAAGACCACAGGAGATTGAGGAATACTTGGCTGCTAACGAAATGCACCCGACGTCACCGCAACGGCAGTCGCGATCTTCATCCCCTAGGCGTTTTGCATCACCCAGTCGATACTCCTCCTCTGGGCAATTCAGAGGCACGCCCCTCGCCAGGGAAAACTAAACACGGCGACCTCCGGGGGTGAAGCCGCCGCTGCGTCTCAGATTAAACATCCTCCACCCAACGATTTGAAGCGACGGCCCGAGCGGCGACGACCCGATCCAGAGAGCTTACCGACGTGCTGCGAGCGCATTGTTTACGCGGAAAGTTTTGTAACCGCCGACGTTTGTGATGTGACCGCACTTGTGGATACCGGCGCAGATGTTTCCCTCATGAGCAGCGAGCTAGCCACGGCACTTCGTAAAGTTGTGACGCCTTGGTCTGGGCCAATGATGCGCACTGGCGGTGGCCATGTGATGACGCCAGTTGGCATGTGCACTTGCCGCATAGAGATCTGCGGTAGAGAACTGGCACCTTTGCCGTGTTAAAAGATTGCTGCAAAGACCTGATTGTAGGCATGGATTTTCTTTAAGAGTATGGTGCTGTTATATACCTTCGGGAGCAGCTCATGGTATCGTTTTCAACCAAGCGAGCCGTTAACAGCAACACCGACTTTCGGAAAACGATGATGCGCGTCTCTGACGACCACATAGCAATCCCTCCGCGGGCGAGCAAGTTCGTCAGAGTCGAATGTGATCACAGCACCGGAACGCGTGGCATTGCCGAAGCTAATATGTCACTGATTCACACTCGACAAGTTTGTGCAGCTCGGGGCCTTGTCGATCTTTTCCGTGGGCAAGCCGAAGTGCTAGTGGCAAACTTCACGTGTGAACCCCAACATTTGACGGCGAACATAATGCTCGCTTATTCTGAAGAACTTAGAGAATGTATCCCAGTACGCTTTACCCAACACGTCAGACCTCGACAATGCGACGTCTACAGCCATTCAGACCGATATGAACCCACACCTCTTGCCCAGTCAGAAACGCTGCAAAGAGAATTTTGTCAATTCGTTCCACGATTGTTTTGCATCGAAATCCAAGGTCCGACAGACGCCACTAACAAAACACCGAATGATGGTTGCCGACGACCAATGTCCACTATGTCAGCGTCCTTACCGGGTGTCTTCAAAAGAACGTGACGCCATCCGCCGTCAAGTAAAAGAAATGCTCCAGGACGACATTATCCAACCGTCGACGATCCCTTGGGCTTCGCCTGTTGTCCTCGTCGCGAAGAAAGGTGGACCCTTGAGGTTCTGCGTGGATTATAGACACCTCCACAATATCACAAAAAAGGATGTGTACCCCCTGCCGCGTATAGACGACTCCCTCGATCGCCTTCGCCATGACACTTACGTTTCGTCACTTGACCTCCTCAGTGGATATTGGCAAATAGAGGTTGACGAGTGAGACCGTGAGAAGGCCGCTTTTATTAGGCCGGACTGTTTGTATGCGTTTGAAGTGCTCCCGTTTGGCCTGTGCTCGGCCCCTGCCATATTTCAACGAATGATGGACACTGTACTTTCTGGCCTGAAGTGGCAGTCATGCCTGGTATATCTCTACGACGTTGTGATTTTCTCAGACACGCTCGACGAGCACCTGAAACGTTTGCGCGCTGTTTTCGAGGCCATCCGATCTGCCGGTCTCTCTCTAAAACCCAAAAAATGCCACTTTGCTTTTATAAAGCTGAAATTTTCGGCCACGTTGTCAGCGCTCGAGGTGTTGTTACCCAGACCCAGAAAAAACGGTCGCTGTCGCTTCATTCCCCAAACCAGAACATAAAGGAAGCTTGCGTCGATTTCTCGGCCTCTGCGCGTACTATCGTCGCTTTGTTCGCAATTTCTCCAAGATCGCCGAGCCTCTGACCCGCCTGACAAAAGACGCCGAACCGTTCGTTTGGGGCCCCGACCAGGAAAAAACCTTCACGGAACTCAAGTCCATTCTCCAATGTACGCCTATACTTGGCCACTTCGACGAAGAGGCCGACACGGAACTGCCCACGGATGCCAGAAACATTGGCCTCGGTGCGGTCCTTGTTCAGTGGCAGGACGGTGCAGAACGCGTCATTGCTTACGCCAGTCGCACTTTATCCCGTTCCGAAGTTAATTATTCAACTACAGAAAAGGAGTGCCTCGCTGTTGTGTGGGCAGTCATGAAATTTCGTCCGTACTTGTACGGTCGTCAGCTTCGTGTCGTGAGCGACCATCACTCACTGTGTTGGCTGGCAAACCTGAAAGATCCATGGGGTCGGCTTGCTCGATGGAGCCTTCCGTTGCAAGAATTTGACGTTGCTATCGTGCATACGTCCGGCAAGAAACACAGTGATGCTGACTGTCTGTCCAGCGCCCCTACTCCCTGCCACACCGCCGGCTCCGACAACGATTCCGCTTTCCTCGGTGTTATCACGACGTCCACCTCAGCCCGAAAGCAGCCGGCCGATTCTGAACTTTTGCCCCTCATTGAACACCTCGAAGGAACCGTGTCATCTCCTCCTCAGCTCTTCAAGCGCGGACTGTCGTCATTTTTCTTGTGCGATTCATGTGTGCTCTACAAGAAGAACTACGGTCCAACAGAAACTGTTCATCTGCTTGTTGTACCCACAACGCTTCATGACGAAGTTCTTCGTGCGTCCCATCTTCGTGAGCCCCATGCTGCCTAAAACCCCTCAAAAACTAAATGTAGCGCCTACTTGTGAAGATTGCCACCTGCCTCCTCTCCGACGCTCTCCTCCGGCGTTCGACCCTCCCATTGGCCGAGCGCCGTCACGTGCTTACGCGAGCTTTCCACCGGTGCAAAACCACGCGGTGCGCGCGCGGCGGGGCCCCGCCCCTGGCGCCAATCGAGGCGGCCATGAGGCGCCTGCTCCGGAGAGCGCGTTAGCCATGCACAGCGTAGATGGGAGGAGGAGGAGGAGGAGGAACATTTATTTCCGCCGAATATGGTGCAGCAGCCACCTACGTGTCCGCACGCAGGCGTCCGGGGAGGCAGTCTGCCACACCGCGGCCAGAGGACACCCGGCCTCGTCTAGGAGAAGAGGTCTTCAGCCTCGGCCGCCAGGCGGACGGCGAATCGCTGTTTTTTCGTCGGAGCTTCTTAGCGTGGTCTCCCATTCATCGCTAGTTTTAATCGCGTTGCGCCCTGGGGCACGAACGCATCTCCATATTATATGATCTAATGTTGCCACGTGGCCGAAAAATTTACAATTTCGGTTTCTGCACCGTCCCTCTTCCGCCCTCTGGCACCCGTCCAACTCCTCCAAAGGGGCGAAAAGAAATTTCGAGCTTGGAGTCTTCTCCAGTCGTACGATTCCTTTTTATTCAGGGATCTAACCGGTGGCGGATATATCCTCCGGTCTTTCTTCAAGTTGTCGGTTACATCCCTAAAGGTACCTATACATTCTTTGGTTTTAGATGTTGTGGAGGCGTCCGCAGCACCCCGAGGTAGCGAGGAGCGGGCGAGCATGTGGGCAGCCTCGTTGCCGGCGAGACCGGCGTGTGCTGGGGTGCAGATTATGGTCACGCTTTCAGCGAGAGACGACTCGTTCAGAAGTTTTGCAGCACGATTGCTGACTCTACCCTTGCTAAAATTTCTAACCGCCGCTTTGCTATCGCTGATGACGTGTTTCATGCCTGGTCGTGCAATGGCAATGGCTATTGCAATCTCCTCCGCCTCTACCGGCGGTAGATCTCGATTTCTTTCTATTCCTATGGCGATCCCAGTGTCCAATAGGGCGACCGAGGTTACGTCGCCTTCTTTCCCGATCGCTGCATCGGTGTAGGCGACCGATCCCGGCGGGAGTTTGTCCAATTTGTTAGCGAGGTGCTTAGCTCTGCTTTTCCTCCTCCCCTCGTCGTGTACGGGGTGCATGTTCTTCGGTATGGGCGAGACGTATAGATGCTTACTGATTTCTCGATCTATGCTTTCTCTGACACTTTCGCCTTCCCCGGGCGCTAGTAGGTTTACCCAATCGAGGATTTGCCTACCCGCCGCCGTTCCTGCGAGTCGCTCTCTCTGGGACAGCCTGACCGCCGCAGCCAGCTCTTTCCACTCATTATGCAACCCCATTTTCTCTAGGATGTCGTTAGAAGTAGTTATAGGGAGTCCTAGAGCGCACTTCGTGCATCTCCTAATTATGGTGTTTAATTTGTGTTCTTCGGTCTTGTTGATATTTAGGAATGGAGTCGCGTAGCACATTCTGCTCGTGACAAAAGCTTGTACGAGTCTGAGTCTACTAGCCTCCGTGAGACCACTCCTTCTGTTGGACGTCTTCTTAAATACTCTGACTACGAGCTCCGCCTGATCTTTTAATTTCTTAATCAGGCTTTTGTTACTACCCCTGCGGTTGATAATCATACCTAATATTCTAATTTCATCTACTTTCCGGACTTCGTTTCCGTTGACTTTAATTTTGATATCTGGAGTTATCTTCCCACTACTGCTGGTCATTACGTCATTACCAGGAGCTCCGATTTTTCTGGCGAACAGCATAGACCTACGTCCTCTGCGTGATAGCTGATTATATTTGCTGCCTCTTGGAGCCTGGATGTGATGTACGAGTCGTTCCCTTCGCACATCCAGACGGTCACATCGTCCGCGTAGATGCTTAGTTTTAAGTCATCGAGATGGCCAAGCTTACTGGGGAGCTTCCTCATTACGATGTTAAAAAGGAAAGGTGAGAGCACAGCCCCCTGCGGAGAGCCTCTGTTACTCAGCGGGAACTCCTCTGAACATAAGCCCTGAAAGCTGATGATCGCCGTCCTGTCTCGCAGGAATGATCTAATGTAGTTGTAGGTTCTTTCGCCTACTCTAAGCTCAGCGAGCCCGTCGAGAATGGCGTCGTGACTGACGTTGTCAAAAGCTTTTTTAAGGTCTAAGCCTAGAATAGCTTTCGTATTTTTTTCCTGAAGTCTCTGACAACATCGTTATGTAGTCTGAGCATGGTATCTTGCGTACAAAGGCCGAGCCTGAATCCGACCAATTCAGCCGGCCACGCATCATTCTCTTCGGTGTATTTGGTTAGCCTCCTCTGAATAACTTCCTCAAGTAGTTTGCCTGCGCAGGATGTTAGTGATATTGGGCAGAGATTCTCCAAGCCCGGTGGTTTTCCCTGCTTGTGGATTAGGGTGATCTTAGCCCTCTTCCACTCTTGGGGTACTTGACCACTCTCCCACACCTGATTTAAATATTTGGTTAGGGCATTGATCGATTCGTCGTCCAGATTTGCGAGCATCTTGTTATTAACGAGGTCCGGCCATGGGGCCGAGCGTCTTTTTAGGCCGTGCAGCTCCGCTCTGACTTCTGCCACTGTTATGGACGCGTCAAGCTCGCTGTTCGCCGGCCCGTTGTAATCTCTGTAATGCGCTGTGGCGGGGGGAGCTACGTACATGGACTTGAGCTTGTCAATGAGCTGTTTGTCCGTACCCTTAAAGTTATACCTCGCCTTGACCTGTTCTATATTGGCGACCGTTTTGGACTTAGTCGGGTCTATCAGGAACCTGAGCAGTTGCCACGTCTTGGCCCCATTCATGGTGCCCTCCATCTCGGCGCATTTGTTATCCCAACGTTGCGACTCGAGTTTCCGGGCGTATTTTTTCTATTTCGACGTTGTGTCTGGCTATCTCTCTCCTGAGATTGCGGTTCCACTTTTGCTTTTTGAGCTTCTTCGTTAGCTCTTCTTTCTTTTTGAACATGCCGAATAGCCTGCTATCCATCGCCTCAGGCAGAGCTTCGCCTTTAATTTCTTCGGTGGCCTCGTTGACATGGGTAATTAACTGGGCGGCCCAATTTTGAATGCACTCTATATCTCCAATTTCTTCCCGTTCTCTGATCTGTCTGAATTTATCCCAATCCACTTGGGTTTCCGTCCGACACACAGCGCGCTTAACGCTCACTTTCCTACTTAGTTCTACCTCTAGCACGTAGTGGTCGCTACCTAGATCCTGATGCTTGTTCGTCCACTTGACTATGCCAGTTCTATGGCAGAGAGTCAAGTCCGGGTTTGTGTCCGCTGACACACTGTTGCCCACCCTCGTCGGGCATCTAATTTCGTTAGTGATGTAGAGGTTTGACTCAGTGATATCTTCCAACAGCGTTTGACCCTTCGGGTTGCTGTTCGTGTAACCCCATTCTCGATGTCTGGCATTAATATCGCCGGCTATTATTAGTGGGTTCTTACCTGCCAGGCTAATCGCTCTCTTAAATATCGGGCCAAACCTCGCCTTTGTGCACTTCGGGGAATGTTTTTCCAGGTCGTCGATGCGCAATCACGTGACACGTGGGTGACGTAGCCTTCACGTCACGTACAGTCATGGACAATATTTTGCGAGACGCCGGAGCCCCGTTTCAAAGCTGCCTCTGGGCCACTAGGCGGCGTGGTGCGCGCGTCGAGGTTGCGCGGGCCGATGACTAGGCGCATGCCCGTCCTATATGCGTCCGCTGGCCTTTCTCCTCGCTCGTTTTGTTTGAAGCGCTGCTTATTCCGCACTTGGGCGCGGCTGGCGCTGTTTACTGCTCGCGCCGCTCGAGCTATGCGGCCGTCGTGCTCGGCGTGCAGCCAGTCGAAAGCGATAACAGCGCTCGTGCACGGGGCCCGCCACCTTTATACCGAATCATTTAGATCTGTTTCTTTCTTTCTTTCAATAATAACATAACTTCTGGCATGCGATAAAGGTCTCGTTTCTGCAAACTGCCCACTGCGATGAAAACATCTCGATAAAGACACTCGGTCCTTATGCTTCAACTGCGAGCGTTAGCGTGCATCGCAACTCATTCATAGTTATTGTGCCGACCAAAAGTTTATTGTCATAAAACAAAAAATAAAAATAAAACAATGCAGACATCACTGGCAAACGAAAAATTCCTAATACTTGGTGAAACCGCCATCAGCAGCGATGACGCTTGCCAACCGGCGTGGCATCGATTCGTAAAGGGAACGAACCACATCTGTGTCCGCACGAAGCCTTTCCCATTCACCTCTGATCGCTTCCCAGAGTGTGTCTGCGTTGGCATTCCCAATGTGAGACCTCATCAGGTGAGCTTTCAATAGGCCCCACACATTTTCAATGGGACTCATGTCGGCTCCCTTCGGAGGCCATGGCAGCTGCCGCACGCCACGAGCGTCGAGAATAGCGCTCACTTTTCGAGACGTGTGTACAGGACTCCTATCTTGTTGAAAAAGGTAGAATCCATCTGGGAATGGTCCGTCAAGGACATATGGCGTTAACACACTCTCAATGATGTCGACGTAGGCGTCCGAGGTGAAGGATCCATCGACTCTCACCAGAGGCCCCAGTCCATTTCTTGACATGGCGCCCCATACAGCCACGGAACAGCGACCACTGGAGAACACATTTTGCACGTATGGCTGGTCGTATCTATATAGGAGAAGAAAATCAGTGCAAAGTTATAATTTGGGTCTTATGCATCAGGTTGAGCGCGAGTGAAAACTAACTTTTCCGTGTAAAAGGGTTTGATTAGCAACTGTGAATCGTTTCTAAATAGTTAGTACTTGAACCACGCTACTAAATGACAAGAGTTGTTTCGGAAGAGCAATTACTTTAGAGTAAATTGCGGCATCGGCACTAAGAAGCGTTTGCTAATGGACTCTCTTCGGAAGGGCGCTTCTATCAACATCGTGCACCTCCGAGATATTGCATGCTGAGGAGGAGTATTCGGCATTGTTTACGACGTATATTTCATTTGGGAACACGAAGACAGCAGTTTGCCGCTATATCCTACTTTATTCGTATTCTTCATATAAAATATTCAGGATTTACTTAGACGCAAAAAAAAGGGTATCCATACCTGCAATTCACTGGCCTCCAAACTCGGCAATTCTGGTCCCAGCGGGTGGAAAAAGAAGACTCGTCCGAGAATATAACTTCGGACCAGTCGTCCACAGTCCACCCTTTCAGAGAGTTGGCGAACTCGAGCCGTTCCTTGCGCTGTTTAGTTGTCAGATGCGGCTTCTGGGCAGCCATGCACGATCGGAGACCAATTTCTTTGAGCCGCCGCCTGATAGTTTTAGCAGATATATTCAGTGCAGGTTCCTTGCGGATTTCTTCTGCAGTCATGAAGGGGTCGGCCACCGATGCCGCTATGATCAGGAGGTCATCTTCTTCTGTTGAAGCTCTCGGTCGACCTGGGCGCTTGGAATCTGCCAGGCTGCCTCCATTGCGGAAAACGCGAATGGTTCGGGCTACTGCAGATTTGGAACGACCGGTACGGCGAGCAATTTCTCGCTGGGGAACACCTTCCACGAAGAGACATTCAATCAGTCTCCTGTCGTCGATCGGCACTCTTGGAGGCATTTTGCAACTGGCAGGATTTGCGATGAAATTATATAGGTTTTCCTGGATATCGCTAACCAATCATAAATCAAGTAACGTCGATGGCTGAGCAGAAAATATAGGCGTTATGTGGGAAGAGTGCTTGCGCTATCTCGCCTTTCTACGATCAGACGATGCAAGCATGTGCTCATCAGCCTTATCACGTAGGGGACGTAAGGCCGTAAAATGTACTGTCATTTTATGTGATGCATCGTCTGATCGTAGAAAGGCGAGATAGCGCAAGCACTCTTCCCACATAACGCCTATATTTTCTGCTCAGCCATCGACGTTACTTGATTTATGATTGGTTAGCGATATCCAGGAAAACCTATATAATTTCATCGCAAATCCTGCCAGTTGCAAAATGCCTCCAAGAGTGCCGATCGACGACAGGAGACTGATTGCATGTCTCTTCGTGGAAGGTGTTCCCCAGCGAGAAATTGCTCGCCGTACCGGTCGTTCCAAATCTGCAGTAGCCCGAACCATTCGCGTTTTCCGCAATGGAGGCAGCCTGGCAGATTCCAAGCGCCCAGGTCGACCGAGAGCTTCAACAGAAGAAGATGACCTCCTGATCATAGCGGCATCGGTGGCCGACCCCTTCATGACTGCAGAAGAAATCCGCAAGGAACTTGCACTGAATATATCTGCTAAAACTATCAGGCGGCGGCTCAAAGAAATTGGTCTCCGATCGTGCATGGCTGCCCAGAAGCCGCATCTGACAACTAAACAGCGCAAGGAACGGCTCGAGTTCACCAACTCTCTGAAAGGGTGGACTGTGGACGACTGGTCCGAAGTTATATTCTCGGACGAGTCTTCTTTTTCCACCCGCTGGGACCAGAAGTGCCGGGTTTGGAGGCCAGTGAATTGCAGGTATGGATACCCTTTTTTTTGCGTCTAAGTAAATCCTGAATATTTTATATGAAGAATACGAATAAAGTAGGATATAGCGGCAAACTGCTGTCTTCGTGTTCCCAAATGAAATATACGTCGTAAACAATGCCGAATACTCCTCCTCAGCATGCAATATCTCGGAGGTGCACGATGTTGATAGAAGCGCCCTTCCGAAGAGAGTCCATTAGCAAACGCTTCTTAGTGCCGATGCCGCAATTTACTCTAAAGTAATTGCTCTTCCGAAACAACTCTTGTCATTTAGTAGCGTGGTTCAAGTACTATTTAGAAACGATTCACAGTTGCTATCAAACCTTTTTACACGGAAAAGTTAGTTTTCCCTCGCGCTCAACCTGATGCATAAGACCCAAATTATAACTTTGTACTGATTTTCTTCTCCTATATAGATACGACCCGCCATACGTGCAAAATGTGTTCTCCAGTGGTCGCTGTTCCGTGGCTGTATGGGGCGCCATGTCAAGAAATGGACTGGGGCCTCTGGTGAGAGTCGATGGATCCTTCACCTCGGACGCCTACGTCGACATCATTGAGAGTGTGTTAACGCCATATGTCCTTGACGGACCATTCCCAGATGGATTCTACCTTTTTCAACAAGATAGGAGTCCTGTACACACGTCTCGAAAAGTGAGCGCTATTCTCGACGCTCGTGGCGTGCGGCAGCTGCCATGGCCTCCGAAGGGAGCCGACATGAGTCCCATTGAAAATGTGTGGGGCCTATTGAAAGCTCACCTGATGAGGTCTCACATTGGGAATGCCAACGCAGACACACTCTGGGAAGCGATCAGAGGTGAATGGGAAAGGCTTCGTGCGGACACAGATGTGGTTCGTTCCCTTTACGAATCGATGCCACGCCGGTTGGCAAGCGTCATCGCTGCTGATGGCGGTTTCACCAAGTATTAGGAATTTTTCGTTTGCCAGTGATGTCTGCATTGTTTTATTTTTATTTTTTGTTTTATGACAATAAACTTGTTGCTTAAGGATTATTTCTCTCTTTTACGCTTTTGGTCGGCACAATAACTATGAATGAGTTGCGATGCACGCTAACGCTCGCAGTTGAAGCATAAGGACCGAGTGTCTTTATCGAGATGTTTTCATCGCAGTGGGCAGTTTGCAGAAACGAGACCTTTATCGCATGCCAGAAGTTATGTTATTATTGAAAGAAAAAAAGAAACAGATCTAAATGATTCGGTATAAAGGTGGCGGGCCCCGTGCACGAGCGCTGTTATCGCTTTCGACTGGCTGCACGCCGAGCACGACGGCCGCATAGCTCGAGCGGCGCGAGCAGTAAACAGCGCCAGCCGCGCCCAAGTGCGGAATAAGCAGCGCTTCAAACAAAACGAGCGAGGAGAAAGGCCAGCGGACGCATATAGGACGGGCATGCGCCTAGTCATCGGCCCGCGCAACCTCGACGCGCGCACCACGCCGCCTAGTGGCCCAGAGGCAGCTTTGAAACGGGGCTCCGGCGTCTCGCAAAATATTGTCCATGACTGTACGCGTATCCCGCAGAGTCTTTTTTTTTTTCCTTGTAAGAGATAGCGCTCGCGGCAGTTTGTTTTGTCCACACCATGGTTCCTCCTCCAACACAGTCTTCTCCCCTCCCCCATAGTATCTAGGCACTATACCCATGGCTCCAAGCAGTGCTGACATGACTATGGGAAGCAGAAAAACAGAATTTTCCTCCCCCGCGGAATCATCATCATCATCATCATCAGCCTGATTATACCCACTGCAGGGCGAAGGCCTCTCCCATATTTCTCCACTTAACCCGGTTCTGTGCTAGCTGCATCCACTTGACCCCTGCGAACTTCTTAATCTCATCCGCCCACCTAACTTTCTGCCGCCCCCTGCTACGCTTTCCTTCCCTTGGAATCCAGTTTGTTACCCTCAGCAACCATCGGTTATCCTCTCTTCGCACTACATGTCCTGCCCATGTCCATTTCTTCTTCTTAATTTCTACTAGAATGTCGGTAACTTGAGTTATTTCTCTGACCCACTCTGCACGCTTTCTATCTCTTAATGTTACCCCTACCATTTTTCGTTCCATAGCCCTCTGGGTTGTCCTCAACTTAAGTAGAACTCTCTTGGTTAGCCTCCACGTTTCAGCCCCATAGGTGAGTACAGGCAAGATGCAACTGCTGTATACTTTCCTCTTGAGCGATACCGGTAAGCTGCTAGTCATAATCTGCGAGTGCTTGCCAAATGCGCTCCATCCCAATCGTATTCTTCTTGTTATTTCCTTTTCGTGGTCCGGGTCTGCGGTTACTACCTGTCCTAAGTAGACATATTCGCCTACTACGTCCAGTATTTCGCTACCTAATGTAAACTGCTGTTCCTTCCCGAGGCTGTTGAACATTACCTTAGTCTTCTGCATATTGATTTTCAAGCCTACATTTCTACTTTTCCTGTCTAGGTCATCAATCATTATTTGCAGTTCATCCCCCGAGTTGCTTAGCAAGGCAATGTCATCAGCAAATCGCAGATTACTGAGGTATTCTCCATCTACCCTTATCCCTAACTGCTCCCATTCCAAGTCTCTGAATACTTCCTCTAAACAAGCTGTGAATAGTACTGGGGAGATTGTGTCTCCTTGCCTAACACCTCTCTTTATGGGAATTTTGTTACTTTCTTTATGCAGAACTATTGTTGCTGTGCAGCCGCTATATATATCTTCGAGCACTTTCACGTATGGCTCGTCTACCCCCTGATTTCGCAATGCCTGCATCACCGCCGAGGTTTCAACTGAGTCAAATGCTTTTTCGTAATCAATGAATGCTATGTATAAGGGCTGGTTATATTCCGAGCATTTTTCTATCACCTGATTTATGGTATGGATATGATCGATAGTAGAGTACCGTTTCCGAAACCCTGCTTGATCCTTTGCTTGATTGCAGTCTAAGGTTGTCCTGATTCTATTAGCGATTACCTTAGTAAATACCTTATACGTAACAGACAGTAAGCTGATTGGTCTGTAATTTTTAAGGTCCTTAGAGTCCCCTTTCTTGTGAATGAGGATAATGTTTGCATTCTTCCATGGTTCCGGTACCGTCGATGACACCAGGCACTGCGTATACAGGGTGGCCAGGTTTTCTAGCACGATATCCCCCCCGTCCTTCAGCAAATCTGTAGTTATCTGATCCTCTCCAGCTGATTTCCCCCTTTTCATAGTTTCTAGTGCTTTCTTGACCTCGTTCTTCGTCACTGGCGGAACATCTAACTGTTTTTCCCTACCGCCAATCTCATTACGGTCCTGACTACTTTGGCTACTGTAGAGATCTGTATAGAACTCCTCGGCTACTTTGACTATCCTTTCCATATTAGTGATGACGTTGCCCGCCTTGTCCCTTATCGCATACATCTGGTTTTTGCCTATGCCCAATTTCTTCTTTACCGCTTTAAGGCTTCCCCCGTTCTTTACAGCATGCTCAATTTTCTCCATGTTATACTTTCTAATATCGGCCACCTTGCGCTTATTGATCAGCTTTGATATCTCGGCCAATTCGATCTGGTCTGTTGGATTGGAAGCTTTCATACTCTGGCGTTTCTTAATCAAATCTTTCGTCTCCTTAGACAGCTTACCGGTATCCTCTCTAACTATCCTACCGCTTACTTCTACCGCGCACTCAGTAATGATATCTCTGAAATTATTGTTCCTTGCCTCTAGGGTAATGTCGCCATCCTCAGTTAGAGCTGAATGCGTGAGCGCAAATTCTGTGCGTTCGCAGTTTTTTGCTCTCGTTCTCATTCTTCCGGTGGTCTGGCGGGGTTAGAGCTACGTGGTATTCCAAGCGACAGGGGGACTTCGAGTCTCGAGTCTGCTTCTTCGCAGCGCGCTGCAGGGATTGTTTGCTTCCTCACTACAATGAAAACGTGCAAAGTACTGACCTTATGCGGGACCGAAAATACATTCAGTACCTGCGGATGAGTTATTTACACACACGCGCGCCCACAAAAAGTAAATAACTTTAACTGAATGAGAGCATCTCGCGTGTAAACGTTGATGTTTGGAATTAAGCTGTGAAATTATTCAAGATGGTACTTATCTTATGGAGAAACAATTTTGCATCACTACACACACACACACACACACACACACACACACACACACACACACACACACACACACACACACACACACACACACACACACACACACACACACACACACACACACACACACACACATATATATATATATATATATATATATATATAGGGGAAATGAGGGTGCTCGTTATAATACATGAAGGAAAGAAGCCAACAGTCGGCGAGGCCAAGGAAAGCGTTGGGGATGGTACTTTATGTCTTTTTTTTAATGTTTACTTGGATAATCACAGAAATTAGTAATGTAATCTGTTTAGGGGAAAGATAATTAAACACAAAGTAGAAGAAAAAACAACGTGCCGATGGTGGGCAGTCTTGAAGCCATAGGTAGCGTAAGAGGGTTCTAGCACAGCTTTCGCCCTCGCTCTTGATCACGTTCTACGTGACGCTGGCGGTAACAAAGGACGTCCCACGTCCGCCGCTATGGCTGAGGGTGGCGCTGGTGAACACTCTCAAGGTCCGTATACAGACAACATAAATACCCAAGAAAGTAGCAGGGGGGACAGCGGCCGATGTAGCTCAGTTGGAAGAGCACCGGACGCGTTATTCGGAGGTCGTGGGTTCGGATCCCACCATCGGCACGTTGTTTTTCTTCTACTTTGTGTTTAATTATCTTTCCCCTAAACAGATTACATTACTAATTTCTGTGATTATCCAAGTAAACATTAAAAAAAAAGACAAAGTACCATCCCCAACGCTTTCCTTGGCCTCGCCGACTGTTGGCGTCTTTCCTTCATATATATATATTATTTTTCACATTGAGGCGTAAAATTTTAGGTGCAAAATGGCCGATTGAGCCAAGCACATGCGCACAGCAAATCTTCAGTACTCCTTCCGCTGCCGCTCAGGCCAAACCAGCCCATAATCACAGCTGCGGGGAACAAAAAGAAGAAAGGAAGCCAGCTTGCACACTGCTTCGCCGAGGGCAGCTCCAAGCTGTCACGTTTGAAACCACGCTGTCTACTTTGGCTAGCCTGCCCCCCCTCCTTTGAGCTTTTCCCCACTATTGGGGTGAAATAAATACAAAAGAAACCCTCCTCCAGCTCGAAGCCGTGCTCCGACGGCCAAGTGCTTTTCTCACTACCCCAGTAGAAAAAAAAAAAGACAAAAAGAAAAACGGCGGCAGACACGCAGAAGTGACGTAGCTATACGTCACTTTTGTGTGATTGCGCATTGACGACCTGCAAAAACATTCTCCCTGCGTTGATAGCGTTGATAAGGGAGAATGTTTTTGCAGATCGTCGATGCGCAATCACGTGACATATGGGTGGCGTAGCCTACACGTCACGTACGCTTATCTCGCGGAGTTTTTTTTCCCCCTGTAAGAGGAAGCGCTTGCGGCAGTTTGTTATGTCCGTTTTGTTAGAACCGCTTTGTTCACGTCATGGCTCCTCCTCCAATGCAGTCTTCTCCCCTCCTCCACTGCTCCAAGCAGTGCTGACATGACTATGGGCAGCGGAAAAACAGAATTTTCCTCCCCCAGGGGAATGAGCGAGCGCAGAGTTTGTGTGTACGCAGTCTTTTGCTTTCCTTCTTTTTCTTCCGGTGGTCTGCTGGGGTTAGAGCTGGTATTCAAAGCGACGCAGGGACTTCGAGTCGCGAGTCTGCTTCTTCGTAGCTCTCTGCAGGGATTGTGAGTTTGCTTCCTCACTACAATGAAAACGTGCAAGAGTACCGACCTTATGCGGGGCCGCAAATATATTCAGTACCTGCGCATGAGTTATTTGCACACGCGCGCGCCCACAAACATGCAGTTTTGTAGTGGCAAAAAGCAAATAACTCTAACTGCATGTGAGCATCTTGCGCGCAAACGTTGACGTTCTTAAGCCGTGAAATTATGCAAGATGTTACTTAGCTTACAGAGACATCACTACACACACACACGTGTATATATATATATATATATATATATATATATTGTAGGGGGTGTGTTTATTCAGTCCACGCAGAGGGATTCAGCTGCTCAGGATGAATTCGCAGCGGAGCGTCAGGCGTATCGAATCACGATGACAACGAACTTCTTCGTCCTCGAGAGCGCCAGCACGCGATGCATGTCAGTGGCAATAACGATGAAGATTACCACACTACAATATATATATATATATATATATATATATATATATATATATATATATATATATATATATATATATATATATATATATATATATATATATATATATGTTGTATGTACATAATTCAGGCGTAACTTTTGGACTTTAAAGGCCCGTTCACACTTGCGACTAGCAGCGGTCGCGCGACCGTTTTGGTCGAAAAGCGACAGTCGCAAATGGTCGCATCGGTCGAAAAGCGACTGCCGCGGGCCGATCGGGCACTGCTCGAATTTCTAGTCGCGCGACTACTAGTCGCAAACCATTTCACCAATCAGCGAGGTCCCGGAGTACTCGATCGAGCACCTTCTCGATGCAATTAAAGAATACCCCTTCCTTTTCAACAAACGGCATCCGGAATTCAAAGGCAGGGAGAAGGATATGGCCTGGGAGGAGATTGGAGAGATATTCGGACTATCCGGTAAGTACTATGAACTTTTGAGAAATGGGTTTTTCACGCAGGCGCAACATTTTATATCGACACCGTCTATTCATCGTCGGCGTTCTCGCCTGAAAAAGCTGAAGTGTCTGGCAAGCGGCTGCTACCGACGTTCGCTGTCAGCGCCCTGCAGCTTTCCTACTCCCAACTCGTTTTTCGTGAAGGCGACAGTCGCAAGTGTGAACATAGCTCCTCTCCTCTGGTCGCGCGACTGGTAGTCGCGCGACCTCATCTAGTCGCAAGTGTGAATAGACCTTTAAGGTGCAAAAGCGGCTGATTGAGCCAAGTAAACGGCACAGCAAATCTTCAGCACTCCCTCCGATGCCGCTCAAGCCGAAACCAGCCCATACATCACAGCTAGGGAAAAAGAAGAAAGGAAGCGTGCATACTGCTTTACCGAGGGCAGCTCCAAGCAGTCACTCGTTTGAAACCACGCTGTCTACGTTGGCTAGCCTGCCCGCCCCTAAAGCCCCTTTATTGAGCGGCTTTACCCGCCCCTCCTTTCAACCTCTCCCCACTAATAGGAAAAAAATACAGAAGAAAGCGTGCGTGCTGTTAAGTGCGGACGGCTAGATGCCCTCCCTCCGCCAGCTCGAAGCCGCGCTCCGACGGCCAAGCGCTTTTCTCACTGCCGCAGTAGAAAAAAAAAAAAAAAAAAAGTCGACAGAGCACGCATAAGTGACGTAGGTTTGCGTCACTTTTGTGTCACATGATTGCGCGTTCACGATCTGCAAAAATATCCTCCCCGTAGATAGAGCCACGGTAGAAATGCGGGAGGAGGAGTGGCGGCGCCGGAGGAGGAGAGAGGAGTTGGCGCATCTTTTAGTTTATTGAGGGATTTTAATGCTGCCTAAATGCTGCCCATCGTCTAGCGCCACCAAGTGGCCGAATGTCTTGGCGCGTGGCTGAGCGTCGTCCTCGTCTGTCTCGGGCTTCACTTTATTAAAAAAGGCCAGCTCGGTTGTTCTGTTTGCTACGTGTGTTGGTGACAATATGCTTCAGGTGGGTTACACCAATTTATTTCGGGGCAGTTGAAGTCACCTAGTATCAAAAGGCGGGAATGCAAAAGTTTAGATATCATGTGAAGGGTGTCATGACAGGAAGGGAAAAACGAAGCGTCACTGTCTGGTGCCAGGTAGCAGGCGAAGATTACTGTTTCTAGAGATGAGGCTTTCGAAAAGATAAGTAGTATTTCGAGAGGAGAGTCAGTCGTTAGTGTATGAAACTGCACATTGCAATGGGTGACTATTATGACTTCACCGCCACTTTTACCTATGCGGTCATGGCGGAAGACGTCGCAGTTGTAAAATATGGCCTGTACTTCGTTATCGCTGATGCTCTCATTTAGCCATGTTTCGGTTAGGACATTCAAGATAAGCTAATTATTTCATCGGGCTTAGGCAGGAGGCTTCTAATATTTGTGCAAAGTATTGAAAGGGAGTTAGGAGGATGTTTTGGTGGGGTTAGTTGATAGCTATGGAGTTCGAAGTGAAACAGGTGGTGATGAGTGATCGTATGTGTGTGGTATTTCCAATTACCATCCGGTCATGCCGGAGAGTGAACTTTTTTCTGATCGCGTTTAGAGTAATCTATCACGTTACTCTAAAACCTGCACGGAAACCTGATGCTCTCCCGTTCTCCTGACATACATCGGGGAAATACACAAATAATAAACAACGAATAACAGTTCTGCTCTTAAATGTTTAAGCAAATCGAATTGAATTTCAGCATGTTCGTAAAGCTTATCTTCTTCATCAAATTAGTGTCTGTCATATTAACGGCATCTTACGCAACACGAGAAAAAAAAAGTCAAAAAATAAAAAATATGTTCGCTCGTGACACCTTATTTTATATTAGAAAGGAATTTCGTTAAGGCATTTTGGGACACCGCGATGGATTGCGATAACGCGGATAAACGCTAGCTAAGTGTTGGTTCAGAAGCTACAGCTATGCATGACCCAAAAACTGAGCAGGGATCTCTGATTTAGTTTTAACAAGTGATCATAATACGAATTCTCGTTTTTAGGATAGCTGTAGCCATCGCTATCTCATGGCCGTAAGCAGCGATCGCCTCGTAACTGAGCTTTAAAGGGCAACTCCGGTGGTTTTTTCATCATTTTGTGTTTTTAATTGAATTACATTCCTCGGCACGTCCTGACTCCAACACAAAAAACCGTGTTCCAAAATTCCAATTAGAAGTATTTTTAAAAAAGAAAAACAGCAAATCGAAACCGAAACTGATTTCACGGCCAGAAACGACGTCACATTTGACGATATGGTGACGTCACACTCAGTATTAGAAAAACACTCGTACGTGCGTTGGATGGTAAAAATAAAGTATGGAAATCATGCCGCACTGCGTAAAATGTCTGAGGTAGTTCAATATAAACCTCACAATTTCATAATCACGCGGGAAGTAGACATTAATGCCTGTATACTGTTTGTGACGTCAGAAATTCAGTGTTGCCCGCAGAAATACTCTCAACTTAAGCATGAAAACGGCATATTTTAAAGCCGTATTGCGCGTGAACGGATTATCGTACGGCACTCAAATTTTGTAGAATGCGTCAGGACGGGGAGAAGAACCTGTGGTAAAAGCTTCACTACAATATTCGAATGTCAAAAAACCCCCGGAGTTGCCCTTTAATAGTGTTCCATGGCTCGAGACGGTAAAGACGTATTCACGATCCCGACATCACGCAAAGGCCAAGAACAGTGAACCCGCATAGCGCTCGGTACATAGAGCTGAGAGGCACCTCTGTCACCCTTGTCATCACTCGTATTATCCGTAGTAATGTTTTCATCTGTAATGAAGAGGAAAACTAAAAAGTCACGTCATGGGGCTATGTGCTGCAAAATCTCGCTCATAACAGGCTTCATGTGCTTGTACCGAGCTCTTTTCAATAACTTCGGAAATAATTAGGTGTTCCTAGCTTTCAGGTTTCGCGTGGTAAAATATTTGACGTTCGGAGCCACGCTGAGCGTAGGGGGACAATAGTGCAAACTAGAAGAGCTTGACCAGATGAACCAGCCTATATATTTATTAAACTTGTCATTATTCTTAAATTTGCACTTTACGTTACAGGCCTTCAAGTGCATGGAGTTTATTGGTTATAGCTCCATAAGAGACATGGAAAAGGAAATATGCATTGGACGACGAATGAGATTTCTTCGATAAAATACAATTTCCGCTTGGGGCCACTGTTTTGTCGTCATTGCCCGTGAAAATGCTCTTGTATATACCACTACAACTAGGCCAATCCCCCCTTTGGGTAGTTCCATGTTTCAAGAGGCCAACAACAACAACAGGCGCTTCAATTGGCACTGGGTAAGAAATTCACTTCTACTGCCCCTGGAGACATACGGAGTTTCACGTGCGTGGCTTCAATTGCTTTTTCTTACCTCTATGATGCGGGGCGAGCATGCACATTCCAGTAACCCGAAAAAAAAAAAAAAGGGGAAACGTTGAGGCAAGTTATCATTGTAATTGCCCTTGAGATACATCGGTCACTACAGAAAAGACTATTAAGTTTCATTTTATGTTTCGTTCACTCGAGCAGTTACTTCGATCGGGTTGTCGCGGTGCGGATGCTCAAGTACAGGGCGACGAAGGCAGCCTCAAGGTTATCAGTGCTATTAACCTAGATGGTTGCTCTTCTGCATCGATATGACATTACCACTGTCTGAGGATGCAGTGGTGTCTCGTCTGCGGCTTGAGCGATTCCCCCTTATTTTCGTATTTTCGTTATTGGCTTTGGTAAATGGAAGCTTTGCATTAATTCTACGCTTTCGCGGTGCGCACAGTCCCAAGCACGCGTAATTCACGTGCCAACCGGATAACATGCTGTGCGAGAAGCAACACACTGCTAGGAAAAAAAAATATTTAAGAGCCCTGCAGGATCTGCATTGGAGTAATGCGAAAGCACGGATGCTGCTGTTTGTTGCTTCTGGTTGCTTCTAGTTGCTTAATTCACTTCTTGTTTACCCATTTCATTGGTACTTTCAAAATGCGTGCCAATCACTTCCTATGCCCTTTTTCGGCTCTACTTCCAGTTGCGTGACATCACGTCTCCTACGTCACATTAATTCACTTCCGTTTACTCATTTTTGTCTTTGGTACTTTCAAATTGCGCGCCAATCCCTTCCATTGCCCTTTTTCGGCTCTACTTTCGGTTGCGTGATGCCACATCCTTTACGTCACCCTAATTGACTGCCTTAATTAACTATTTTAGTCTTTGGTGTTTTCAAATTACGCGCCAAGCCACTGGCTAATGAGACCATTTCGCCTTTACTTCAACATTTTTGCCTCTAAATAATTACCCCATTAACTTATTGGCCTAATTATTTTTTCGGACACAACATTACGTCACCCTCTATAAATTGACACCACTCATTAACATCTACCACTTCTCAATTACTCACAACTGCAGCGGACATGATTTTGCTGACGCGGCCTGCAGACGCTGTCTGCGGACAGAAATCTGTGAACATAGCGAAGTAATGTTTTCGCAATAATAAAATATTTCCTCGGTGGTGGCTTATATGCAGAAACTGGAAAACAAGGAGAAACAATTCAGCATATTTTGCTGGAATGTAGAAGTACGCATCCAGCTACCGAATCGGGAAAAGTTAGCATGCTAGAGGCCCTAGGTCCCTGTGATAACGAAGATAACAGGATTTCCGCTGCGGTAGGCATCAGTAAGCATTTGTTGCAGAACTCCTGACTTACATGCAGGGCAGTTACCTAAACATAGAAATTAGAAATTTAAAATTGAAAGGCGTTACAGAGTATTTGTAAGTTAAGATAAATTTCCACCTAGGATAAGGCTGAAGACTTGGCATAAAATGCTCGCAGACACATTAGTTATCCATTGCTGGTAGGTTGTAACTACACCCAATTGACCTCATTTCTGGTGGTTTTCTTTTGAGTATGATTTACTTTGAGATAAATATAGCTGCGCAGTAGTCTGTACTAACGCATTTCGTGTCTCACTGGCTGATTAGACTTGATTATATTACCTGGCCTTTAACTCCGCTTAAACCGATCAGTACGTGCGGAAACACTGTTTAGCATGGTTTTGCTTGGCGGTTTAGCCTTGAGAAACTGACACAGCGATGTCATTGCACGTAAAAGTCCTTCGGTGGCGGAAACTATTCCGCAGCCCTCTACTACGGTTTTTCTTTCCCACTTTCTTCCCTTCCCACAGGTCGCGACTCAGGTGTCCAGCGAGAAGTGTGAAAGATACTGCGCCTTTACTTTCCTCTAAACCAATTTGAAATGCAGCTTTTGCCTGGCGCCCGTATACTGTGAGATGTGATAGCACGTTAAAGAAGCCGGTTGTTCGAAGTTTCTGAGGCCCTCCACTACGGCGTCCCTCACAGCCTGAACCGCTTTGGGATGTTAAACCCTATAAGTCAAACTAACTATACTAAATGCATTTTGTTTATTTTGAGGAAAAAAAGCGCAGTATTTGCCTCGAGCCCTCCTCGGCGGGCACCTACACAAAGGGGTGGACATCTACGCGCAAGCAGACACGTACTAGCGCATACGAACAAGGACGAGAAACATGTAGACAACAAGAGTGCTAACCTTCAACTGATCGTTTATTGATATTATTGCACATTAAATACACCTTGCATCATGACGTCACCCGACGCAAACGTCCACATCACGTGGCCGTGCACAAAAATTCCAACTCTTTGGCCGTCAGAGAAACAGATGGTGTGCACAAGATGCACCCGCTTTTCTGATCAGATCGGCCTCGGTTACTTCCCTGACATCTTTGCACATATGCTTAGCTAATATCTTGCACGAGTTAAAAAAGGGTTTATACTCCTTTTCATTCTTGTCCGCATAATTACCTTGTGGATAGTGTGGATAGGATCGATGGTAGGTTATATTCCGCGCACTTTTGAATTACCTTGTGGATAGTGTAGATAGGATCGATGGCAGGTTATATTCCGCGCACAGAGAGAATGCACAGAGAGATTACCATCCCTGTAGTTGCCTGCATTCCTCCTATGCCCCAGTGATCTTTAATTGACACATCGGCCAGTTTGGCCGATCTGTCGCACAAGCGTTAGACTATTTTACAAGGCTCTCAACCTCGAATTAGTGCCTTTGCAGTAAAAACGTACTGTACAATGCACACGTGATGCCACGTGACATCTGAGTTCGGTTTTGGCCTTGATTCATGTAGAGCTCTTACCCTTCGCGTCCGAACCCCGCCGCGGTGTTCTGATCCCAAAGATGCAGGATCCAATCCCGGACGTGGCAACCGCTTTTGATGGATGCGAAAAGCAAGGCGGCCGTGTTCTGTGCGATGTCCGCACACGTTAAAAAAAAATCAGGTGGCCTATTTTTACGGAGCCCTCCATTACGGCGTCTCTCATAGCCTGGCTCGCTCTTGGACGTTAAACCCTATACACCAAGCCAAAGTTTCGCGTCTGAGACATAAATCTAGTAAAATGACGTTCAGCATTAAAATTCTTAAATTCTAGATCACAGTCATGCAAAAATGCATGCCGAATATGAAGCCTATGCTGTTGCAAGTGGATGGTCAGTCCCACGTGCCTGCCTGGGCGAGCATGCCGGGGCGAGCATGCCGGGGCGAGCATGCCGGGGCGAGCATGCCGGGGCATGAGTGAGTAGCCGGAAAGTCGAAAGAGTGAAGGGTCAGCTTCCAACATACAGCGACGGTGTTTGGGAAAGATTAGGCGAGGATTAATCCAGCAGCTTCACTTTCTTGCTAAAGTTCGCGTACATGCAGTTCAAACCCGTGCGAGCTCCAGGTTAGCACGAGCTGAGCGGCTTCTGTTCATCCCTCATCAAAGGGATTCAGGAAGTCCCAGTTACCTCAACTTCGACTGAAGAACACGGCTCACTGCTCGCCACTTGGTGTCACAACGCTCTTAAAGGGGACTATGTTACACGGCAGATAATCACATGTGCCTTACGTTTGCAACACAACAATCGCAGTGCCAACCAACCGAGAGATTTGTGTGATGTTAGTCGCAGGAGCGTAAGGCATCACAAAACATTTTTTCCGGCTATATCGAAGGGCATGCACCGAGTCGTGTGAACTTTATTTTTCCCCCGTGTGCTCAATTTTTAACATAAACACATAAACCTTAAAAATAAACGGAAACATAAACATTTTAAATATAAGTATTTTAAACATAAACCGTAGCACTCGCGAGGTGTACCAGGTCCGTCCAGGTCCGTCCAGCCCTTAAGATGTATCCTGTGCTCGTGACGATTAGTTAGTACTGCAACAGAAAACCGATTAAAAGTGCTTTTAGCAATAAATAGCAGGAACCTGCAAGCGTCCCAGGACAGGATTTACAGATATAATTATTGTTGCGTGGCAAACTTAGACATGCGAATAAATTGGGCTGAAATAAAACCCCGTTGCAAATATGCACTTGTCAGAAAAGTGTGAGTATGTTTACCCTGGAGAACAGCTATTAGTACCCGGTATTTCGCCGAAGTTGGACGGAGTTCGTACCAGCTTCTCGAACAACCAGGAACTAGCAATTGGCAGCTGCTACGCATTAATTTTGCTTCTTAAAACATGAATGCTTCGTTCGCTAAAACAAGTTCAAAGGCTCTGGCTACAATTGCGTCATTGCGTAGTAATCAGTTGTGGGTAGCTGACGAAAACACAAAGCGGCCAATGCGTCAGTGTTCGGAAACTCTCGTCCAGGCATGGAAGGCCAGCTCCCAGAGAACCGAAAGCCGACCTCGCCATTCCGCGAATGGTACAGAGGGAAGGCAATTCGATTAGAAGCCTAGGCGTGGCCTGTATCTGTCTCCCCTCTAAACAACCGACCGTGGTTATTATCAGGCGCGAGCGGCGGGAATTGCATTAGTGCATCACGGCTGCCCTTGACCTACGGAAAAGCATCCGCGTGTGACGATTGGCAGCGTTGTTTTCATCGTGGGCAGGTTGTGTACAGCGTTTGTACCCGACCTGTTTGCTGACAGTGATTCTGAAACACACGAAACATGGCGCAGTCAGCTCAATAATTAGCAGCGTAATCACTTTTTCGAGCTTTGTAAACAGCTTCTCAGTATTTCGACTAAACGTTCCGAATGGGGCAATCAGTTCTACTCTTCTGCGGCAAACAGAAATAAAAAAAAAATAAACAAGCAACATTTGAACGTGTCGCAAAGCGCTGGAAACTGCGCAGAACGCTTCTGGTCAGTAGTCCCGAACGAGCGATAATAAAGTCATCTCAGGTGTGTAGTTCTGTTTCTTTTTTTTTTTTTTTTACATTATCGTGGCGCGAAAGGAAAACAATTCTAAATGGGAACACGTGGATGGCTACCCAAGAATAGTATACCGCATTTACTGGAATCTAGGCCGATGGCAATTCACGTTTCTAAGCCGACAAACGAAAGTAGAAGCCCCCCCTTCTTCCCCCCGCCCCCTCCTTCTCGTGAGTGAGTAACGGCTGCAGTGTCTTCCTTTTTTTTTTTTTTTTTTTTTGCGTCTTGTGTAGGTGCCTCCTGCGTGCTAATTTTTTTCTTTTTGTTTTTTTTTTTCCAGTTACCGCTTTTTGTGATACCATGACGAAAATCTCAAGTATAATAAGCCCCATGACGAATTTCATATCTCGTGTTTAAAAAAAGAGAGAGTATTATAAATGGCCTAGATTAGAATAAATGCGGTGTACTATGACAGGATAACGACCACAAAGCCACACGTGGGCTCTGAGTGAAGGCGTAGCGAAAGACTAGATCGGGAATAATATTCGCATACCTGAGGTTCTTTGACGGACACTGGCATCGCACACTACATCGCATTTTGTGTTTCGCTTTATCGAAAAGCTCCCGCCACGGCCAGGATTGAACCCGACTCAGTATCCGAGCACCCGACCCACTCAGCTATCGCGGCTTAAATGCCCACGCTGCTTATACAACCCAATTATTTTTTTAACCATTTACAAATTTTAATTATTCCGATGGCATTAGCGTTCCCTTCACACCAAAATGGCCGCCGTCAGAAAAGAAATTGCCTGATTGGTAGAGGAAGTGTGGACGTCACAGATATAGAGGCTATTTCAGTTCGAGAGAAACTGGGAGCGGGTGGCCGCTGCTCTTCGAAAACCGCTGCCGCCGAGGGGCATTGCGAACATGCGGCCTCCAGGCTAGCACGGAGATTGCAACCGGCCATGCTTACAGTGCATGTTCCTTTTCTGGCAATTATATCCGGATTTCGACGGCAACGCTGCAAAGCATGGCGGCCACGTGCTCCTTGTTTCCCTTAAGTGCGAAACAGTTCGTACGTGACCACGAAGGACAATGCAGTCACAGAATGCAGTCACCCACAAAAGTTAAATACAAAAACGGCTTCTTGGTCTACCTAAAAAAATTTGAGGCCCTAGCTCAATAACCGATCGGTGGCGGGTGATGTGCTGACGAATGTAACTAAAAAACTGACGCACACAAATATAATACAGCTGAAAACTTGAATCATATCACATTTCCTTTTGAGAGTCTTATGCAAGCATACGTCGATGCTTTCTGGGCAGGTGTATTGCACAGCAAGAGAGACATTATATCCGAGAACGAATATAATTTTAGGGCTATTAAAGAAATTACCAAGTCAATTTTCAAATATTTGATTTTTTTGGGCCAAAATTGCGGTAAGGAAGGTCATCGCTGTAGAAGGTGACCTATTTTTAACTTGTCTTAACCAGCAATGCAGTTTAGAATATCGAACGCCAAAATTCTCATTTGAAAGCGCGTTGAATAAGTTTTCCCGCATAGCATATTTATAAGCTGGCGTGGCTATGTTGTGCCATCATCGCCTAAGTAAACGCCCGTATCATTAACTACACAAATGGACTCTGTACTCGATTCATAAGAAATGCGAGCGACGCCATTTTTAAACATGTCACTCGCATCTTGATGAGCCGGGAAAACCGTGCCAGGAAAACCGTTGGGTGGCGCCGATGTGGAGGCCACCGGAGCTCCGACCTGAACGTCTCTGCTAACATAGATGGTGGCACCACATTCTACTGCTAACTCGCATCTTCTTAAACGACGATTCTGAAAGTGTATATCACATATTTAGTGTTGGTTGATTGAGTGGGAGTGGTTGATAGTGCTATGACCGATTAGTTATAGTTGTGATCGGTGATCAGGGAGGTAAACTAGTGTGGAGAAAAATAATCTCGCGTCTGTGTCGCCGAGGTGGAATATGTGTGATAGAGCCTGTGGCTCGTACTACAGCGGCAACGTCGTCTCACATTGTACCATATGCGTGTATTAATGTGGGGGATGAGTCGTATTGTTGGTTGGCTTGTGGGATGTAACCTCCCAAAGTGGCTCAGGCTGTGTGAGACACCGTAGAAGAGGGCTCCGGAAATTTCGACCACCTGGAGTTCTTTAACGGGCACATATCGCACAACTGTTTTGTTTTCTCATGATGGTGGTGCTCGACCCCCAAAGAGATAGCAAGACGGATGCCGAGAAGGCGGGAGACGCTCTGTATGAGGCAGCTAGATGGTTGAAGCGAAAGGCGGATGACGAGGTACAAGGACTAGAACTGTGGCACTGAATGCGTTCGTTATAGCGTTACCCTTTAGGCGAAGCTTGAGTATCCTCCTAATTTTTGGCATTTTTTATTTCAACTACCCTGCCTATTAAATACATTTAAATAGTGGACTCACATTTAGGTTTAAAACCTTCAGTTACACAATACAGTATTTTCCTATATAACCAAAATTAATAGGTTGATATAGATACTTATACTATAGCACTATCCGAGATCCGCTACTCTAATCCGCTACCACGCACCGCCAGTACGGACGCAATGACTGGTGCCGACTCGAAAGGCGTGAGCGCCGCACCAACATGTGGCGCCTCTGGCGGCCTCAAGGTGACCTGCATATGCGCAGGAAAGCCCGTGGTAATGAATCATGGTAGCGGATCGCGCCACGCTATCTTCACCTCTCTTTTAAGCTCTACCACGTTCACGATGTCGCCTTGCTTTACAACCAACCTGCAGAGACCACACAGATGTATCTGTCATAGTTCTTAAAACAGAACTTGTAAGAGATAGAATCAATCACCCCATGCCATGCCATGCCATGCCATGCCATGCCATGCCAGGAGTAGTTAAAACAAAGAACCATGCACCGGGTTTGCTTTGGTTGTTGGTAAGGTGTCATCATTATCAGCCCGACTATACCCACTGCAAGGCGAAGGCTTCTCCCATTTTACTCCAGTTAACCTGGTCCTGTGCTAGCTGCGTCCACTTGACCCCTGCGAATTTCTTAACCTCATCCGCCCACTTGATTTTTCTACCGCCCCCTGCTACGCTTACCTTCCCTTGGAGTCCAGTTGGTTACTACTAGAGACCATCGGTAGCTCTCTCTTCACTCTATATGTCTTGCCCATGCCCATTTCTTCTTAGTTGCGACTAGAATGTCAGCAACTTGAGTGATTTCTCTAACCCACTCTGCGCGCTTCCTATCAACGTTACACCTACCATTTTCCGTTCCATAGCTCTCAGCATTGTTCTCAACTTAAGTCGAACCTTTTTCGTAAACCTCCATGTTTCAGCTCCATAGGTGAGTAGCAGTAGGATGCAACTGCTATACACTTTCCTCTTGAGCGATACCGGTGAGCTGCTGATCATAATGTTTGAGTACCTTCCAAATGCGCTCCATCCTAATCTTATTCTCCTAGTTATTTCCCTTTCATGGCCTGGATCTGCGGTTACTGCCTGTCCTAAGTAGACATATTCGCCTACAACCTCTACCGCTGCGCTATCTATTTTGAACTGCTATTCCTTTTCCAGGCTGTTCAACATTATCTTAACCTTCTGAATATTACTCTTTCTACTTCTCTTTTCTAGATCATTATTCATTAGTTGCAATTGGTCCCCTGAGTTATTTAACAAGGCAATGTAATCAGTGAATCGCACATTACTGAGATATTCTCTATCTACCTTGATGCTTAACTGATCCCATTTCAGGTCTTTGAATACACCCTCTATGCAGGCTGTAAGTAGCACTGGGGAGATCGTTTTTCCTTGCCTAAACCCTTTGTTAATTGTAACTTTATCGCTTCCTTTATGCTGAACTATGGATACTGCACAGCCGCTATAGATATCTTCCCCTTTCGCATATGGCTCTGATCTCGCAATGCCTCCATGACTGCTGAGGTTTCGACCGGACCGAGTCAAATACATGCTTTCTCGTAAACAATGAATGCTATGTATAGGTGCTGGTTATATTCCGCGCACTTTAGAATTACCTTGTGGATAGTGTAGATAGGATCGATGGTAGGTTATATTCCGCGCACTTTTGAGTGACCTTGTGGCTAGTGTAGATAGGATCGACGGTAGGTTATATTCCGCGCACTTTTGAATTACCTTGCGGATAGTGTAGATAGGATCGATGGTAGGTTATATTCCGCGCACTTTTGAATTACCTTGTGGATAGTGTAGATAGGATCGATGGTAGGTTATATTCCGCGCACTTTTGTATTACCTTGTGGATAGTGTAGATAGGATCGATGGTAGGAATCCTATTCCAAAATTCTGCTTCATCCTTTGGTTGATTAAAGTCTAAGGTTGCCCTGATAATTTTAGCGATTACCCTAGTAAATACCTTCTATGTAGCGGTTAATAAGCTTATTGGTCTGTAATTTTTCAAGTCCTTAGCGTCCCCTTTCTTTTTAATTAAGATAATGTTAGCGTTCTTCCATGATCCCGATACTTCCGATGTCATCAGGCATTGCGTATACAGGGTGGCCAGTTTTTATAGCACAATATCCCCTCCGTCCTTCAACAAATCTGCAGTTACCTAATCCTCCCCAGCTGATTTCCCCCTTTTCGAAGCGTCTAAGGCTTTCTTAACCTCGTCCTTCGTTACTGATGGAACGTCTGACTGCTCTTCATTACAGCCAATTTAATTTTGGTCCGGATTTCTTTGACTACTGTAGAGGTCCGTACAAAACTTCTCAGCTACCTTTAATATCTGATGCATACTCGTAATTATAGTGCCCGCCTCGTTCCTCGGTGCATACATCTGATTTTTGTTCATGCCTAATTTCCTCTTCACCGTTTTCAGGTTGCGACCGTTCGTTAGAGCAAGCTCAATTTTCTCCATGTTATACTTCCTGATGTCGGCCACCTTGCGATTATTGATTAGCTTTGATATCTCTGCCAGTTCTATCCGCACTGTTTGGTTGGAAGCTTTCATACTTTTGTGTTGTTAAGTCTTTCTGATCCTTGCAAAGTTTACCGAATTCCTCTCTAGCAATTCTACCACCTACTACTACCGCGCAGTCCCTAATGATTTCTGTGAAATTACTGTTCATATCTTCTAGGCTAGGGTCCGCTTCCTCGGTTAGCACTGCATATCTGTTCGGCAGCGAGAGCCTGAATTGTGCTCCTTTTCGCCTTGCGCTAATTCGTTGATGCACTTCTTCCTCACTAATCTGCTCCTTTCCGTCTTCAAATTCAGATTAATTCGGGACCTTGCCATCCTAAGGTCACTGCATCGAACCTTTCCGCTTACCTTTACATCTTGCACAATTCCAGAGCTAGAAAGGAGTATGAAGTCAGTCTCTGTCTCCCCATTAGGGCTTTTCCGTGTCCACTTCCGGTTCCTCCCTTTGCTGAAGGCATTCATGATTCGTAAGTTATTACGTTCAACAAACCGAACTAATACCTCCGCCCTGCTATTCCTTAAACTAATGCCAAGGTTGCCCGCTACCTAGTCTCTATAGCTTGCTTTCTGTCGCCCATAAATACAATATGCTGTGTTTCCAATCTCCTCATTGCCGATTCTACAACTTCGTAGACGCTTTCTACTGCCTGGTCATCATGACTACGTGCAGGCGCGTATGCTTGTACAACCTTCAAATTATACCGGTTATTCAGTTAAATTAAAATGCATGCCAACCTGTCATTAATGTGATGGAATTCCTCTATATTACTAACTATATACTTACTGACAAGGAAACATAATCCTAGTTCTCGTTCCTCTGTTAAACCTGGATAGCACAGTACATGCCCACCCTTCAGTACAGTATATGCCTGATACTGTACTGATATGCCTGATACTGATACGGCCTCCTAGCCTCACTAAGCCCTATGACATCCCATTTCATACCCCCTAGTTCCTCTAACAGCACTGCTAAACTAGCCTCACTAGCTAGCGTTCTAGCATTAAACGTTTCCAGGGTCAGTTTACAATGGCAGCCTGTCCGGAGCCAGATATTCTTAGCACCCTCCGCTGCGTCACAGGTCTGACCGCCCCGTGGTCAGTTGGTCCGGAGCTGCTTGTGAATGAGGGTCGGGGATTTGTAGGACTAATCATGGGAGGTTGTGCCCCGTTACTGCACCAGAATGGCCAACTCTTGTTCTTATGAGGGAGTGCGTTGCCGGTGGTGTTCACCGACATCAGGTCACGCACCAAACTCCATCGATACGCGGATTTCTTTTTATTCCGGTGGAGAATTCCGCGGCACCGGGATTCAAACCACGGTACTCTTGCATGCGAGGTGGATGTTCTACCTCTACGCCACCGCTGCGCTGGTGGGCCTGGTAATAGTTTCGAATGTTACTAGCATAAAATCGATCGCATCAAATAATTTGCTTTCATATTTAATGATGCTGACAATGTTTGTTTGTTTTTTTCTTTTTCAGCACAGAAACTTTACCTGCCTGCAGAATTCAGTGCATGTGCTAATGACGTGTGCGTCACATTGTAATCAGTTTGTAAATGCTTCACCTGAAGTCTCACAAATTTCTGTAAGAGAATAAATTTATTTATGAAGTTAGATCCCCTCCGAAATGAGAAGGCTTAATTCGCAATACATATCATTATAATCAATTTCGTAATATGCATGACGTTGCACCTCAAGATAACTTTATTGACGTCGATGTAGAGGCCCGTCCTCTCCCTCAGGAACACCCTAGGGACCTCCAAGGGAGAGGGAGCCCCGCAGGGGGAAGTCTTTCGCAAAGCGTCCCGGAAGCGCTGTGGGGTGTTTGAAATTCCCGCGCGTGGTCATTTGACTGTGTTGTAATGATCTTGTCGATCAATCAGGATTTTCGCAACACGAAGCCGCACGACGACGGTACGAGACGCCGGTTTTTGCTGAATGGCAGCCTTGCAGCTATATAGCTTCAAAATAAGCCGGCTCTTTTCTCGACTTGTAGTAACACATGTTTTCTTCTTTTGTTTTCATCTCATACATACTTAGGCCAATGAGGGAATCTAGCAAGCAATGTATTAAGTGCTAATTGGCCATTGATCGCTATGATTAGTTAAGTGTATCATTATTGAACGCACGAAATTAGAATTATTACCGATTAACTTCAACTTAGTATTTGCTTTGTATTAATTAGTAAACGACTGGTCGAAAGTATTCGAAAAAGCTACATGATGATGTGCATTTAAAAATGTTGCGCGATTACTAACTTTCTCATAAACGAAAATTGCGTGAAACTGCTGCAAATGTTCACCGCGGTGAAAGATGAAAGCGACCTCCTTTGCTAAAAAGAAAACAAACAACCGTAGTTTTGCCAGTGCCAATAACCCCATTTATATTCAATTCAGCAGAAGAACTCGATGCTACCACGAATTTCTGCCATCGGTGAAGCGAGGAAATTTTTCGCCTTTCGGTGAATTCCTCGGAAAGTGTGTTTTACGTGTCTAAAAACCCAGCGTGAGCGTATGAGATGGTGGGAAGAGCGGGGTTTGGATATTCAAGACAGCCAGCAGCATGCTCGAAGAGAGAGAGAGAGAGAGAGAAAGAGGGGTGAAAATAAAGCTGGGAGGATGCCAATATTGAAAGTTACAGGCGAAGCTAGCCTCGCAAGGAAAAGCCGGATATTGCTCCTCCTGAGAGACCCGACCCGTCCATTAACTGCCAAGGCGATGGCCTCATCACATTCCACGGATTTGGCGGCCAGTAAAAGCTAGTGTGAGTGGCATAGATATTGCACCTTCAAGGCTCAACTGTGCTTGCTGGAAGACGATTTTAAAAACTTTGGCCGCGCGACACTTACGTTTTGCGCTGATGAGTAGATTTTCGTTTCCGTTGCGCGTAGTGTGTATGCAATATGTCGTTTTTACCAGTGTTATCGTTAAAAAATATTTTTATGCCCTTCGTGGACCAGTTTGCTGCCATACTCACCAGGTGTCTCCATATCTAAGCTTTTTCGTTTTTGAGTACACTGCAGCGGTGGAAAAATGTACCGTATTTTGCTTCCTTTGAAAAAAAATTCCTTTTTCTTGGTCATATAAGCCGGCTCAAATCAGATTGACCCAATGTACATGAGCCCTTCGCCAGCGGATTTTGTTGTTAATTTATGGTTTTATAACGCAATTTGACGAGAGTAGTCAATAACCCGTAAGCTTCAACCCAGGTTCTTGATGACCGCCGAAAGTAACTTCTTTGTGAAAAGCAAAAACCGAGCAGCCGCGCCGGCTGGCGGAGCAAGCACGGAGCGCAGCGGCCGCGCTACGGTCGCCGTTGCTGGCCGCTGATCTCCAGCTGCGAGTGCGAGCTGGCTGACGTAAGCTTGCTTCCTTTCTTGACTTGATAAAGCGTAAGCGGATAGCACATTGAGAAAGGATTTGGTAAAGAGCGGGCACTTCCACAGGGCCCGCGGCCCAACTGACTGTAGCGCACCAAGCGGCCGATGCTTGACGCACATCCGCTATGGTTAAAGGCGCTCAGTTTAAATGCTAAATGCGCGCCCTGTTAGCCCATTGTGTTCTGTACGGCGCGATGTTGTTTTCCTATTCATTTTCAGCATTGAAATATAAAATCAGGTTACAATTGCTGCTGACTGGCTATCAACGCAGCTGCGTCAAGGCCTTTGCCAAATAGCAGTATTGCAGAAAAGATGCCAGGTGCTTTGAGGCATTAACATTTATCTTGTTTCATACAAAACCAAAACCGATACATTTTTTTCACCATTTGGTGCATAAAAGCAACCAGGCAGACAAAAAGTTGGATACATCAGCCGACGTGTATATTACAGAAAGGGGCAAAAATGTTAGACAAGACGAGAAATAATACACAGATAGACAAATGTAGCTTGACATGCAGATATACAAAGTATGACAAATGATACATGAGAAAATAGACATGCGCAATGCTCACAATACACTCGCGGCTCCCTCAGAGTACTCCGGAGTCCTTCACTACGGCGTCTCTCATAGCCTGAGTCGCTTTGGGACAGTAAACCCCACCAACCAAGCACAACCTGTATTTTATTTTAAACACAGATTTAAAGCAAATGCACTTCAAGTCGTCTTGGATATTATGCCCTAGGGAAAACATTGCTTTCAGACTAATTGCGCACCCCTTCCCCCACAATATCATGTGCTTTTGGATACGACCTTGGCAGCAAAATTCCGGTAGACGGTCACGTCTTTCATCCTCAGCATTGCCCGAAATAAGCTATAAAACATTTAGACTCATGTTACAAAGTGCCTTGCATTCATTTTACGATTAAAATGTAACTGGTTAAATTCATAGCCACAATGCAAAACAGTCTCAATATAACAATGGTTCCTCTATTAAGCGCGTCGTTATAGCCTGGGTCTCTTTGGGACGGTAAAAAATATAAACCAGCCGCATTATTATCACATGGTCAATTTATTGAAATCTGAAAATATTGCTGCCTTCGTAACCCGGACCGAAAAACCTCTGTTGACCTTTGCTCCACAATCTAACCTACTCGAAGTCCTTGTGGATAGTGTTCCTGTCTCTGCCCTCATTGAGACTAGTTCCCAACTCTCTGTTCTCAGTTCCTCGTTTCGTCGTCGCCTGAAGAAAGTCCTGACGCCAGCAGTTTCGCCAACCGTTCGTGTCGCCAATGGCAGCCCTGCTGTTGTGCTTGGCATGTGTACCGCCCGCGTAACGATTGCTGGTGGTCACACACCAGTCTTATTCACTGTGCTTCAGGAATGCCCCCATGACCTGATCCTTGGCCTTGACTTCTTGACCGCTCACTCAGAATGCTCAACCGGCATTCTACGCCTGGACCTTCCCCTCTGCCCTTAAGACCTCTCCACGCTACCTCACCTCCGCTCAGCAAAATATTCCCGCCTCCCTCCTGAAGCTGTTGTTTATATTCCTATGTGCCCTTTCCCGCCCGTGCCCGATTGAGACTACTTGGCGTGCCCAATTACAGACGTCGCCCTGCAGCGTCACATCATCCTCCCACACCTCATCGTACATGTATCTCAGAATCGCAACACTCTCCCAGTCCTAAACTTCAGTTTGTTGACCCAAGTCCTTCCCGACGGAATTTCATTAGCTGAACTTTCCCCGCTGACCGACTGTGAAGTTTCAGCCCTAACTACCGACCTTCCTTATGCACCTTGCACAGCCCTTACCGCTCCTGTGTTGTCTCCTTTCCACCGTGATCCTGTTTCCAGCATGACTGCGGCCGACCTGCAACCCGATTCTGTCGACACGCTCTACAAGCTGTCGCTTTCATATAGTGACATTTTTTATTTTAGGGCCCGACCTCTTGACCAAACGTCTGTTGTGGCCCACCGCATCGACCCCGGCGATGCTGCGCCTGTTCACAAACGACCGTATCGTGTCTCTCTTTCCGAGCACCAGGTGATTCAATGTAAAGTCGACAAGATGCTGACCGACGAGTGTTGAGTTTTGCGGCTAAGCGGTGCCCATCGATTCCAGAGTGGTGTTGCCCATCGGTGCGTGATTTCCACTCGTAACAATATGCACGCATATTAATATTTCAGGAAGCATTAAGGACATTTCATGCCTATTAACACATTTTTCAGGTCAATTAAGAATTATATCGTTGTACAAATACCTGATGTGCAAATTAAGTCACGCGAAATGGCAAGCCGAAAGTGAAAGTTCAAACCTATTCAGTCGTGGGATGCGGAACGTTGTTCCGGACCTCTCGCATGTTTGCGGCAATAGTTTCACCAGGGCACACAGCAGAGACTGCCGCAGCCTGGCATCAGCTGGAAAATTTACAGTAAAAGTATTTGTCATCGTGATACACGTTTTAGCGAAACTGTGCAAACAGATGAAACGTGAGAAAGCTGTAAAGGAATGAAATTACGCGTAAAATGCGCAGTCCGTCCTCACGAACAAACACGAAGCCCACGTAGACGGCCCTGCCCTTCCGGCGTCTGCTTTGGTCTCTGCCGGCTGCACCCGAGCAATGTGCTGCCAAGGAAAGGGCGTTGCGTGCAACGAAATTCACTCAACACTCCTTTTTGGTTGGAGTCATCAAGCTGCCTTGTTCGTTAGAATGCCTTACGCGTTTAATATCAGTACGCAGCTCCCGTAGCTTCAACTAATGAGTATATACTTGACTCAATCGGTTTTTTTTTTCGGTGATTCCTAATCTCCTTTTGTGACGTTTCATTCTGTTGAAGGAGATAAAAATTAGGTTTGCATGTGTTTCATGCGCGTCTATAGCTACCTACCTTTCTTCCCGCAGGTTATTAAAGCGCAAATGTGAGCAACGCCTTCCCCAATGGTACGCCATCAATGAAAAAAACTTGAGTAAATGGTGCAACTGTCCCAGATATGGTTGGGAATGGTGAAGGCGTGAAGTAAGAACGACCTAGCATATGATCCCACAAGAAAATCTCGCCATTACGAAGGGTGCCTGCGAAGAAATCGTTTTGGTATTTTCATTGAATAATCCGCAGAACGCTCACCATGCTTTAGCCTCGGGTTCCAATCGTGATGTCGCGTTGCACTTCGAGTTCGCAACCAGCATTCATTTAATTAGTTCTTGATGGCACCGTTGTGCCAGCGTGCACTGAACTTAGGTGGTGAGAAAATCAGGAGCAACGCAAAAACTGTCACTTATGTTTGAGGTGTAAGACTGTTTCAAGCAGTGAGCAACGAAAGCGTTTCCCGCAAACATTCAATAATCACCGCCACGAAAAGTATTACGAGGTTTATGCGTTACTAAGCGTCGCAGAAATAAGTATTCCGCAGTAGGTGCACTTGAAACTGCTGAGAATCTTCCCTCATACATTCGCTTTTCGCTTTTCAAGCTGAAAGAAGCATCAAAAGAATCGAACAGCATCCACGGGAAAAAGCGGTTTCAGTTTTCGACTATCGCTCCCCATCTCACTTAGCCGACATTCAAAACAAGAAAAAAAAGCGGGTATTTACGCATTCGTCAAAACTACAGGAGCGGCGTACTGATACTAAACGCTTAATGTATTCCAATTAGGATCGCAGTTTGACGGCGGCAGCCAAAAAGAAGCGGTGCGCGAGTTTCTTTTCTTCGCTTTTATTTTTTTGCTTTTTTGGAGGGGGAGGGGGGGGGGTGGCGTAGAGCCCTTCGTTCGGCAGCTAAAGGCTCCGAAGAGCCAAATCGTAAGACGTACATGCCACAAGCTTACCTTTTATCATCCGAACAAGGAAAGCGAGGCAGCATACGAGACGGAAGGTGGAAGGGCATGTTTGTTTGTCATTATCGATTTGAAGACGAGACGAGTACAGGCGAGGACAAGGCAAGTACACAGACACGACTCTGTGCCATTGTACTCGTCTTGTCCTCGTCCTTTGCGTTGTAGCGATACTAACGAGCGAGCATATCAACGTCAGCCAGCTTACACATGTAGCCGGACTGCAGCAGCCGGTCACGTCGACCGTAGTGCCTCCGCTCAGCCCAGCGCACGCTTCGCCGGCAGAAGCGGCTGGGCCTTTACTTTTGACGAAGACGTTCTATATAATTTATTTGGGAGCGAGCATATCCTGTATGGTATAGAGCAGAATTAGGTTTAGCAATGTAGCGAAAAGTTTCACAAAGCTTTGTTTTGTTTGTTTATGCTCAAAGCCACTGGCATGCGACTTTATTATTTTCTTTGTAACGCTAGGTGTTATGCTGTATCTAATACCCAGCAGCACCATAGGATATGAGCAACGCCTTAGCGAACTTCTGCGGATTTATTTCGACTACATAAGGATTTTTATTATGCAGTAACTTCACGAGCATACGGGCGGCTTTTGAGTTTCTCATCCACCGAAACGCGGCTGCAGTGGCCGGATTCAAATTTCGGTACTGCGCCCCAGTAGCCGAGTTCCTAACCATTGATGCATTATGGCGACGTTTGATGCAAGTTTGTATTAGCTTAATCTCGAATGACCACAGCCGCGCGGAACTGCAGTGCTTCTACATTGTTCGAGACTGGCGTAATTGCTTTTGGTTCCCTATCACGAAAGTCCCTTGTCAGCTTTATTTTCAGTGCGGGTGAAAGCGACAGGTATTCTGGTCTTCGGCGACCTGGTTTGTTCTTGTTGCCACCGTCGATTTGTACGATTCTTTGTCGGTGCACGCTAGTCCATTAAATATTTTTATTTAGAGACCTTATGGGGGGGTCCGATGAAAAGCCTTTTAGTAAAACTAGAAAACGCACATGAGTAATAGGTAACCCATCAATACTTACCTCAACGCAAATATTTCTAAGCGAGCGTTACTAACAACACAAAAAATATCGGCGATCAGAAATGACGCCTCTCCTCTGCCCCTCAACTCAGCGCACGCCGACACAGGAGAAAAAAAAATGAACAAAACAAGCAGCAACAGTGCCCTACCTCCCGTGCTCTGTTCCGCCCGCATCACTTCGGAGCGTCCAATGAGTTGGCACACCCAGCAAGCCCCGTGACGTCACATGAAAGGTTTTCATCATATGGGAGGTTAGCGCAGGGGAAACGTAAATAATCGGTTGCGAGCCGTCGCCGAGGATTATTTTTTAAATATTATTCCTAAATTATCGGCTCCACATAAAGCTTTTAAACATGGCTCGAATACTTACAAAGACCAGGTCTATGGATTTCTTCCATTAGAATATTGAAGAAAGTGCCATTTCAGGGGCCTTTCAAAGCGCCTTCCCACATAACTGGACTGCCGTCACCACTACGTGACATCAGACGGGGGTGCTGAATCATGTCAACGCACTTACTTGCCGCGCCCCAGAAGATGAAACCTGTCGCGGATGTAGTTTTCTGCAGCCTCACGGGGCGCCCACCTTCCAAGGACTACCAAATAGAGTTGAATAACGGATAGACATCTTCGACCGCATGAGGCATGTTTATTTTACACTATAAATGCCCATGCTAAGGGCTGGTATGCAAACCATGAAAATGTTCTAGAGAATTGGGCCACATTTAAAAAAAGGTTTCGACACCTTTTAGGAACATCGTCCGAAAATAAAGAGCTCGATTTATCCTTCAGTCCATTGTTGAACTTCTGAACGAGGTGTAACGGCTCTATCGACGCAACGGTTCAATAATGGAGGAAAAGAAGCTCTTGACGGACAGAAACCTGCGGGCGAGTTGGTTTGCATTAAAATTGGATATACTTCTACAGCGCGAACGACACAAAGAAGAGGTGAGACAACACAGCGCGGTCTAGTAATTGGAGCCTCATTCAGAAAGCGAAGGGGCGCATATATATTACAGTTTTCAAAATCAATGATCATTTGAAGCGGCTGAAGCATATTTTCTTTTTAATCCCGGAAGGCGGGAAGTTGTGGCAAAAGTTTCAGTTAGCCTTCACAAAAAAGATATTGCGTGGCTGCGGTAGGTGTTCACCAGGCGTAATTTTGTTTGACCTACATGAGAGTTGCTACGTACCCCCGAGCTTAGAAAAAAATTACGATCTGAAGTGGATATCTGTTTAACCGTTTATTACCACGAGCAATTGTCTCCTTATTTGCGATGTTGTTTTTTTGTGTGTGTATAAAAACAGTCTTTTCTGAGCAAATCTTCAGCTGCTCTGAGCGCGGTTTTTTCTCCCCTATTTGCGTCGTTCGCGCTGTAAAGTATGTGCAGTTTAAGGAAAAGAAAGTAAGGCTCTTGATGCGAGGCGTCAAGTTGTTGCAGAATGCAATCAAGAAGTGTTTACTGTATGTAGACACCCGAGCCTGCCAACATAACCGACTATCCCAAGCCTCTGTTATCCACCCAATATGACGTCTGCGAGCTGTGAAGTCGTCCACGAAGAACTTCGTTTTCTCTTGTCATCGACAATCGATGCAACCTCAGCTGGCATCACTCACTGACACCTTACTGAATTCCAACATGTATTGGACGGCCCTCAGGTGACGACTCTATCACAAGAATTTCAGCCATGAGTTACGACACCGCGGAATGCTAAAAATAAGGACGTTCTGCCTATGTAAAACAGGATTCTGGAAAACGCCGACCAACGCTACCCACTCTTCTTCTACTGTATAGAGGGACATCCTTGGACATTGTCATACAAGAGCATCGACCTACATGACCTCTTTTCCGAGGCCCCACTACCACACCAGGGAGAGCAACCTCCAGAGATCGGCGACTATTTGCGCAGAGAATATCTGTCGTCGAGTTATATACCCTGTTTTCCATCTTCGTCCACAACATGTTTTGCACCGCCGAACAGCAGCTACGCAGCGCCTGTGCGAGGAACGTCTCCCGGTTCCCGTATAGTGAAAACGGCCCTTGCTGGTGAGGATTCATGAGCACACCCGACCTCTTCGTCAAAGCCCTTGCATTGTGTTGCAATGAGAGCTCCAAGTCATTAGGAACCAAGCGGAGAAATTCTTCGTGACGACGTCATCCAGTCGTCGAAGAGGCCTTGGGCACGGCACTCTTCTGTTCTTTGTTCATTAGTGCCGAATAAGTAACAAGATTAGAAAAACTTCTACCCCTCAGCTCGAATCGATGGTACGTTAAGAACAAACCTGTAACCACCGTACTCGTCGAAGGATCTGAGGTGTGGATATTGGCACATAAAACTTGACGAAATAGGCCGCGAAAAGGGAGCCTTCATGACGCCGAATTGCCTTTACGAGTTCAAATTACTGCCATTCGGAGTTCTGTACCAGCAACGTTCCGATGGGCATAGGGAACACGGCGTTGGCAGGGTTGAAATGGAAAAATTGTGTGATATTTCTATACGACGTTGGAGTCCACGACGAGGTTCGACGAGCAGCTGCATATAGTCTGAAGGCATTTCTGGGCGCAATCAAGTCTTCTGGAGTTCCTCAGAAGTTTGACAAATGCCGCACATAATTCAGAAAAGATGGCAAGATCCCCAACCCACAGAGAGAGCTACAGGAAAGCCATCCGCAGACTTCTGGAACTCCTTGCGTATTGCAGATGGTTTGTCACAAACATTTCACGCATCGCCGAACATCTGACCGAGTTAACAAAAGCGGGCATGCATTTCAGATATGAAGCGCCGGAAACAGAAGCCTTCAAGAAATTCTAGTGTCGTTTACAGCCGCCTCTGCTCCTTCTGCACCTTGACGAAAACGTCGATACTGAAATGCATACCGATGCAAAATGTGGGCTTAGGCATCGTCATCATTCAGAAACGTGACGGGCTGGATAAATTAAACTATAGTCTATGCGTTCCTTTTCGGAGGCCGAAGCTAACTATTGAAAGGCTAACAAAGACTATCGCGCTATCAAATCAGCTGCGACCAAATTTCACCTGTAACTATACGGGCAGCCATTTAAGGTTGTCAGGGATCACCACGCTATTTGCTAGCTTTCCAGTTCGAAGGAATCATCCAAAGGGTGCTTATTTCGATACAGCTTGCACCTCTGGATCTTCAACACCAATCTGGCCTACAAGTCTAGAAGTAAGGACAGTTATTCAGACCTCCTATCACAAGCTCCTGTCGAGAAGCCATCCTTAGGTACCAGCGTCTTCGTGCAACATCAACGCCCTACCCTGAGTTAAAGCGCCTCGTCGACTGCCTGCAAACCATGTATCCTTTCTACCTCCTGGAGTGTTCAAGCGTGGAATATTATCGATTTGTTTTCAAAATAGGACCCCCGTGAGGAACAAAATTTGCACCTAACAAGACTGCCTGCCTTCTTGTCCTTGCTACACTTTCTCGAGAAAATTGTACAGGATTCTTTCAGCTGGCCCGTTTGGATTTGCACTCACCTTCCACCGCATTCAAGACCGGTTTTACTAGCCTCGTCTCTCATTGACGTCGCCTTATAGGCCGAGAGCTAACATAAATGTCAACGCTGAAAAACCCCATCGACCAGACCAGTCGTACCAATACAATCAGCTCAACCACCACCGAGACATTGCCGATAGATCGGCACGGGCCTGCTCAAACTCTTCCCCAACGTCAACATTCGGTATCAGGGCGCTTCAAATTATTCAATACAAATCTCTGTTTCAAAAGCTATGAAAGAAAGGCCGGTGTAGTCGCTTCAGGTAGATGGTAGGGCGACGCCGACATTATGTATAGGTGCCCTAAAAGTAAAGTAAAACGGAGTACACGTACCAACAAAAGTCTATTTCGCGGCTCGCTTAGCTTGATGCATGTTTAACACCCGGATAAAAAGTATCATATTCTTAGTATTGAACTGATCAGCCACCAGGAAGAAGAGCACGTTTTCCTCAAATCCATGCTCCGTTTTACTTTTGGGGCACCTGTACGTTTTAATCCTAATTATCAGGTGATTATTTAACTAAAGTTGGGACTTCAACGTTTCTATTGTTGATTTTACGGGGCGATGTTAAGCGAAATTGAAGTCCGTCAGCATAAAAGGTGAGTCGGGTTTTCACATTTTATTAATCGGCATTGTTGTTAGTAATACCCAACTTAAAAGAGCATCAGGAAGCTTTTTGAGTTCCTTTTCGTGCATTTTATACTGCCACACCGCTGTCCCTCCTCTGGGGCCACTATGTGGCCCAACCATATATTGGCACGTGACCGAGTGTTCTTCGCTCCTGAGCTTAGCCTCATTAAAAGACCAGCTGGGTTGTTCTACTGCTTACCACGTTTGTCGACGACATTTGGTGGAGGTGCTGGGTGAACATCCCATGTACTTTGACCAAGAAGACATTAGTGGCGCTGCTCAGCGACGCGCGGACGCCACTCCCGTCCATAAAGCAAGCCGTCGCCTTCGAGGCCTCCAACCCGAGTTTGATCGAGCCACTGACCGTACCGGAGCGAGCCATGACATCCACTGCGGGCAGCCAGAAGAGAGACAGCGGTGTCTACAGTGGTGTAGCTTTTTGTCACTTGACCTCCACAGTGGATATCGGTAAATAGAAGTTGATAGGTGAGACCGAGAGAAGACCGCCTTTATTACGGAAGACGGTTTGTATGAGTTTAAGGTGCTCCCATTTGGCCTGTGCTCGGCCCCTGCCACATTCCAACGAATGATGGACACCGTGATCTTTGGCCTGAAGTGGCAGTCATATCTCGTATATCTCGACGATGTTGCCATTTTCTCAGACACGTTCGACGAGCATCTGAAACGTTTGCGCATTTGCGCACTGTTTTCGAGGCCATCCAATCTTTCCGTCTCTCTCTAAATCTCGCAAAATGCCACTCCGCTTTTAATGAGCTGAAGTTTCTCGGCCACATCGTTAGCGCTCGAGGCGTTAGCCCAGACCCAGAAAAGACGGTCGCTGTAGCTTCATTCCCCAAGCCAACGGATAAACGAAGCTTGCATCGATTTCTCAGTCTCTGCGCGTACTATCGTAGGTTTGTCCAGAACTTCTCCAAGATAGCTGAGCCTCTGAACCACCTGACAAATGACGCCGAACCATTCTTTTGTGGCCACACCTAGGAAAAAGCGTTCATAGAACTTAAGTTCCGTTTCTAATGTAGTACGCCTATACTTGGCCACTTTGACGAAGAGGCCGATATGGGACTTCACAGGCATGCTAGTAACGTTGGCCTCCGTGCCGTCCTTATTCAGTGGCAGGACGGTGCGGATCGCGTCATTGCTTATGCCAGTCGCACTTTGTCTCGTTCCGAAGTTCATTATTTAACTATGGAAAAGAAGTGCTTTGCTGTTGTGTGGGCAGTCATTGAATTTTGTTCGTACTTGTACGGCCGCCCGTTTCACATCGTCGCGTCAGGTTTGCCAGCCATCACTCACTCTGTTGGCTGCCAAACCTGAAAAATCCATCGAGGCAGCTTGCTCGATGGAGCGCTCGGTTGCAAGAATGCGACGTTTCTATCGTGCACAACTCCTGCCAGAAACACAGCGATGCTGACTGTCGGTCCCGCGCCCATATTTCTTGCCACACGGACAGTTCTGGCGACGATTGCACTTTTCTCGGCGTTATCACAACATGTACCCAAGCCCAAACGCAGCGGGCCGACTCCGAACGTCTGCCTCTCATCAAATATCTCAAAGGAACCGTGCCATCTCCTCCTCGGTTCTTCAGGCGCGGACTATATCGTCATTTTGCTTGCGAGACGGTGCTTCAAGAAGAACTATGGTCCAACAGAAACCACTTATCTGCTTGTAGCGTCTACAACGCTTCATGACGAAGTTCTTCGTGCCTGCCACGACGACCTTTCATCCGGACATCTCGATTTTCCCGCACAGTGTCTCGGATACGTCGAAAGTACTACTGGCCCAGGCTAGCTGCCGTTGTCCACAGCTACGCCCGTACCTGCCGTGAGTACCAGCGGCAGAAGACACCACCGACTAAACCAGCAGGGCTCCTACAGCCTAGAGATGCCCCGAAATTCTCATTTCATCAAGTCAGCATGGACTTACTCGGCCCATTCCCGGAATCCTCCATGGGTAACAAGTATATAGCGGTTGCCACTGACTATCTCAGCCGCTAATGTGACACCAAGGTCATTCCCTGTGGTACGGTAGCCGCATCTGAAGATTTCTTCATTCACAACATTGTGCTTCGTCATGGTGCCCTAACAGTGGTCATAACTGACAGGGGAACCTCGTTTACGTCGGCCCTCACGAGCGAGGTCATTCGACTAAGTAGCATCGTTCATCGCAAGACGACAGCCTACCATCCTCAAACCAATGTACTGACTGAGCGGCTTAACAAGACAATTGCCGATATGATTTCCATGTACGTAGACGATGATCATGGGAACTGGGACCGAGTGAGTGAGTGAAAACTTTATTGAATATTTTAAGGGTTTCGCGGTTGTGAAGTCTCCGTCGTCTTCTCTGGCGCTGGCGACTTGAGACTTCTCGTCAGCAAGGGTGGGCCCCTATTCCAAGGCTCCACTGAGTCGTGCTGCATCAGTCGCGTGCTGCACTAAGGCCCTTTGGGTCGCGAGCTCGCTGCTGGTGAGCCGACTCTCCCATTGCTCCGCACTCGGGTTTTCGTGTTGGTGGAATGCTTTGTTGCGTTCGCATTCCCACGTGATATGATAAAGTGTAGGTGTGGCATCGCACCAAGGGCAGGTGGCTCTGTATTGTGTCGGGAACATTTTATTAAGTATGTGTAGGTTAGGAAAGGAGTTGGTCTGTAATCTGCGCCAGCCGGTCGCTTCCTTCTTTGTTAGGGCTTTGTGTGGTGGTGGATATCTAATTCTAGCTCCCCTATGCAAGTGCAAGATCTCTGCGTATCCCCCCTCGCAAGCCTGTAGGCGGAGCTCCGGAGCATTTGACTGCCCTGCTCGGAATGCGTAACCTCGAGCTAGGCTGTCTGCTCTTTCGTTCCCCCCTATGCCCGTGTGGCCCGGGATCCAGATTAGGCTATGCCTGGGTTTCTCCTCGGCGGAGGTTGCCCCGCTGAGTATTTTAAGGGCTGTTCTGCTGATCCTGCCCCTCGTGTAGTTCCTGCACGTCTCCTTCGAGTCCGTCAGTATGTTGAGAGATCGGCCCGTTCTGTAGCCTTCTGCTGCCGCCAGCGCGACGGCAATTTCTTCGGCCTCCGCTGTGCCGGCGACCTTTGCCGTGGCACACGTGATCATGTTTCCTTCCTTGTTTACCACTACCGTCGCGGCTACGCGTTCTCTCTTGCGCAGATATACGGCAGCGTCCGTGTATACAGTGTTGTCTAACTGGGCTAGCGTTCTCTCAACGTACTCGGCCCTCGCTTTTCGTCTGCTTTCGTGAAGATTGGGGTCCATGTTTTTCGGCAATGGTCCCACGTTAATGGTTTTCCTAAGGTGGTCCGGTACGTCCGCGTATCTGTCTACCAGTCCGCTCGTGTCCCGACCCAACCTTCTTAGGAGCGCTCGTCCCGTGGGGGTGCTTCTGAGTCTCGTGATTTGCGTTCCCAGCAGAGCTTCGGCGAGCTCACTGAAGGTGTTGCTGATGCCTAGCTGGAGCAACTTTTCGTTCGACGTGTGCTTGGGTAGGTGTAGAGCAGTCCTGTACGCCTTCCTGAGAATGATGTCGGCTTGCTCTCTTTCCGCCTTGGTCGTCGCGTGGTACGGCAGGGAGTACGTGACTCGGCTGACAATTAGGCTGTTAACTAGCTTGAGAGTGTCTTCTTCTCTCATTCCATATCTCTTTTGGGAGACTCTGTTGATCATACGGCCCACCTGCTCTGCCGCCTTACTCAGCAGGCTGATGGTGTGGCTGCATTTCCGGCTTCCTTGCAACCACATGCCCAGGATCTTTATCATGTTCTTTTCCGGGATGTTCTGGCCCTCGAGAACGACCTCCAGTGTCGCTTGGGTGGGATGCTTGCCGACCCTGAGGAGTTCCGATTTCTCCGTCGAGCATCTTAGGCCCCTCTCTCTGGTGTAAGTTTCTACGCAAGTTGCCGCTTCCTGTAGTTTTTCTTGCTTCTCCCCGAGTGATCCTTGGGTGACCCATATCGTGATGTCATCGGCGTATATCGCGTGTTGGATGCCCTGGATCTCCTTGAGCCGTCTTGCAAGTCCAATCATTGCCACGTTGAAGAGGACGGGCGATATGACGGATCCTTGGGGTGTGCCTTTGCACGGCGTGGGGAAGACGTCGCTTCTCAGCTCGCCCAGCCCCACGGTCGCCGTTCTGTCGCTCAGGAAAGCTCTGACGTAATCGTGCGTTCTCCTCCCGCAGTTGGTGTTGTTGATGCCTTCCATGATGGCCGCGTGTCTTACGTTGTCGAAAGCCCCCTTTATGTCGAGGGCCATGACGACGTTTTCGCCCGCCTTCGGCATCGTCTCGAGCACTTCTTCCTTGAGTTGGAGCAGCACGTCTTGCGTAGAGAGGTTGGCTCTGAACCCGTACATGCTGTCCGGGTACCATTGTTCGTTTTCCAGGTGCGACTGGATTCTTTTCGTGATCACTTTCTCGTACAGCTTGCCCAGGCACGACGTTAGAGATATCGGCCTGAGGTTCTCGATCTGCAGCTTTTTGCCTGGCTTCGGAATCATCACGACGACGGCGTGTTTCCACTCCGTCGGCACTCTTCCCTCTTGCCAGAGCTTGTTGAGGTAGGTCGTAAGCTGATCTATCGCCTCGTCACTGAGGTTCCTTATTAGCGAGTTCCGGATCTTGTCCGCCCCCGCCGCCGTGTTCTTCGTGGCCGATCTTATCGCCTCGACGATCTCCTCTCTCGTGATGGGTCGGTCCATGGCCGGGTTCTCCTCGCCACGGTATTCTTCTCGGTAGCTCTCGACCTGATCTTTGCCGTAGCACTTGATCCGGACCTCTTCGAGTAGTTGTTCGTCCGTGCCTTCGTATTGGTGCACCAGCCTCTGTATCGACTTGCTGCCTTCGGATTTGTTTTTGCTCGGGTCCATGAGGGCCTTGAGGATCTGCCATGTTCTGGCTGTGCTGAGGGTGCCGTTCAGCGTTTGCTCCGTTTGCTTGGTTATATCGGCAATTTTCCTCTTTAGCTTCCTGTTGAGTTTTTGTCTCTTCCACCGCTTGGTAAGCCCGCGTCTCGCCTCCCATAGCTTGAGGAGCCGCTTGTCCACCTCCGGCGTTTGTTCCGTTCTGTCTACTTCTTTCGTGTATAGGTCTTGGATTCGTCTGAGTTGTTGGCTCCACTCTTCCGCAGAACCGATGTCGCCCTCGAGCTGCTTGCAGTGCGCTCTGAAGGCGTCCCAGTCCGTCAGCCGAGCCGTGCCAATCTTCCTCCTGACGTTGTCCGCCACTGTGCAGATCCTTATTATGTGGTGGTCGCTTCCAAGGTTCTCGAGTAGGTTTTCCCACTCTGCTTGTTTGGCGCCCCTTATGAAGGTTAGGTCGGGACTCGTGTCTGGACTGACGCTGTTCCCTTGCCTAGTCGGTTGATTCTCGTCGGTTAGCAGCTCACATCCTACGTTCTCTGCCGCCGTGCAGATACCGCGCCCCTTTTTGTCCTCTCTGTTATAGCCCCATCTCGGACTCTTGGCGTTAAAATCGCCCGCTATGATTAAGGTGTTTTGTCCCGCCAACTTTTTCGCCTCCGCAAAGAGCCTAATAAAGTTCCCATTTGTTTGCTTGGGTGGGCTGTATAGGTTTACGATATAGGTGCTTTTGGAATTTGTTTTCTTTTTGGGAATTATCTCTGTAATTACATGTTCGACCTGGGTGTCCTCTATTTCTTTGTGTGCTATGGCTACTACTTGTTTGCTTATGAGGGTCGCAGTGCGTCCGCTTTCCTGACACGTGTAGCCCCTGAGTGTTGGGGTGTTGTTTGTTTCTTGTAACATAATTACATCCGGTGGGTTTCCTCTGGTGTATATGAATTGCTGCAGGAGGCTTTGCTTACGCTTGTACCCCCTGCAGTTCCATTGCCAAAGTTCTAGTTGTCGGTGGCGTTCTGCCATGTTTTGTTATTGTTGTTTGTGTTGGGGGGGGTCTCTGCGCCGAACCTGCGTTCGTTGTATAGTCTGTCTCTGGCGTCGTTGGTGGTTCTTTGCGTGGTGTTGTTTTTAACATAGGTTCTAAAGTTCTGTTCTTGTAGGGCAAACTTTTGTTGTGTCTGTTGCAGTTCACTTTGCATTTGCTGCATCTGTCCCTGTAGAGCCATTATGAGGTTTTTTATATCATCAATTGGGGTTCCCCCTTCGTGGGTTTGTTGCGCCATGTCCATCGCCTGAGGTGGTGGAGTCGGCGTTCTAGCCGGCGAATAACCCGCCCTCATTTCTTGTTTCTCTCTGATAATGTCGTTTAGTTGTTTCTTTAGTTGCCTCGCTTCCTCGCGACTTTGCTCTAGTTCGCGCCTGAGGCTCGAAATCTCTTTTAATAGTTGTTTGTCTTGTGTGGATTGTATGTTGTTAGTGTTAGAGTGCGGAGCAAAAAGTGATTTGGGAGGGCCGTCTCCCCAGCTCACCTTAACACCTCCGCCGCTCTTCTTCTTTTTCTGTTGCCACGGCTGCTGCTTTTGCTGCGGCTGTTGCTTGCCGGCGTTGCCCAGGGGTGGGTAGGACCCGTCCCGGTTGGACCCTTGGCTCTGGCTCCGGCTGCTTCCGCGGCTGCTCCGGCCCGGGTCCTGGCTCTCGTCCCGGAACCATCTTGGTCTTTTTCCCCGGCTGCGGCCTCGGCTGCGCCGCTGCTGCTGCTGGGGTCCCCACCTCAGCTCGCTCGCTGACTTGAGGCGTTGTTTGCAGTCTCTCGTGCCCACCGCGTGATCGCCGCCGCACAGCAGGCACTTGGGTGTGCATTGGTGTCCTGCCTCCGGATTCTGGCATCCGCACTGCCTGCAGGTCCTGGATTCCGGGTTCGGGCAGACGTCCATTCGGTGCCCCTGTTGGCCGCAGGCGTAGCACACCTGCCTCGTGGGCCGGTACGGGTAGCACCACATCTCCCCGCCGTAGTACAGCACCTGCTTCGGGAGAATGGGGCCGTCGAAGGTGATGACGGCCGTGCTGGATTTCCCGAGCATTCTGGCTGCCAGGATCTTCACGCCTTGCGTGCGGACTCTGAGGTTAGTCTTGAGTTCTTCCGGTGAGGTTCCCGGGTCCACGCCGTGGACGACCCCGCGCAGCGTTCCTTCCGGTGCTGCTACGTGGGCGTTCACGGCGTAGCTCTTGCCCCCGAAGCTCAGCTGCATGATGCGCCTAATCTTCTGAGCCGCTTCTTCGTTGTCGGTGCTGATGATGATGATGTTCGATCCGTTGCGCAGTCGGATGATGAGGTCTTCCGCCTTACATCCTTGTTCGGTAGCCGCGACTACCGCCCGCGCCACTTGGTGCGTCTGCAGGTTTTTAACAGCGAGTCCCCTCGGCCGAAGGACTATTTTAAGGTCGTCTCTGGGGAGCGGCGGCAGTCTCCGCCTCGGCGCTCCTACTTTCTCTTTCCTTTCTGGCGCAGCTGGCGTTCCATCTGTGACCTTCGCCGCGCCTAGGGAAGGCCCGTTCCCTAGGCTCGTTCCCGCCAAGACTTGCTGCTTGTTATCGCTGCGTTGGCGTCTCTGGGACCGAATACTATCGTAAGTCACGTCCGCATACAACACGGCGCTCCACGAAACTACATGCTTCACCCCATTTCATTTGGTTCATGGACGCGACGCCTTTACTATGCAGGATGCCATGTTTCTTCCGTATTCTGCTCCAGCCACTGTTGTGGGCACTGATCAATTTATTCATGATGTCGAAGCCGCACGCCAACTTGCCCGACAGCTAATTCGGCACCAACAAGAACACGACGGCCAGCGCTACAACCTGCGCTCCAGAGATGTGACTTACACACCCGGCGACCAAGTCTGATGGAGCCCAATACGATTGCGAAGACGCTCTGAAAAGCTTCTTCGGCGTTACTCTGGCCCCTGAGAGGTGATCTGCCGGCTGAGCGCAATGAACTATGAGGTGCTACCTCAAGGCACTGTCCGCTCCTCTAAAAATATATAACCGTTAAACCGTTTCTAGGGCCCAAAACAGAGCCAGGCACGCTTTTCTATCATTCCCCTAAACCTGCAGCATCGGGTAGATGCCTCTTAGAAGGGACGGGCAATGCCACACCGCTGACCCTCTTCTGGCACCACCATGTGGCCGAACCATATCGTGCCGAGCGTCTTCTTCACTCTGGAACTTCGCCTGATGAGAAGACCAGCTGGATTGTTCCACTGCTTGCCGCGTTTGTCGGCAACAATATTTATAAAATCGTGTCGCTGCGCGGTGCCGTAGAATAATGTTGAGTTATTGTACAGGGTGATCCACTTCTAGCTATAACATGGTCACTGCTCTCAAAGCAGCATTGCTTCGGATGCAGGTGCTTCGAAGCAAAGCGATATATGCACAGTAGGACGCAGAGGTGATACTTCGCATGGCCTGCCGCCTAGCTTTGTGGAATGGCTGGGTCGGACGCAATGATGCTTTGAAAGCAGTGGCCGTGTTATAGCTAGAAGTTGATCACCCTGTACATCATCAATTCTACAAGTTGTGTCTGTGTTTGTTGCATAATTCAAACAATGTCATTTTATAAATGTGCTATGCGTGAAAGCCTGCTCAACTAGCTTCCTTTTGCCTGCTTCGCTATTCAGCTTCATTGAAGTATTCTTTAGCTCCACTTCTACACAGACTATCACTCGCCAGCGATTGCGAGCGACAGATTCTTTGTAGCCGGCGCAGTTGATCATGTCCTGCTATACGTTCCAGGACACCTGATGATCTCCTCCGCTGCCGAAGCAACCGGTGCGAGCTCCGCTTTCACATTGAGAGCGCGCGTACCGCGACTCTCCACTTTTCTATCTTCCATGCCTGATGCTCCGTGGTGTGGCATCAATTTCATCATTTTACCCCCTATATTTCGCTCTTTACCTCAGATACTAAATGTTTTGTTTGACCACAAGATACTAATAGAAGTATTTTAGATCATGCTATTTATAACAGTTATGCTTCCAGTTGTCTGGCGTAGCTTATTCCTAGCGGCTTTGGCAGCGGTGCATTCGCGTGTAGTGCTAAGTGACAAAATCCAATGCGACTTCTAGCATCGAGCAGTGCACCCAGGAGTCCATGTAGAAACGTGATTCTCATCTGCTAATACGCTGAAAAATACGGAACACTTTTCTCGGCAACAACGTGCGAGAGAGTGCAATGGCTTACAGGCTATACCTGAACGTGCAGCCATGAACATGAACTGACATTTCCAGGACGTAACAAAACGCATTTTCTAAACTTAAGATGCAGCTGCTGAATGGAGTTAACAGAAAACACCACCACCAAGTCCAGAACTTGTTTCGGTTCAAATAAAATGCTTTCGTCTACGGACACCTCTTCGTTTCAATGGAGGCGAACCGGAGAGGCGTCCGTGTGCTGTGCGATGTCAATGCGCGTTAAACCCCAGGTGGTCGAAATTACTGCGTAGCCCTCCATTACGGCTCCTCTTTCTCTCCTTTTCTACTTTCACTCCCACCTTCCTCCCTTCCCTTTCGGTGTGATTCCGGTGTCCACAGTACAAGAGTGATAGATACCGCGTCTTTACTTTCCTGTGAAGCAATTATCCTCAAGATCAATTTGCAGTTAGTTTGATACAAGCCGCTGTTGACAGCAAATACACTTGGAGCCGTAGAAATGATTACCTAAAAATGAACACTTTTCTTAACGACTCTACCACGAAAACCCCAGAACGCACAGAGATGCGGAAAATGAAATACGCCGTGAGAAAATCCGGTCGAGTATCTGTTCTTTGAAAAATAGCATATTGGATTGGTAACGATGACGCGCCGCGTAGTCGCATCTCTGGCCAAGCATTTGAAACCAGTAAATCATGAACTGTCGGCCCTTTAAAAGTTTAGTTACCTTTTCCCCGAGGTTATCGAGCTGCAGTGATTGAGCTGGCCGATCGAGCTATATTCCTTGCCACGTGCCTTGTGTTCGACAGGCACTGAATCAAGAAGTGACTCGATCGCGCATTCCGTCGTCCACTGGGAACGACGAAATGTGTCTTACTCCGTGCGCCCATTCCAGTCGCTCTCTACGCGGCCAGGGAGGCAGTCGGAAATGGTCGACCGTGGCGTCGGCCCCATCGATCGCATCTGTCGAGGGCCCTGACCTGGCTAGGCTTTTCTTACTGAGTGCGGGGGAAAGGGGAAAGGCGAGGCCTTTTTCTTGTCGGCTCTAGAGGGCCGTATACACCATCCTGTCGACGCCGACTTCAGCTCGCGGTGTACTGCGCGTATGCTGCTCAGGCGTTCCTTTTCTGTGTGCTTAGTGCATCATCCACGCGTGAGTGCCAGCAGGGCATATTGAGGCCGCCCACGCATATTAAGAGAGATTCATGGCCTGACGAACAAGGCAGTTGCCGGTGTCAATAGCAGCAGCGTACGCCAATCATGCCCACCGGGGAGCAACCGAAGGGAACCTCGTCTTCATTAAAGAGAGGCGAACTAAGTTGGAAGTGGATACGTGAGCGAGGGACCCAATGGCCAAGAACCAAAGGGCTGCTCCAAGAAGCAATTGGGCTCACCTTTATGTAACTGCCACCAAACAAATGGCGCCCACTGCCGTACGATTACCCGTTTTTCGGACTTGAATGGTTCGCGTCCGGACTCCCATGGCGGCACACTACAGACCCTAACGACTAATTATACATCATTCACAGCGGATATATTTGTGTTTACGTGATGATGCGGTGATTTTTGAGCGCTCATCAGAGGTGTTCCTGGAGAAGGGTAATATTCTTCGACTGTTTTATTAGTTACTATATTGCTACACACAGCTGTTGTATAGCAACGGTGTACAACACCTAACACAGGGGAAAGTTTCCTATTGTTGTAGGCGTAATATCCTCTGTATGCACCAAATATTAGGCATTCATACTTACGACTTATGATCAAGTTCAAAAGCCACTAAAGACCTTTGTAAAAAGAAAGTAGGCAGACTATTTTAGCTTTGCAACACGTTTATTATTTTGCTACGAGACACCCCGTTATTACGCGAAGGAAAGCCAACTATGTAGAATTTACTTGCACAATAGTTGATACATTCGCCAATAGGTAGAAAGCGTTGAACACGTATTTCCATAAAATAAAGAAAACCTATGCCAGGTTTTATTCACTAGCTTGAAGCGAATATTTATGTTAAGGCAACAGCGGCCTTCTTTTCGGTCTCCTTGCTTAAAAAGTAAAAGGTCCGCACCGCTGTGTGATTGCTTGTAGTTCGGCTTTCGAATAATAAACTTCTTAACAAAAAAAAAAAAATGCCATGGATGCAAGAGATTTGGGTTGAAAACAGTATAAACTCTCAAAATAGTATTGACGACACCGCGCTAGTTGATGAAACCTAACGCAACATCACTCTCTGAGACTTATCGTAGTACTCCATCAGCACGAGGCCTGCAGCTCAGCGGCGCCTGCAGGCAGCCTCGCCTCGTCTCCTATAAGGCCAGGGATCTCTCGCCAGTGGTGCTGTAATGACGGCGAACAGCGTCGAACCCTAGGCGGAAGAGCTTCAAGGATCAAAGGATAAGACGGCCGATCATCCACAGTTCGCGGCCAGAGGATTGAGCCAGCACGCGCCCAACCCAGAAGATTGCACAGACGTTTACTGGCGACCCATGGGTGACCGTCGAGCAGACACTCGGGGTCTCGGCGAAGTGAGCGAGAAACAAAGTCTTCGCAATTTGCCTAAACATTGCACGAAATGTAAATGCCGCCCCATTTTCGATAAAACTACCGTTCTTGGCACATCGCGCAATCAACGTACAAGAGAAATTATTGAGGCATATCATATCATGAAAGGAGGGGATAAGTGTGTTAGCGAAGCATCCATCAAGTTAACAAAAGTAGAGATTACATACCTTGAATCAGCGGTGAAGTAGCTTTTTTTCACGTGTTTTTTTTTTTTGTGCATCTTTGCAGACTTGCCTTTTTTCCACATTTTTGTCAATTTTTGTCAATTCACCTCCTTTATTTCATGTTTCTGATAATTTTTTTGCGCCCTATATATTCTGTTAGCTTTTCTAATAAAAAAATCAGTTGTGAGTAAGCGCTCGTGTGTGTATCCTTCTTTTTTGTCCTTGTCTTCTTTGCGCTACGTTTCCTAAAATCCGAAGTTTATACTTTCGTTTCGTGTGTAGCTCCTTGTTATAAAACCGCGCACAATCTGCTGCACCCTCCACCCAACATTTTTTGCCGTAATGACAACAAATGAAAAGCGTTCGAAGAAAACGCAAGCCTTAACGACGCTATTACAACTAACGCTTTCGCATCGAAATTTGCCCTTTGTGCGGCTGTGCAGCGCAAACTAGGTTCTTCCATTGGATGTTGTTGCTTTAATTTGTCGTGCGCTGAAACCTACATTAAGATAGTATATCGTGCTGTTGTTTTGGTTTATTGTACACTAATACCTGCAATAAAATGTCTGTTTTGTTGCTATTTTAATTTATCCTCTACTAAAAGCTTAACCTGTTGTTGTTTTAGTTTTCAATGCTCCAGGAAAAATGACTGGCTGGCTGTGCTGGATAATCTTTCAGGGTTTGATTGATGATCATATGTTACCGTGATGCATGCATACTGCCATCCTTAGCGTAATTAAGGAAACGTAAGTTTGTTTGTTTTTTTAGCAAGCTAGGCCTGTGCTCATCTTCTGTATTCTGTACAGCACTGCCAAAACCTACAGGAACAACATGAGGAGCTAAAAAGCAGCTCAGTCGTGCAAAAGGCGCTTGAGGAAGTTTCTGAAGGCAACTATATGCGAGCTGCGCAACTTGGTATGTACCCAAACTGTGTCATTTTTCAACGTCCCTGAAACACCGATTGAGGTATATGGAAGCATTAGACAAACTAACGAGGCTTGAATGCGGGCTAATCAGTTTCCCGCGGCTGTGAAGACTGTGCGTTGCTCTAATGCATGTTAGGAAAAAACTGACAAACGGTAAGTTGTCCTCCTCGCCGTCTTAGAGACACGACTACAACGCCTATGCAGCGAAACGTGCCCTCTGTGCTGCTGCACGACGCAAAGTAGCGCACCAAAGAATACTAGCGCTCGTCTCTTGGCAGTTGCTGAAACGTAGCAGCCAAGAGCGCAGCTCTCAAGGGCCCATTCTTGGGTTGAGTGGCGGCGTCGGCCTCGTAACCAACAGGGCGAACAAGGCGCTCATCGACGAGTGAAAGGCATTGAACACGAAGGTATTTTCCAAAGTGAAATGCTACCGCTTTAGCCCGCGGGAAGAAGGCGAAGTACACCCTTTGTCAAACGTTTAGAGATCAAGGGGTGTGTTTCCAACCCGTCTAGTGGCGCCTCTTTAGCATTCTTGGAAGTCGTTCACATTTGAAAGGGTAGGACGAAAATTCTCATTACTTTCAGTACAGTTGCAACTCTGAGAATGCATTACGAACCGCACAGTGTGACTCAGAAGCAAACCCCCCGGGCTCTAACCTTTTGACAAAGACTGTACTTCGAGCACGAAATCGTTCTCAGGCAGTTCTACGGAACGCTTCTGTACTTTGCCTTCCGGATACATGAATGGATCACAAGCGTCGCTTCGAAATCACAGACTCTAAATATACCGCGGCTTTCACTGAGGCCTCTACTAAGCGGCGGGAGTGGCCGTCTACGCGCGGACGCGTCTGTTAGAAGTGCCTGTGTAACTCGATGGTATCACAGCTGAAGTTGGAAACTTTGTGAGACAAAGTTGCACAGCGGCTTGCTGGCAGCGGATATGCATGTGCTTCTCGCCTGCGACGCTCACCAAGGACGTGAACTTCCTTGCACCTCGCATCACATCGATCCATAACAATGGTGTGCGGGGATTCAATGTAAATATATACCAAACAAGAATCTTACAAGAGAGAGACGTAAACACATCGCATTCCTTACCCTCGTAATTACTCCCACTGGTGTGAAAGTCTCTAGGAACATTTTACTAGACCTCGGCTTTCAGAAGAGCACTGGCATCGCACACTCAAGGCACCACCATCCATTTATCCACCCTAAGGTTTCCAGATAAACAGTGATCGGTAAGTGTACGAATACGTACATGTTTCTTTTTTTGTTTTGTTTTTTTCAATTGCCTGACACAACAGGTCTCGCTAAATTCCACAAATTCAAAGCGCTTGTCTAGTGCTGAAATTTTGCATTAAGAGTATAGTAATCGTCGGACAATTGTTTTTCTCCTTCTTACACGAAAAAGCATGGAAGCAAGTTTGACTTTTATCCGGAGTGAAAGAGAATTAAACACCGGGAAAAACCACGTCTGTACGTATCAGAACAAGTCGGCCCCCGTCACGGGATTAGAAAAAAAGAAACAGACAAGCTGTGTAGATAACCGAGAAGTTATGGTTGAGCGCATTTTTTTCAACGCAAAGATGCTTACGAACGCATTTTTTTTTTCGCATATCATGACACTGCACCGTAACAATATACCCGTAGATCATCCGTCGGGACTCTTGCAATTTTCTGCTAGTTATTTTCAGAATCGCACCCTATTGGCCTTCTATGGTAGTCAATCACTCGGCGCGAGACCTTCACACATTTTAAAAGCAAGGCTCTGCTTCCGTTCGAAAGATTAGACCATTCTCATCGACATATTAATAACAGCATCGTACAAGATATGAGCGATTAACTAAATATCATTACCGGAAACGCGGAAACGCACCACATTAGTTTTTTACGGTACTGAACAATGTGGTGCGAGCGCAGGACAAACTGCGAAAGCAAGATTTTGTAGCGCATAGAAATTTTAGACTAATCCTATAATTGTGTTCACAGCATGTATCTCACAATATTCCACAGTTTTCTCACAACTAAATGTCGGATTCAAAAAACTGAACTTGCTTGACAGTACTAGAAACACAATACATATTTACTCTTACGTTCGGTCGTCACCACGTTGTTGTAGAGGTCATAGTTTAGCAAAAGCAGCTCGCCCTTGATGGCCAAAATAAGTATGGCCGTGTCGTGTATCGAGAACGAAGAAACGAATGCATACGCTCCCCGCGCGCATTCTTCACTCGAAGCGCCGTAGAGGCCGCAGCCAGACCGCCCAGGGCAGACATTGCTCCCTTCGGTATCGTTCCAGTTATCTCCGTGATGGCGTCGATTCCTTCGCGGGATCGAAAACAACGCCATAAAATCCCATTCGCAGAGGAGGCGGACGTTGTTTGGGGTTGGCTCGCCAGACGCAGGGCCGCAGCCGGCGCCCTCAATGCGATCAACAGCTTTGATGAGTCGCCAAGTGTCCCTCTGGGAGCAGCCCTGGCTCGCGTTTAGCCTCCGCACGCTGCAGCAAAAATGGCATGGTAAGCAGAGCCACGAGGCATGGAAGGTACCCCAGACGTATAGCCGCTGCCCTGTCGGGAAACTCCCTAGCGAAACTTCCCCCCCCCCCCGCCCCCATTTTACTCATCACACACGTAGATGTACGCGCATGTGCTATCTGAAAGACTTTAGGGCTGACGCGTGCAAAGCACGGAATTCGAGTAGTCCACGTGTTGCACGTGTCTTATAGCCAAAGAACATGTACAGATTTTTAATGGTATGTAAACCTTGTTGTTCTTTACTGAATACATATGCGCGCGCGGCGCCGTATTACATCTAAATAAAGTGATATGCGCTGTGCAGAAGCGCCGAGGCAAGATGTGCAGTTGCTGCGTTTGAAGAGAATTGAAGTCTGTGCTGACTGTCTTGACTTTTGCACGCATCGTTTAATCCCAAAATAAAGCCGTGTAAGAGTCCCTTGCCAGCTTAGTTGAGTTCAGTATTGCACTGTACGCTCCTCTCGTCTGAAAGCACTGCTTTATCATATTTCTAGTGTAGTATCTTGGCAGAGCTCACGACTTTACGCTAAACAGCGTTCTAAGCAGATTCGAACATGAATTGTGGACCTTCGGTAGAGCCATTTCGCCTCTCTCTATTCCTCTCGGACGACTGCAACGCTAAAAAGGAAAGGAAGAAGCACTGCTGATAAAAAAAGATACTAACTGAGAATCACCCGTGCTTCCCAGCTCTTGATTGAAATTAGTAGTGATCCACCAGTTTTGTTTGATCACGAACGTTCCACATTTTGACATCGTAAAGCATGCGTTAATAACATAATTTTTTACTTGGTTCAGGTTCGACGACCACAGCCACCAGCCGTAATGATACTCGTCGAAAGGCTATAGGTAGATGGCGTGATTTATCAGCAACTCATTCGAGAGTCTGATCGGTACAAATATAGCATACTTAAATGTAGAGCGTTCAGTGCACGTGTTCTCAAAAGAAACGTAGTGAGCACAAAGATTGCCATTCTTTAGGCCTGCTAAACCTAGACGAATCGAAAGCTTCGTTAGGCTTGGTTACGTTTCTTGTTGCTCATCTTCATCATCAATATCACTACTATCATCATTGTCAACTAAATTCACCGTTATTTTCATCGCTACTACCACCAATATCATTATCACTAAATGCAGCGTCAATATCATCGCTGTTATTATCCTGGCGCTAGATAAGGGAATTACGATCTGCTTCTAACGAGCCCGGCGTGCTCATTCGGAACGGCCATGTTTTAAATATCTCTCTGCTGGAACCAGCGCACCGGTCGTTGGCCGAGGTTTTGCATCTTTTGAATACATCGTGGACGTGTAATTCAGTACTTTCAACGGTAAGGTACCGCCACTTCTTTCTCCTCACTGGCTGTCTCTCAGCAAGTTAAGCGGCGATTGTTACTGAGAGGTGTCTCTGAACGCAACCTAAAGGTAACATACACTCAGTGAAGGCAGGAAATGATTACTGTGGAGGTAATTGCACAGTGTAACCATTGTCGTACCATCATCTCCTGGCACTGTTCACGGCTGGTTTTGCGGATATTAAGAGTGAAAAAAAAATGACATAATCCAACCTATAGTCGGGTACGACGTTAGAAGGCAGCGGCATTTGCCCCTCAAAGGCGGATGCTGGCGAATGCACACAAGCTTACGCCAGTAGGCGCGCACTTCAGGTGACGCCATGAGCCGGACGACCGGTGACCCCGCCGACGGAGAACATGCCTATAGCATGATTGCCTTAGCTTCGAACTTGGCCGAGTTGCGACAGCTGAGCGCGTCTCCCTTCGTCAGATTGATTCGAATTGTTTGTGGGCGTCTGTCATGTGGGAAATATTATTTGCGAGCTTACGATGCACAATTTGTCCCGCATGCGTTTGTTCTGAGCCGTGGGCCGACGAAAAAAGATTGCAGCGAACATCGGTGACGCTGCGCAGTGCTTCGTTGGAAACAGGATCCCGCGGCGACACACTGCTTCAAACAAACATCGTGCGTGTTTGTTGTATGGGGTTTTATTTTGCTCCTAAGTAAAGTTAGGACGAGGAGAGTTTGCCAAAGTCTGGTACCTACTGTGAGCGGCGGGTGTGCTTGTGTGCTATGCCCCTGCATTTTTCGTCGGATGTGGCGAAGTGATGGAGCAAAACCACTATCAGGATAAATGAGAAAAGCGTGCGCGGATGAGACCAACCTACGAGTTCCTCAACCGAAAAGATTGGCGAAAGCAACCTCCAACGCAAAGGTTCGTTGCTGCCAGCTCAGCGCACAAAGGATCGATCGTAGGCAGCAGTATTACAAGATAGCCGAGTGTCTAGCAGGGCGTCGTTCGAGTGTTTTGTAGCACCGTCGATTGATTGCTTTCCACCAAGGCTAACAATCAGTGACTAACACGCGTTGTTTGAGCGAATGTCATTGGATTAATAACGGTCAGGCGTGTGAGAGCAGTTTTTGTTTCCCTAATGTCAGCCTCAGTATTAATATAAAATTGACTCATAAACTGGTGCCCTTACAAGGGAGCTTGGCATGAATTCGCGCTGCTGTGTTGCTTAGAATTATTCGCTCACTGCACGCGCCAGCTGTGACACAATCGCGCATACGTTGTGTTACCAGTGCTCGACTTGCTTTCCCACAACAAAGTTTTGCGCTGCTTTTCGATTGTCATGATATGTTGCTACTAAAACATTTCTACGTGGGTGATTATGTGAGTGCTTTCGTGCTCTTTATTCCTGTTTCTGTCCTTTCCAGTCGAAAAAAACTACAGAACTGTGTCAAAAATACGACAAAATAACCTGTAGTTCTGTCGTAACCATCAGATTTTCCTATAGTTCTGTAGTACTTTTCTGTAGTTGTGTAGTTTTTCTGTAGTATATTTCTGTTGTCTGTAGTTCTGTAGTACTTTTCTGTTTTAACTACAGAAATTTCTCATGTTACTACAGAATGTTCTGTTGTCACAACAGATTTCCCGTCAAAAGCCGCACAGAAATTCTGTCGTAACATCAGAAAATTTTCTGTAGTTTTTTCCGCCTGGGTTCGGCGTTTGTTCTTGTATGCATGCTGCAGCCACGTCTTCCACTAAAATTTCATTAACTCGTCTCATTCAAAGCACCAAATCCTGTGAATAGCAGGGATGGCCTCTTCAATGTCATTAAATCATTTTTCTCTCGTCTACCTTGCCTCCTCAGTCTGCCATCTTGCTGTGTTTTCTCCTACTACTCTGACCTAGCTTCTTGCGCTGTTGCCGCAACGTGATTAACAAAGTTCTATCAGCTGTGACAACAGACCATTGACATACAAAATGTTAAAAGCATCACATGGCTTGCACAGTAGCTTCGTCTCTTACCCATGTTAATCCGTTTATGCATCAGTGCATATGGCAGCTTGCCAGAAGGGCACGTAAATGGGTGCCATATTGTGAAACAGCACCTTGCAATGTTGTTGCATTCAGTCTTAATAAACAGATGGTTTCGCTGCCCGTCCCATGCGGTGGTACACATATGCAACATTGTGCAGGGGGGTATCATTTCCTGTCTTGACGCTTTCATCATTACAAACGCAGTTTTATAGTGAATGGAGTCCAGCAAAGTAGTGCTTTGAGAACTTTTGAAGCTTTCACCATTTATTACTTCACCAATATCACTGTCTGAATCAGGCCGTCGTTTTGCCTACGGCTTGTAATGACTAAAGTGGTTCAATAAGACCACCGTTCAACTTTGCAGAGCATTTTTCAGGTAACTAAAAAATGTGCTTGCAAAGTTATTCACGTTAATAATTGTGTTAGCAATCGCGTTAGTTGCCCGAGTCAGATAAATAAAAAAATATTTGCTATGACAAGACTGCAATTTTCAGTGCAGAGTGCTAACGGAGCCATAAAGCGTGCCTTCACTACTGTTACTTCCCAATGGAGCCCGTCAAACTCGACGGTGACTGCCTGAATGAGCATTTTGTGCCTCAAAAAGCTAATGACATTTTATATTTGTTCTCTTAGTTTCATTACCTGTGCGAGCCAGATAACCAAAATAAACAATGCAACCACATAAATATGCTTTGGCGTGCAAGCTGCTAATAATGGTTGTCAGTTTCGTGTTGACTACTGCTATTGCACCAGCACTGGCTATGACATGACTGTCGTTTCCAGTGCACACTGCTAACAGAGCCATGAAGCGTGCCTTGACTACTGTTATTTCACCACGGAGCCCGTAAAACTCGATTGTGGCTCCCTGAATGAGCATGTTGAGCCTGCCAACGATAATGAGAGTTAACAATTGTGTTTCAATTCAGATATACCAGCATTTAAACGTGTTTCTATGCCACTTCTTAAATCAAGCACAATGTGTGCAGGACGTTGCTTATAAGAATTGAGCTTCTATATTCATGGATCACTGCCTTGTCGTGGCGGAGGGGCTTGTGAAACTCGATGAAGTCGTGAGCTCTGCTTTGTAGGGCGACCCCAGATAGACAGGTCACGGCAGAGAGTTCTGACAAAATGTGATTCACTGGAGAAGGTAATGGCAACCCACTCCAGTATTTCCTGCCAAGAAAACCCTATGGCCAGTCGCAATACCATTAATGATATGGCGCCGGAAGACGAGCTCCCCAGGTTGAAAGACGTCCCACATGTTACTGGGGATGAACAAAGGGCGATTCCTAGTAGCTCCAGGACGAATGAAGCGGCTGGGCTAAAGCCAAAAGGACGCTCAGTTGTGGATTTGTCGGGAAGCGACCGGAAAGTCCGATGTTGCAAGGAGATATATCACAGCAACATGGAATGTAAGATCTATGACGCAAGGTAAACTGGATGTCGTCAAGCGAGAAATGGACAGATTGAACATTGGTATCTTGGGTATCAGCGAGCTCAAGTGGACCGGAATGGGAGAACTTAACTCCGGCGACCATTATGTCTCTTATTGTGGGCACGAATCCAAGAGAAGGAATGGGGTCGCTCTCATAGTAAACAGAAGAATGGGCAAAGCAGTGCTAGGGTACAACCCCAAAAACGACCGAATGATTTCAGTTCGGATCCAAGGTCACCCTTTCAACATAACAGTTATCCAAGTCTATGCACCGACCACTACTGCTGAAGAAGCTGACGTTGAGAGATTTTACGCGGACCTACAATGCCTTTTAGACCGCACCCCATCACCAGACGTCGTTTTTCTCATAGGAAACTGGAATGCTAAGGTCGGGAGTGAAGAAATATCCGAAATTATAGGCAAGTTTGGTCTTGGCTAGCCAAATGAAGCTGGGCAGAGGCTAGTAGAGTTTTGTCAAGAAAACAACCTGACCATAGCGAATACTCATTTTCAACAGCACAAGAAGCGCCTTTACACATGGACTTCACCGGACGGTCTGTACAGGAATCAGATCGATTATATTATTTGCCGGCAGAGATGGAGAAGTGCTATACAAGCAGTAAAAACAAAACCTGGGGCCGATTGTGGCACCGATCATCAGCTTCTTGTTGCCAAAATTAAGCTTCGATTGAGGAAAACACAGAAAACTAGAAGGCCTTTCAGGTATGATCTTGTTCAAATTCCATTAGAATATGCTGTGGAAGTGAGGAATCGATTTCAAGAATTAGATCTAGAAGATAAAGAGCCCGAAGAGATGTGGACTGATGTTCGTGATATAATACAAGTAGTTGCTACTAAGGTAGCTCCAAAGCAAAAGAAATGCAAGCAAGCAAACTGGTTATCTGAAGAGGCTTTGCAAATAGCTGAGGAAAGGAGGATGGCAAAAGTTTTGTGGGAAAGAGAAAGATACAAGGTTCTCAATGCAGATTTTCAGAAAATAGCAAGGAGAGATAAGAATGCCTTCCTGAACATACAGTGCCATGCAGTTGAGGACAACAGCCAATTAAGGAACACAAGAGCTCTGTTTAAGACAATCAAAGATATCAAAGGAAGCTTCTGTGCTAAGCTGGGCGTGATAAAGGACAAACGAGGCAAGGACCTCACTGAAGCCTGAGAGATAAAGAAGAGGTGGCAGGAATACACAGAAGAACTGTACCAGAAGGACCGGAATGTGCAAACCCAACATAAGACGGTTGTGATTACTGATCTCGAGCCGGGCATCCTGAAGAGTGAAGTCGAATGGGCCTTAGCCAGCCTTGCTAAGAACAAAGGTAGCAGAATTGATGGCATTCCAGCTGAGTTGCTTCAAACCCTGAACCCTGACGCTGTTAACGTTCTGAATACATTGTCAGCAAATTCGGACAACCCTGCAGTGGCCACAGAATTGGAGGAGCTCAGTTTACATCCCCATTCCAAAGAAAGGCAGTGCCAAAGATTGTTCCAACTACCACACGATCGCACTTATTTCGCATGCTAGCAAGGTGATGTTGAAAATCCTCCAAGGTAGGCTGCAGCAGTATGTGGATCCGGACGTGCAAGCTGGGTTTCGCAAGGGCAGAGGAACTAGAGACCAAATTGCCAACCTCCGCTGGATCATGGAAAAAGCAAGACAGTTCCAGAAACCCATCTACTTCTGCTTTATTGATTATGCGAAAGCGTTTGACTGCGTAGATCACAGCAGATTGTGGCAAGTTCTCCAAGAGATGGGAGTTCCAATTCACCTCATCTGTCTCCTCAGGAACCTGTATGAAGGACAAGAGGCCACAGTCAGAACAGGGCATGGTCTTACCGATTGGTTTCCGATTGAGAAAGGAGTGAGGCAAGGCTGCATACTGTCGCCCTGCCTATTTAACCTATATGCAGAGTGCATCATGAGGAAGGCCGGTCTGGACGAGTTTTCATATGGAGTGAAGATTGCTGGAAAACGTATCAACAACCTTAGATATGCAGATGATACCACTTTAATGGCAGAAAGTGAAGTGGAACTCAAGAGACTTCTCATGCGCGTTCAAGAAGAGAGTGAGAAGTTTGGGCTTAAACTGAACATCAAAAAGACAAAGATCATGGCGTCTTGCCCTATCAAGTCCTGGAGCATCAATGGACAAGAAGTGGAAGCTGTGACAGATTTTCTCTTCTTGGGCTCCAAGATTACCTCGGAAGGAGACTGCAGCCATGAAATTAGGAGACGCCTGCTTCTGGGAAAGAGAGCAATGGTTAGCCTTGACCGCCTAGTAAAGAGCAGAGACATTAGTCTGCCAACCAAGATCCGTATAACTCGTGCTATGGTCTTTCCAGTTGTGATGTATGGATGCGAGAGTTGGACTGTGAAAAAGGCTGACCGCCGAAGAATTGACGCGTTTGAATTGTGGTGCTGGCGAAGAGTCTTGAGAGTTCCTTGGACTGCCAGAAGATCAAATCAGTCGATATTGTCGACCATAAACCCTGACTGCTCATTGGAGGGTCAAATTCTAAAGTTAAAGCTCAGCTACTTTGGTCATCTGATGAGAAGAGAGGAGTCGCTAGAGAAAGATTTCATGTTGGGTAAGGTTGAGGGTCGCCGGAGAAGGGGTAGGCAGCGAACGCGATGGTTAGATGGCATCCTCGAGGCACTGCAGATGAAGTTATGTGATGTTAGGAAGATAGTGAGAGACCGGGAAGCGTGGCGTGATATGGTCCATAAGGTCACGAAGAGTCGGACACGACATAACGACTGAACTGAACTGAACTGAATTAAGGAATACATCATAAATGGAGCTGCTTATTGATTTGAGAGGTCACAGAATGAGTGGTTGGCTGTTGCGGACCCACCTGCAAACTTCTGGTAGCCTTAATGAGGGCTGTTCTTTATTAATGAGAAGCCGTTATGCTTGTCGAGTGGCTCAATGCTAGATAACTATCAGTCAGTCGGAGGCGGCGTCTTGCGTCGTTGGCACTTACGACATATCTTCGCGTAGTGGGCAACTTCGGCAGGCAGTCGCGGCCAGTAGTACTTCTGGATTCGACGCAACGTGCGTGCAAATCCGAGATAGCCTGCTGTGGGCTCCATCATGCAACGCCTGCAGAATTTCCTGCCGGAGGTTTTTAGGCACTACAAGGAGTTGCGCAGTCCTGTAGGGTGCGAAGTTCTTCATGAGGAGGCCATTGCTTAACGCGAACGAAGATAAATGTCGCCTGAACACACTAGGAGGGGAAGCGGTCTTTCCTTCTTAATAGTCGGCTAGCGCTTTCAGCTCCGGGTCTGATCGCTGTTGTTCTGCGAAACTGCTGGCGCTTGCCGGTCCCAAAAAGGCGTCGTCGTCATCGTCCTTCGGGGGAGCGTCGACGGGAGCGCGTTATAAGCAGTCTTCGTCGGAATGCTTCCGGCCCGACTTATAGACTACAGTCAAGTCGAATTCTTGAAGTCGTAGGCTTCACCTGGCAAGGCGGCCGGAGGGATCTTTCAAATTAGCCAGCCAGCAGAGCGCGTGATGGTCACTTACCACCTTGAATGGTCGGCCGTATAGGTATGCACGAAACTTAGAAGTGGCCTAGATGATCGCGAGGCACTCCTTCTCGGTCTTCGAGTAATTGACTTCGGCTTTTGTGAGGGACCTGCTAGCGTAGGCGATTGCTTTCTCCTGTCCGGCACTCCTCTGGACGAGAACGCCTCCTAGGCCCACACTGCTCGCGTCGGTGTGAATTTCGGTCTCGGCGTTTTCATCAAAGTAGCCAAGTACGGGAAGGTACTGCAGGCGGTGCTTGATTTCGTCAAAGGCGCTTGCGGCGCTTCCTTGCGGCGCTTCCCATTTGAAAGGTACGTCAGCCTTTGTAAGCTGCGTCAACGGTTCGGCGATGCGCGAAAAGTTTTTGACAAATCGTCGATAATAAGCGCACAGCTCAAGGAATCGGCGCACGGCTTTCTTGTCGGCAGGCGGAGGGAATTGTGCGATTGCAGCTGTTTTCTCCGGGTCTGGGCGAATACCAACGTTGCTAACGATGTCACCTAAGAACCGCAGTTCTTCGTAGGCGAAGTGACACATCTCTGTTTCTAGCGTTAGTCCCGATGACTTGATGGCTTCCAGCACTGTCTGCAGTCGTTTTAGATGGTCTTCAAAGTTTGACGAGAAGACAACAACGTCATCCAAATATACCAAACAAATTTGCCACTTCAAGCCTACCAGGACTGTGTCCATTACTCGTTGAAATGTGGCTGGTGCGGAGCAGAGGCCAAATGGCATCACCTTGAATTCAAAAATACTGTCCGGCGTGATGATTGCGGTCTTCTCTCGATCTCTTTCGTCGACCTCAATTTGCCAATATCCGCTCTTCAGGTCCATCGATGAGAAGTACCTTGCATTGCAGAGCCGGTCGAGAGTGTCGTCGATGCGGGGAAGCGGGTAGACATCCTTCTTAGTTATGCTATTCAAGCGGCGGTAATCAACACAGAAGCGAAATGTGCCGTCTTTCTTCTTCACCAAAACGACTGGTGTCGCCCAGGGGCTCTTCGATGGCTGGATTACGTCATCACGTAGCATTTCCTCAACTTGATCGCGTATGGCCTGGTGTTCTCACGGCGATACACGATAGGGACTTTGGCGCAGAGGTCGGGCGTGTTCGTCCGTTGTAATGCGGTGCTTGGCCAGTGGTGTTTGTCGTACCTTCGATGATGACGAGAAGCACTCCCCGTAGCTTCGAAGACTGAGAATCTGGTCTTTCCTGCTGCGGGTGAATGCCGGGTTGATGTCAAATGTGGGCTGACGGAATTGGTCCGGTGCGTCTTCCAGCATTTGGTCGTGGAGGGCGAATATATATTCGAGGTCCGCTAATTCGTCGAAAAAAGCAATCGTTGTGCCCTTGTTGAGATGCCGGTATTCTTCGGTGAAGTTTGTTACCAGAACCTGAGCTTGACCTCTCCTGAATTTCGCGATGCCTCTTGTGATGCCGACACCTCGTTCTAAGAGCAATTGAATATTTCCTTCGATGATGCCTTCAGCGGTTTCGATGTTTGCGCTACCTACGCAGACTGCGACGCTTGATCGGGGCGGCATGGTCAATTCTCCATCGAGAACGTTTAGAGCGATGTGTTGCGTCGAAGTCGTCGTAGCAGGAATGGCTTTGTCTGCAGAGAGCTTGATAAGCTTGGATCGCAAGTCGATGATAGCCCTATGTTCATTTAGGGAGCACTGCTGCAAGACCACAAAGTACGCCCATTTACGGTTATTCTTGCAGTACATCGTTCCGATGGAGTAATCAGGTTGCCACCTGCGGTGCGAATCAGCGGACCATCCCAAGCGGTTGTAACTTTCCTGAGATGGGAGGCTAACGGTCCACTGATGACTGAATAGTCAGCTTCGGTGTCTACTAGGGCAGTGACTCTGCGACCGTCGATATCAACTTCAAGGTCACTTGTTCGCGTCCTCGCATTGCACGTGGGCCTTAGTGTCCGATGGGCGGAGGTGTCGGCTTGCACTCTGGTCGTGTTGTCGTCGATGTCGTCGTGTGGAGCGGCGGTGAAATGGCTGTGTCGTCGTTAGTGGTTGTCGGCGTCGGAGGATGTTCGTCTTTTCGCCGTTGAGCAACCTCACCTCCAAAGGTTGCTCTATTTAGTTTCCCCTGCGTGGGCTTGGAGACCTTCCGCGCACACTCTCATCATAGTTACGGCCTGGCGACGCAATGCGGGCCCTGTACGGTGATGGAGACCTGAACCGACGGCTTGGTGGCGCAATCTCACCGCTACGCAGACAGTTGTCGATTTCTTGCGGTCGTTCACCTGGGCGTGGTCGTGGAGCGTCGACTGCAAATCCGCGGAGACCGATTCGTCGGTACGGGCAGTGGCGAAGAATGTGGCTGCCCTCAACGCAGTGGAAGCATAATGGCCGGTTGTTTGCTGTCCTCCAGGCGTCGCACTTCCTGCAGGGGCTTGGGGGTAGTTGGTAGGCTTGGCGGGCGGGGGCCGTGGAGCGGTTTTCTGGAACAGGACGGTAGCGGCGAGGGCTCGGGAAGTCATCACGTCGGGGCGCAGGGCGACGTAATGCAACAGCGTAGTTCATCGCTGTTGCCTCTTGTGCCGGAACAGTCGCAGCTCTCGCTTGAGGAACGCCCAGTGCCTGATGAACTTCTTCACGGACGACGTCCGCGAGCGTCGCCACCTGGGGTTGCTGCGATGATGGCATCAATCGGCGGAGCGCCTCTCGCACGATCTCCCGGATGAGGTCCCGAAGGTTCTTTCCGCTTACAGGTGCGCTGGGGTAGTGGCTTGAATAGTCCGGCTGAAGTAGTCGCTCGTAGTGGCGCATCCGGGTGTCCAACATCTTCTCGATGGCAGACGCTTCCGTTTCAAATTACGCCACGGTGTTTGGCGCATTTCCGAAAAGACCTGCAAAAAGCGATTATTTAACGCCTCGCATTAAAATTTGACTCTCTCACCTTCGGTTATGTTAGGGTCGGCGCGGCTAAAGAGGCACTTCATCTCCTCAACGTACGCCAGGACTGGCTCGTTTGGGAGTTGAACGCTTGATTGCAGGAGGGCCAGAGCTCTTTCCTATCAGACCGAACTTGCAAAGACAGTCAAAAACGCTTCCTCGAAAATCTCCTAATCCTTCATAGCTTCCTCGTGATTTTCGAACCAAACTCGGACATGTTCTTGAAGAACAAAGTAGACTTGCCGGAGTTTCGCGACGTCGTTCAAGCCGTTGAATTCTGCCACACGGTTGAAAAGGTCCATCCAGTCTTCCGCATCTTCACTGGGCAATCCTTGGAAGATGGGGGAATCCCTGGGCTGCATGAAGACGACTGGTGCTGTTTACTGGGCCATTTCGAAAGTTGATGCCTTCCGGAGTCGAACTGGGTCAGGCTGCAGACCGTGTTCGGGTTGTAGGCCATGGAGTCGGCGGCTAGTTCGGTGACCTGTAGGCTAGTCTTCCAGGGCGAATGAAAAAGGCTGAGGTCTTCGCTTGAAGGATCAAGGACAGCACTTCCACAAGATGTCACGTGGTGGTGACAAGGTCGATGACACAAATGAAGAGTCGATGACTGCACTGAAGAAACTCTTTATTGGCTGACTTGCGCCCGCAAAAGAACTAACCAACTCGGCGGCGGCGACAGCAACAAGCGTGCTCGTCGATCGTCGAACAAAGAATGCTCGTCACACTCGTCAACGCTCAATTTAAAGGCTGCTCAGAACAATCTAGATAACGTCGCAAACTGCTACAAGCACAAGCTAAAAGGTAGTAGAAAGACACACGAGTGGCCGGAATCTTCGAGACAGATCTCGGTGCGTCTTGCGCTACAACGGAGCTGATAAAGGTGCGACTGCGACATCGAGCATTAACAAGCAAAGAATACAGAACTGATACGTGATCCAGAATCAGAGTGATAAGTCCGTATGCCGGCGGCTGTTAAAAAACAACAAATACAGTTTTGAAGGTTTCGCGGCAATATCCTGAGCCTCTAGACGTCGTATGAGTGAGTGAATGAACTTTATTGTCCAACAGAAAAGGCCCTTTTCTACCCCAGGGGTTCCCCTTTAGAGGAGAGGGGCCTTGGGGCAGGTGAGAATCCGCTTCAGATGCTGGCCAAAATTCCCTGGATCTCGGCGGCCTCTTCAGCCCGTCGAACCGCTAGTAGCTGGTGTTCCGGGGTCGGGCTTTCCTGCAAAGTCTCCTAGGCTTCTCTACTATCAATTTTATTTGCCCTGCCTGGGGAATGCAAACACTTTCATATTATATGGTTCAGGGTGCCCCTCTGCCCGTAAATCCTGCAGCTCACATCTTCAAAATCTCGGAATATATATTTATTTAAGACCGGATTTGGATAAAACTCTGCTTGCAGACGTCTCCATGCCGTCAGCTGTTTTCCATCTAGAGTTTTGTTTGAAGGGAGTAGTCTCAAACGCTGCCTTCTATATTACTACGTAACATCATATAACGACAGCAGACCCCTTTTTCTGTTGTAGCCTTTCTCTGCTTCCTCATTCCGACCTCCTTGGCAGTAGAGATCTCGAGCCAGGTTGTGAGCAGCCCCGTTGCCACTAACAGATTCGTGTGCTGGAGTCCAAATCAGATTATTTGTCCTATCCAATTCTTTTTGTCTTAGAATTTTGAATGCCATGGGAGATATCCTCCCACTACCAAAACTTTGAATTGCATTTTTTCTATCGCTGAACACATACGTGGCCTTTGTGCCGACGCAAGCAAGAGCTATTTCATCCTCCTCTGCCACATCAATATCATCACTCTTAATCAATAGTGCCGAGATTGAGCCCCCTCCCCCGTCAACCACTACCGCTAAGGTACCTTCCCCCCTTTTCCCGCCCTCCGCATCTACAAATGCTACCTGCTCCCTCGGCTTCCTTGAATATATGCGTTCCAGAGCCTCAGCCCCTTTCTGCCTTCTCTCTTTATTGTAATCCGGGTGCATGATTCTCGGCAATGGGGGGACTCGAATACACTCTCGCGCCTTCCACCCTATGGTGGCCTGCATGCCCTTTCCCCTAACCAGATTCTGCCCCCCTTTTTCCAAAATTACCCTCCCCACCCTTGTGGTGCCGAGCCTTTCTAGCTGCGAGACAATTACCGCCTGAATCGGTTCCCCCAAAGTATTATGCATTCCCATAGAAAACAATCTCTGTGGATGCCATCATAGGCAGCCCCAAAGCCCTCTTTATACACGTTCTCAGAGGCGCATCAATTTGCTCCTTTCTGCGCCTTTAAGATCAAGTAAGGTGTCGCATAGCTCACTTACTCGTAATAAAGGCCTCAACCAATTTAATTAAATTTTTCTCTCTAAGACCCCCTTTCTTGATATTCTCCTAAAGAGACCCAACGTCTTCATGACATAGCCTTCCAGCTTTTTGATGGTAACAACATTATGGTCATTCTCCTGAATATTTAGGTCCAGGATACTAATATTCTTCACCTCCTGAACCAGCATCCCAACTGCCAGAATTTGAATTCTTGGAGGCGGTTTATTTCTAAGCGCCCTGTCCTTGTATAGGAATAATTCCGACTTTTCCGGAGAGCACTCCAGGCCTCTTTCCGCCGCGTATGCTACAATACAGTCGGCTGCCGCCTGGAGAGTTTGCTCAATCTCTCCATCACTGCTCTTTTCTATCCACATCTACATACATGCTGAATTTAAGATTTGGGTTACCAAGCATCCTTAGCTGCCCTAGCAACTTCCCCATGGCCGTATTAAACAGTAGGGGCGACAGGACCGCCCCTTGCGGTGTCCCACTACTTCCTAGCTGAATAACTTCTGAAGTGTTCTCCTGAAACACTATCTCGGCTCTCCTTTCTCTCAAGAAATCCCTGATGTAGTTATAGGTTCTTACCCCTACTCCTACCTCATTCAGTCCCTTTAGGACCGCCGAGTGTTTTACATTATCGAAGACCTTCTTTAAATTCATCCCTAAATCATTAAGAACACAGCGATCTTCTCGCTATCAAGATGTGAAATCAAGATTTTGTCTTATGCTGACGACATTGCCTTTTCTGTTCTAATGAAAAGAGTGCGGACAAGGCTTTTTTCAAGTAACTGAGCAGTTCTGTGAGATTTTGGGTGCGCCTATTATTCTGTATAAATCAAAGGGGTTCTGGCTAGGTTACTGGGGTACGAACGCAAGTGGTTGTTGTTGTTTTTTTTTGCACCTGATCCGACTCTGGAGGTTAACAGTATTTGGAGGTTCCCTTACATCAGTATCGCAGTAATGGGCCTCACTGGGAATCGCTGATCTCATCAGTTAGGCGAAAAAACCCAGGCTTGGATTGGTAGGGAGCTCTCTCTATTTGCACAGATAAGGTTTTCATGTCTTCTTGGTTTCGAAGCTTATCTATTGCGCAAGGTTATCTAGGTATGAGCTTATCTATTGTGCAATACAATTATCTATTGTATTGTGCAAGGAAAAAGGTACAGGTGATGCATATAACTTTTGCTACTTCTGTGTGGAGCTCTCAACGGGAGTCTATGCGTCGAAACAATTTGTTTCTACCCCTGGAGTCTGGTGGAGCTGGTCTTCAGCACTTCATTTTCTTTTCGTCAGTTTGTCTCAAGGTTTTCTTTTTTTTTAAACAGCAAGAGAATGAGAGCTGGATACTGGCCCGACAGTGTATGACGGATTGAGGGGTGCGACTACGGTTAAACCGGGTGTGAATACTGGCAGAGTTGGTATATTTCCATGCAGTAAAGAAATAAATACGCCGGCATGAACTAGTAATTTGCGCGCTCGAACAGAGATCGGAAGTAGAGTGGTTCGATTAGCGGTGGAGAGTTTTCTTTTTTTTTTCCTTAAGTGTTAGTATGATCTCTGCCTGTAGCCACCTTTCCAATTAAAGGTGAATGATAAACTTGTCCATCTAGATCATTGAAGGTCAAACATGAGCCCTTGCTGACCTTGGCTTGAGGTACGGTAGGGGAGCTCTCGCTTCAAAACGTGATTCGAAAGGAGGGGAATGCGGCCTGCAGGTGATTACTGCTTTGCAATGTTTTCCTTTGCCCTCGTAACCACGGCGAAGAAAGAAAAATGTGTTTTGACAGCCTAACGAAAACACAAGACAGCAGTAAAGTATGTAAATAAATTTAAAACACGCTGTTGTCGACCCCAAAAGGAACAAAGTGGCAGAAAAGTTATTTTACTTCCTGCTAACTTGTTCAGTATTGCGTGCGCTGGTAATGTCCGCGTGATCGTCTTTATGTCCTAACGATCATTATTACAATCCAGAAGGAAATTTTCAGATCTAGAAGAGTATCGCTGCCGTTTCTCTGAACTACTGAGGGACCAAGGGTAGCAACAGCTACTTCTGATACGAATATTTTAGGAACACCACAGTTTATCACCTATGACTCCGACGACTGCCGTCGAAAAGATTAGTCATGTCTTCGGCCCAGGATTTATTGGAGCGGAAATTGTTTAAGCTTTTGAATTTAGCAACGTTCTAAGCCGCCCTTAGCGCGCTAGCTTGTTCGAGCAGATAATGCACTTGAGGCTTTCAAGGTACCAACAGATATTTTTTTGGTGTCTAGTTTTAAAGAAAAAATCGTACGGCTATCGTATGCGCACGAAAGCACCTCGAGATTTTAATCATCTAATGATTTCTTTTAGGAACGCACCTCGAAGTTTATTGAGCCCGTTCATTTTTCAATGCTCTCAAAGATACCAAGATGCCAGCTCAACAACCAGGTTAACGACCCGCAACGGGAAGTCAACTCATGGACGACCTTCGGTCGTCGAAGCAAAGCCTCATTTCTGGTTATGATCATAGCATTTTTTAGAATGCAATAGTGGATCTAGTGGCTATATATTTCGTCTTTCTTTTCCCGCAGATTTCCGTCCTTTCACACAACGAGAAATTACAACACATGCTTAGAGGCATACTTTTGAGCGCGATTCGAAGCTACGCATTGCAGATCAGAAGTGTCTTCTGGCGGGCTATAGTTGGTGCCAATTTTCTAAAAACTGCGCGAATAAAACAAAGAGACCGTAAGGAAACACGTATACGCTTTGTGTGTGATGTGTGTTCTCTTACTCTGGGCCTTGCTTTATTCGCGCAGTATTGAAGGTGAACATGACAGATGCGGTAAGCGGCGCGCTGGGTCACTTTGAGCCGCCGCGGGCACGCGACACTGCAGCTTCTTTCTCTTAGAATTCAGGTCGTATAAAGTTGTGCGAAACACTTGCTCATGTAACGGCTTACAATAAGTGCGATATGAACAAGAATAGCGTCGCTAAAAATGGGCTTTAGTTTGGTAAGAACCAAAAGGAAAGGAGGAAAGTAAAAATATAATATCAAACACACCTTCTGAGACATGGGTTTCAACCCCTTATGAATGCATAAAATCCTCGTGAGAAGATCAAAGAAAGACTCTTCCGAAAACTTTGTACTCTTTTCGCAAAGGCTGACGCATCTGCAACGTGCCCTGAAGAGCCATGGTGCCACACCGTGAACGCAAGCCGTGCCCCGCGCTATGTGTTACCTTTGTTGTCATCGTGTACGACGCGCGGTCGCTGTAGGCGACGCCAACCACTTACCAATGCTTTCAGCGTGGCACACCGTTCGGGAGACGCGAAAAAAGAAAAAAAAAAAAACAGCGTAAGGGAAAACAGAACGCGTCAGAACAGCCATACACAAAACGGGAAGGCAGGAAAACTGCGCGAGCGAAAAATATGGCGACAAATCAACCCACGGAAAAAGACAGCAGGGCGACAGAGGAGCCCGCAGTCTAGTTCTGTTAAAATATGCTTTCGGTTAGGTTGCATCAAGTTATTAGGTTAGGTCAGTCTGTTCTTTTTTGTGTTTGGGTTTTGTGGCGCATAACTAACTAAGCCTGTCGCCCATCAGTTAGATTACTTCGAGCAGGTTGGTTTTTATTACAGCGCAACCTCACATGGTAGGATTTTCTCGAATGGCTCGAGTCGTTCGGATAATTCGTCATCACCAGATTTTACAACGGTTCATGGCATTCAACGGTAATTGCACCAGTGATTGGGCCTCCGTCTGATTTTAAATTACTCGGCCAAAATTTACCTGGCGAGGTTGATTAGAGTAGATTAAAGTGCTAAAAATAGCAGCAGGCGGCTGTCCGGGTGAATTTCATTTTGCAGTTTTCCACATTCTGCTTGCATCATGCACAGTGGTGTTTAGATGTAGCGCGGCGTTACATTCATAGAAATACGAAAAATTGGTTATATTTTCATTGACCTGCCATTCTTACTGATGTGCGCAAAACAAAACAACATAAAAGCAGCGGACGTGTCCACTAGCATACAATTTTACAACAAATGCCCAATTCCGCAATATTTCACGCAATTGGAGGAAACACGGACTATAGACACAACGACTTTCAGTTAAGCATTTTCTCACTTACACACCCCTGCTTGTTTTCGGCTAATTAAACCCGAGCGAGATCTCAGTATTTTGCTAATCGTCATGCAAGGAAGACATTGTGTTTCTACATGTGTACGCACAGCGCTTTACCGTTGGCTAATAGACCGATCCCACCGGCCGGTTTCACGACGCCACCGCTGTATGCTGGTACATGTAGTCAACCGGTCGCTCCAGCCGCCCAGAAAGCCTGCGCGCCGTGTTTCCGAATGATTTTTAGCTCGTGTCTATGCCGGAGTGCATTGTGAAAATTCACCCATCTCTTTCCTGGGTGCTATATCAGCACATGGGACATATTACTCTAGTTTTGTGTATTTATGCGATAGCTTATACAGCTCGTTCGCCCGAAAAGCCGTCGGCGTTGTTCTAGTAGCAGAAGTACTCGTTGTGGACACCGCGTGTCAGAAATAAAGTGGGCTGCGTAAAAAACCGTATCATGGTAATTTGTTCTTCTACGGATTGATCATATTGATGCGCAATAGGAGACGACGAGCTAATGGAATGAATGTGATTACTCGATTAAGAAAGCATATTAAAAAATTGGTAAATAAGTGGTTCAATATTATCAAAACGCTCAGAAGAAAAAACCAACTATTATGCTAACAATTTGCCACTAAATTTTTTGAAATAATTGAAAAATTAAAACTTGTGTGTCCTATTCTGTGAACGAAAAGTCAGTGCTTGATAGTGCAGTTTATGAAAATTTAAAATGTGTAATAAATTTTTCAAAACCAGAAATTAAAAAAAGGTGGCGTGAAAGGTGTAAAAATGGTTACAATGAAAAGTCAAGGCTTGATCATGCTAATTAAAAAAATGTAGTATGTAACTGATCCAAAATTTTTTAACAACAGAAAGTAAAAATTGAAAAACAAAATCCGGGGTTCAAAGGTGCAAAGTCCCGAAACGAAAAAGTCAATGCTTGATGATTCTGAGGAAGGAAATTTAGTGTGTTTATTCAATTAATTATAATTTAATTATTTCAAAATGAAAGATTACAAAAGGGGTTGAAAGACGTCAAAATGCTCGGAATGAAAAGCCAACACGTGATGATGCTAATTAAGAAAAGTTAAAGTGTGTAATTGGTTAATCAACTGAAATAATTGAAAAAGGTAAAAATCTTAAACGAGTTTCAAAGGCGTCAAAATGCTCGTGATGAAATATCAATGCTTGGCGATGCTAAATAAAACAATTTAGAGTGTGTATTTATTCACATAATTAATTGAAACAATTGAAAATATTTTGTTATTAAAAAAGGCAGCTCAAGTTTGTCAAAATCAGTCTGACATCGTTGAATGCACTGTTTCCTTACATACAATTATTGAAATGTTTAGTTGATCACTTATATACTTTCATTTCCTCATTACCATCATCAAGCATTGAACTTTCATTATGTATGTTTGGCCCCTTTTCATAATTTTTCAGTTTTTCCTTTTTCGAATATATAATGGGTAAGTTTCCGACTCTAAATTTTATTGATTATTATATCAAGCAATGGCTTTTTGTTCTATGCATTTTACCGCCTTTGAACCGCGTTTTTCTTTTTTTTTGTTATTTCAATTGTTTGATCAATTACACTCTTCAAATTTCCTTCATTATATCATCCAGCATTGGCTTTTATTTCGAAGCAATTTGGCACCTTTGAAACTCGTTTTTCCAAATTTTCATTTTTCAATTAATTAACTAAATTATTGATCAATTACACAATCTAAATTTTTTTAGCATCTTCATGCATCGCCTTTTCATTATGAGCATTTTGACACCTTCGAGCCCCCTTCATCAAATTCATTCATTTTTTATTTCTTTAATTCATCAATTAATTACAATGATTTATTTAACTCGCTGTCGCTTATCACACGCCAATTAACCACCAGTCACCATAACCACAAATTACCATATACGATTTTTTGTACGCAGCCCTCGATTATTTCCGACACGCGCTTCACAACTGAACGAGGCCATTGGTTAAAAAAAACAAATTCAAGGACCCTTAGAAGGCTTGTTCTCCATGTAACCGTCGTTGTAATTTTGAGAAATAATGACAGCGAATTTTTCCCGGAAGTAAGGTATGAGAAGTGTGCATTGAGTTCCTGCGGAGCGGATATTGCAATAGGGCAGTTGCATGTGCCCGTGCTGACTGGCCGACAGCAGACTACAACAAACATGGCGCAGGTGCAACTTGCAGAAAACCGGAGCATGCGCATATCGGTCGGTGGGATCGGTCTGTGAGAATAATTACAGCGGCAAAAATCATTATCTTTGGGCTGTAAAGAAGATAACAATGTACACATTTATGGAGTATTACTAGGAAGCAAATGTATCGTTCACCACTTCGTACCTGCACTGAGTTGAAATAACATTGCAAGTTCCGTATCCTATACAAGCTGTCGCGGTCAATTGTGATATATGTCGGTATGCCGCTCCAGTACGATAGCGGTTTCCCTTTAAGCACGTGACAGCGGTATGATATCAAAACTAAAGACACTCACGTCGTATACAGAGATGACGTCGCTAAGGAATTATGGTAAGGTCCTGGGGGCTGCCTTGTCTTGCGGGCGGCACCTTTGGAGACTTGTCACGTCTCGCTGCGCATGCGATTGGTGTACAGAGTATTATCACGTTCAAACGCTTTCACGTGATTTATTACTCGCAACAATGCACTGGCTAAGCTATTCATCTCAGTACTTCTTTGTTAGCTTAACTATGCCTCTTCTGTCCCCTCCGCAGGCTGGAATCCAAATATAATTCGCGTTTTTGGATTGTCATTGTTGACAGCAGATCGTCGATTCGAAATGAACTAATGGCGACTCTATACAAGATAAAACAGATGTTACAAATTCACTGCAGATAGGATGCAGACTGAAAATCATGAATGGCAATGGAATGAAGGAGCTTTTGTCATAATGCATACGGCCGCTAGAAGCAAAACCGCACCAGTCTAGGTTAAATATACTTTCATTGCATCTTTGTTCCTCATCGCTTTGCAACTGGCTCAATTAGAGGAGCGCACGTTTTGGAGCTCAGAGTTACCGTTTAACAGACAAGGAAATAGAAAAACTACTGCCTATTTTTGCAAATTGGGTGCCATAAATACTGCCGTTATACTACATATGCGTATTCGAATTGAAGCTGTTTTATTGTGGTCGATTTCAAAACCGGGTAAGAGCAGTTGCATTCATATGCGCGAGGCCTGTTCAATGTTTCCTGCGCACGTTAATGTAGGAATATGTTTGCCAGCGCTTTTTGTGGGGTTGTAATAGTGGATAAATACGTTTTTCCCGCTTAATCGCGGTTGATAGTCAAAACCGCCGACCCCGCCCAGTGATCGCGTGCGCTACCAAGAGCACGCCGACTATTGTGGGCCGTGCTCTTAGGAACAATAGAACATGTGCTGACAACAAACAGGCATTTATTGTTGCAGTAACAACGCCAGCTAGCAATAAAAGACACTAATGAATCTCGTCTGACTCGCCAGCAGGGCAGCGGGCGAATGTTCGCCCACGCTAGGGCAGGGGATAAGCTCTGAGGCCGGACAAGGCGAGCAGGCGGGAGAAGTCCCGCGAGGCCTTCGCCTCGCCGGCGACTGCGGAGTCGCGCGAGGAAGCGTCCGCCAGCGTCGAGTACCCCAGGCCGAAGAGACTTTGGCTTTCGCCCGCGTGCGCGGCGTACAAGTTCAGGGGTGGCGCTTGTGCTGCCGCGACGGTGGCGCCATCTCTCGATAGTTCATATTAACCACCAATGTTGGGGCAATTCCGCGATAGCTAGTGTAACTACAGCGGGGGAAAGCCGACCCTAAAGGGGAAGATTGGAGGTCATTCCCCACAGTGTGATGAGAGCCGGTAGTAAACTGACGTCAGTTTAATTTCGTCTTCATGGTTTGGTCGCTGCCAACCGCAGGGGCTCGAGAATGGTGGCACCATATGATGTGCACATATATTATTGAAATGTGTAAAGCAGTTTCATGTTGTTCTAACAAACGTTACTAGATGTTCCAACTGAGCTGTCACCTTGAATCGCCTAAATCCTGGCTAGTTTTGTGCAAGCATGAACACGGCAGTTTTCACGGATGGAAACGGCGGGATGTTAGCAATTATTTTTAAAAATCTCTGTGCTAAAGCGCTAGAAAAAGCAACGTCAGTGACTTTTACCATAAAAAGATGACATGAGGCTGTCAAACGAGAGGCACATCAGGGTTGTATTCGTCCCATCTAACGATCGATCCGTCCGCGCACTCTGACAGTACGGTGGGCATTAAATGTGCAAGCCGATGTACTGTGCACACATTAGACTACTCTTGCTAACTCCCCAGCTTGTAAACGGTTATTTTAGTAAGCGGGACCTTAATCCCAGCTGCATTTACTACAATGGAAAGAAGGACTCGGTAATATAAGGGAAGGAAAAAATGAAGAAGGAGCAGGTTTTTGCGCCCTTTAGGGGAAATTAACTCGGATTACCTAGTTTAAAGCCCCTGAGAGCACGCAAAATTCAGATACGACTAGAAACATGAAGGGGAAGTGGTGGAGGAGGAGAGTTAGACCAAGAACATGTCCCTGATAGAATACGTGGTCTTCGATTGGCGCTTATGTAAAGAGATAAACAGCGGAGGAAAGCCGACGGTGGCACTCGCACGAAGCCCTCGGTCTATTCCAGTGCCTTCTGGCATTTCCGCGCTCGGTTGCCCTTGACCCGGTGAGCTCGAACAAGCCGTAATGGAGAATAAAGTCTCTAAAAGGGTTGAAAAACTATACTTAAGGACGTACCCAGGGGCTTTAATGTGAAACCCATGGTACTGGTAACCGCCGCGCGAAGGCCACACTGAGAGCTGTGAAACTCGAGCGGAATTTGTTCATTTTCAAGTAAGACTTTCCCCGGACAGTGTGTACCTCACCCGCCACGATGGCTCGGTGGCTTTAGCGTTGTAGTCACTGATCTCAAGGGCGCGGGTTATATGCCAGTCGCGGTAGCCATACTTAGATGGAGGCAAAGTTCAAAAGGCTCCTGCGTACTGTGCGGTCTCAGCGCCCGTTAAGGAACTCCAGAAGCTCTAAGCCGTTACGCAACCCTTACTCATCACGGCGTCCTTCACGACAAGTACGTCGCTTCAGGACATGATACTTCGAAATGAATAAATTTATTTTATGCCTATCAGGAGAGGAATGGCGCAGGTTCTTCTGCAGCCGTCTCGTCCAACATTAGCGGACACAGGGCGATTTTTACCGGGTGTTCTTCGTCATAAAGCGTACGCGATCACATGGCCACACCGTGCATACATAGCAAGCAGGTGCCTCGAGTGAACTTGTCTTTACGAAGTGGGGCTTGCGACCTCAACAAGACGATGCAATACGCCTTGACACTCCTGTCACGATTACAAAATGAGCTTAATATATGATATGGCAGGCTGCTTGCTTGCCAATCGTAGTCGCAGCAGTCATGATAAAGCTACTAGCGGCAACGTGGCATACCGGTCCCATGATAGGAGGACCACTCATGTTGCCGAGGTGGACCGTGGCGCTCTGAACGTCTTTGCATTTGCGGGAGGCAAGAGTCCTAAACATGCGCCAAGTCGTAAAAGAAATAACGGAAGATCCGTTATTTTAACGACATTGCCCTCTGGCTTCGCAGCGCCTCTTACCCGCCTCTTATATTTCTACATAATTCGAAGAAGCGTCGATGTTGCGCACGCCAATTGATGTTTTTGGGACAATTAGACACGAAAAATGTGCTTCCTGACCAGCCAGATTCCGTGCAGTCGCAGAGCAGACGTCCCCGTAAGTCATGTCTGCAAAACAGTTCCGTGGTTTCATTGGCCTGTGTTTATGTTTCAATCGGTGAGTCCGAAACTTCGCTTCCATCGTTGCGCCCTTGGCACGACTTCTCAATACTAATGCCGAGCTGTCCTGGTGCCCAACCGGAAAGCCTCAAAGCCTTCGCCAGACTGCGATATCTTCTCCTCCGCCTATGTTGCCACTTTTCCCCGATTCCACTCGTTATACGTGCATTGCATTGCTTGGCTTCATGCAAACGTTCAGTTATCGCGGTTTTCTTCGTATTGGCCGCAGAGCTACCATTGAAGTGCACACAGTTACAGGTGGCGTGAATATCGATGCTGTGCAAGCTTTGGCGAAAACCAAGAACAAGCACACCGTAACAGAAAGAACAGCACAGGTTTAGATTTTAAGTCTACTTAAACCTGGCACCACAGAACATGAGTACCCGGGTTCGAACCAGACCGGTTCGAATCTGCTCTGCGCCAAGTTTATTTGTTTGTTCTGTGTTTTATGTGTATTTGTGTGTGTGTGTGTGTGTGTGTGTGTGTGTGTGTGTGTGTGTGTGTGTGTGTGTGTGTGTGTGTGTGTGTGTGTGTGTGTGTGTGTGTGTGTGTGTGTGTGTGTGTGTGTGTGTGTGTGTGTGTGTGTGTGTGTGTGTGTGTGTGTGTGTGTGTGTGTGTGTGTGTGTGTGTGTGTGTGTGTGTGTGTGTGTGTGTGTGTGTGTGTGTGTGTGTGTGTGTGTGTGTGTGTGTGTGTGTGTGTGTGTGTGTGTGTGTGTGTGTGTGTGTGTGTGTGTGTGTGTGTGTGTGTGTGTGTGTGTGTGTGTGTGTGTGTGTGTGTGTGTGTGTGTGTGTGTGTGTGTGTGTGTGTGTGTGTGTGTGTGTGTGTGTGTGTGTGTGTGTGTGTGTGTGTGTGTGTGTGTGTGTGTGTGTGTATGTGTGTGTGTGTGTGTGTGTGTGTGTGTGTGTGTGTGTGTGTGTGTGTGTGTGTGTGTGTGTAAGCGCTACATGTAAACTAGATAAATAGCCAGCAAAAGTACTAAGTCATAGCTAAACCTTGCCAGGCCTTGAAGGTTATTCGCCAACACCCGACGCCCTCGAGAGCTAAGGAGAAGGCGAGGTGGGGCCTCGTTACGAAAAAACCTTTGTCCCCAGTCAGGCTTAAGAGTAATACGAAGTGGGGCTTCGTAAACAACTCACGGTCATTCGCCTGCACCCGGCGATATCGGGAGCTGCAGCACGGAGATTAGAGATTCCGCTTGAAAAGAATGCCTATTCACTGCTTGGGTGCTTCATGAATTTCTCTATTACATATACGCCCGACCGTTAGAAGTCGGCATCGACCATCCCGAGTTCTGCTGGTTACCTTCACTAAAAGGTCTCTCCTGCCGCCTTGCTTGCTGGGCTTTACGGCTGCAGGAATTTTACCTACCGGTCCAGTCGCAAACGAGCCGACACAACTACTCTGTCGAGGTCTCCTATAATCCTCTCGGTACTCTGACCGAAAACGCACAGCGCGACAGCATTTCTCGAGACATAAAGTATTTGTCGATATCCTAAAAATAACAATAACAGAAACGAACAGTCGTTGACACGTGGAGCAGCACTCAAAACAAATGAAACCCCTGCAAAAGCATGATGGTGAAAAGCTAGCGCAGAGAATCCCCATTATCGGCAAATATATAACCAGTGTTTTTTTAGAGCGAAAAGAGCTCAGCCCTAGTGTATTTGTATGTGGAGCATGCAAGTCGCGTTCATGTTCAATGAAGTCCCTAAGACGTTTTCTCCGGATTTATTGATGTTGACGGAAATGCCATATTCCTTTTGTGCTAAGGGTATCCATTTTGTCGTGTGTACATTTTACTAAAAAAGAAAAAAAAAAGCACTCTTTTGAGTAATTTGCGCTTCAGAAGAAACATAGTGTCATACTCAATTTGCTCTCTATAACCGTAATTGCCTACGCAGAAATAGGCAACACACATAAAAAGAGGCCCATAACGGGCAAGAATAAAAGCAACGCCAAGCAATTCGTTCTAGTCTGAGCTGACGTCAACTGCGTATATTCTTTGACTGCCTCATTCGGGTGCAGCGCCTGATAGAATCTGTCTTTTGTCGTATTAAAATGCATTTTGACGAAACAGACTGACATTCGAACCTCGTTATTCAGGGATAGCATAAACAATGTTTGTACGCTTACTCGGAGGTGCCTTCCTGTAATTGTTTGCACAAAAAGAGACAATAAAACCAGAACTAGCCGCCAGATATAACGAGTACGTACCACGAGAAATTCATAAACTGGCCAAGGTATCATCAAATGACCAAGAACATTACTCAGAGATAAGGAAAGCAAGAGCTAAATACGTACAAAAAGAAAACCGCATGGGACCGAACCAAAGGCCTCATATACGGACGCAAGTGAAAATTAAGTGGAAACGCGGTGGCAATAGCAATAATAGATAACGACGTAAACATTACAGCAAACGGCACATATCAAGAAACTTATACAGAAGTGGAGGAAAACACAATAACTATAGTCATTAAGGCGAACGGTGCCAGCTGAAACTCATAATCATAACAGATTCACAGTCGGCATAAGTGCAGACAGCGAAAAAAAAAAAAAACGGGGACGTAGGAAGGACGCAAACGAGGGCTACGTCCCCGTCTTTTTTACGCTGTATGCACTCATGGATTACCAACTCGCCCAAGCGTCTATTTTAGGCATATAGGAATTACATGAAAGGAAGATTCGCAAGCAAAGCACTAAATATACTGCAAAAATATTGAGAGCACTGCATTATCTGCAGTGGAGAAATGAGAAAGCCTGGGCGTTGCTGCTGGACACAGTACATCGCGTGCACCCCTTGTCGAACACAACCAGCGTTCCGTTGAACACATGGAATTTCACCTGCCTTCTATAACTGGTTTACAGGAAAAACGCAGTATCTGTCACTCGCGGATCATAAGGAGAGTTATGATTTGCATTTCACGATCTCTGGTGTGGAGGAGTTGGTTAAAGCGCTCAGTTGGGTATCCGAGGTATGGAGGTTCGATTCCTGGTGGAGACAAGATTTCAATTTTTTTTTATGACGTCATTAGGATGATTGACAAGTAGAATCCCGCGGTATACCGCCGCTCATCAACATACTCCGATTGTTCTTTTCGGCGACTTTAGCTTTCCTGTAATAAGCTGGTCTGACCTTTCCACCACAACATGTAAAGATAACATCGAAAGCGATTTTGTTAACACATGTCTAACCTGTGGTCTGTCCCAGCTCGTATCAAACCCGAGAAGACAAAGCAACCATTCCTCTAACATACTCGACCTCGCATTAACTTCGCACCCTGATAACGTTCCGCCATTTCCTCATTTACCAGGACTCAGTGATCATTCCGTAATTCAAGCCACGTACTCCTGCCAGTTGTCATGCACAAAAAAAAGGGAAAAACATTAACACTACGACAAAGGCAATTATGCAGCCATTAATTCCGAACTAACTGATTTATGCATGCGGTTTCTCCAAAACTTTTCAGAGCGATCAATTGAAGATAACTGGTCCCTTTTCAGAAGCAAGATGCATCAACTTATAGATAAACACGTCCCTACTATCACCGTTACTAAAACCCATCGTCGCCATGGTTCAACAAAGAGCTGAAACGCCTCAGAAACAAAAATAAAAGCCGTTTTTGATCCGCAAAACGTTTTGACACCGCATATGCATGGGAAAGATATTATTCTGCAGAAAAGAAAAAACATTTTTATCCTTATCAGGCAACACTAAACGTACATTTTTCTCGTCTGTTCTACATTCCATGTTGCGCACTAACCCCCGCATATTCTGAAAAACTATAAACTCATCACATTCTCAGCCTCTAACATCGCATGACGACTTCAACAACCTTATCCCGGAACACGAATCTATAGCCATGCTCTTAACAACTTTTTTTCTTCAATTTTTACAAGCGAACCGGACGGTGACCTACCAGAATTCCCAGCTCTCGACCACCCAGTTATGCCACAGATTACATTTGATGTTAATGGCATCATGAAACTCACTGAATCATTGAAACTTACATATCCATCTGGTATAGACGGCATAAATCCTGAAGTTCTAAAAAATATTAAAAACATTGTAAGTGTTATATTGTGCCACCTCTTTCAGCAGTCCATATGAACATGTGTCCTTCCACAAGATTGGAAAGTTGCTAAGTTCATTCCGGTCCCCAAAAAGGGCTCACCTGTTTCATGTAAAAATTATCGCCCCATTCCTCACAAGCGTCTTTTCGAAACTAATGGAACATATTATTTATTCGCACATAGTCAAATTCCTTGTCTCCATAAATTGTTTTCATACTAACCAGCATGGATTTCTGAAAGGACGGTCATGTGACTCCCAATTGGCTCTCCTTATTAACGACCGAAGCTCAAACCTTGACCGAAATGTTCCTACTGACACTCTCTTCTTTGATTTCGAAAAAGCTTTCGATAAAGTACCGTATAAAAGACTGCTCCTAAAGCTACTGTGCCTAAATCTTAACCCGTTAGTAGTGGAATGGCTGTATTGGAATGGAATGAAATTGAAACATTTTGACTCTTATTTGCTGACGATTGTGTAATTTACCACCCAATCACTAACAGCACTGATGTTGACATTCTTCAACAAGATCTTAACCAAATCGAAGCTTAGTGCAACCATTGGCTAAAGTCTCTTATTATTTCCAAAACATGTTTAATTTCGTTCCATCATCGGCAGATGCATACTCCTTCTAAATACGCTCTTTTTGGTTCTGAAGTGTCTTCCGTCTCTTCCTATAAGTACTTGGGTATTACTGTAACGCAAAGCCTAACATGGTCATCTCATGTCATGAACATCGCTAACGAGGCTAATCGCACCCTTGGTTTCATGCGGCGCAATCTACGTTTTGCCACCCCGTCCATCAAATCATTAGTATTCCTAACTTTTGTCCGTCCTAAACTAGAATATGCTTCAGCAATATGGAATCCTCACCAGTCTAACCTCTCTTTAACCCTAGAAAACATACAATATCTTGCTATTCGTTTCATTTACTCTGATTATTCATACTACACTAGTGTGTCTGCTTTAAAATCTAGAGCCAATTCACCTAACCTTGAAACCCGACGGAACATTTCTCGATTGTGCCTTTTTCATATGTTTTATCATTCATATTTAGGAGAATCAGTCATATCACCTGCTTATCGCCTCTCAAGTCGTATTAATCACCATAAGACCGTCTACGCTCCCTCCGCAAGAACTACCGCTCATTCTCGATCTTTTTTCGTCACGTCATCTCGGGACTGGAATGATCTACCACAGGACGCCGTGCATCATATCAACGCCATCTATTTTAATAACGCTCTCAAGACCCTTGTTTTTTAACTCTCATGCCCATCCCTCTGTAATGCCCCTTACCAGGTGCATTTCAGGTGTCAAATAAATAAATAAATAAATAAATAGAATAAATAAATAAACGATAAGCCGATTGTGCCGAGAGCGCCCAAGCTTATGTCATACAGTTTGGGCCTGCAAAAAAGCAAGAAATGCCGAAAAAAAAAAAAAACACCCAACACATGCGCAGTATGAGCAGGGCAGTGGAAGACGACGACCAGTCCGGTGAACCTGGTCATATGGGCCCGAGCGGCAGTAGCCTCCAGTGGAGTCTGGACACTGTTCACGGCCTGCCATGTAAATGTTTGAACAAGGGAAGTTTTTATCCCCACCACTGCAGTTGAAGACAGTAAGGTAAATGCTTCGACATGTATCTTCTCACTTCATGAACGCCAGTCACATAGCTCTCGCCCGTATTGCTTCTGCAGTCACACTCAGTATAACATCAAGGACTCCTCAATATGAAGGAACATGTGTCGTTTTGTTTCGTAGCGATTGCCCGTAATATAAACTTCAAGAGCACTATCCACGTGACTCATTCGTTGTTCATTACGCAATCGCTTACTTCATTACTGCTCAGAAAGAGGCAGCCCTATGGCAGGGAAGACAGAAGCTTCTCCCTCTTCTAACAACATACAGCAAAACAATGGCCCCGAACACCAAACCTTATAAGTACATTTCACGTGTTCCATGAACAGCTCCTTTGTTTTTCTTACCTTCTGCTTGAAGACAGCCGGTTTTAACCATTAACGTGTATACGCAGCGCAGAGCATTGTAGGAATGCGCCATGTTTCCCCTCCTTGGTATCATCCTTCCGGCCCCCACGTCATCATCTATCTACGGAAATGTATGAAACATTTACCGTTCGCTTTAGGTGCATGCATTTAGCGGAGCCAAAGAGCTCCTTTCCCTTACACCGAGTACGCATTCAGGTGAATGTGACCGAGATTTGAGGAAACAAAACTGTCATTGACATCGCAGCGCTGATTATCGCTGAATAGCGTCAGTATCGATAGCTCGTTGTGTAGATTACGGCACAGCGAAAGAGAGACGGAAGGAATAAAATAAGGACAGCTATATATTGGGCTAGACAAGAACCCGATTTACGACGTGTGTAGTGTACGGAAAATGGGGCAAGGTCTTGACCTCTGTATTGACTCGTCGCAAAGAAGAAAGAAAACTAAAGGCACGCCAGCGGCGTGCCGCTAGAATTGTAGCCAGGGTTTTCGCTATTCGTTCATTTAGCGAGTCATTTTACGACCTAGTGACTTTTGCCGTTGAAACATCACTCCAACACAAATGACACCATTGCGACGCTTCAATGGCACGCCATTCCTGTGTCGCCTCGGAAAAGTTACACTTGTTCTACAGTATTCTACCCGCGCTAGTTTCTTGCGTTCATGCAGACCTACTGGCGTGTGCCACGCCTTTCTTTCCTTGCATTTGCTCGGCGATCATCTGAAAGGCACGACAATTACTCTGGCGCGGTGATGTCTCTATGCGTGGCCTTGAAACACTACCTCTGGCGTCATGGTTCATACATCTTCTAATAAAGAGAGTACTATCTTTTCTATTGACAATGAATGAAGTGCATAACTAAACGTTCAAGAAGACGCCAGACATACCCGAAAGTAGCAAGGTACGGCTGAAGAATGTGAAAAAATAGCTGCACGTAGCATGTAATACTAGATAGTAAAATGTGCACTCGAATAAGACCCCAGAACTCGATTTCCCACTCATGAGTACAATGTCTGTATTTTTCTACCAGCACAAAAAAAAAAAAAAAAAAAAAAAAAAACCCTAGCCTCTCGACACACCGGTGGTCTCGGCGGATGAAAGAGTCCTTTCCGCTTCGGCCTTCCCCAACGAAAACGCCTCGAGCAAAAAGATTGGATGGGGCGCTAGAAAGGCGCCAACCCAGCAGTCTGCCTGAAAAAGACGGGCGTTCGTCGTCGGGCATCCCGCTTTAAGGAAGTGTGCTCCGTTCACCGAAGAATCTAATAGCCTATATTAGTTTTCCTATCAGTCTGCCGCGTTTTTTTTTTTTTCGTCAATGTTCATTTCAAGCATCATCAACGCCCCAAACAGGCTCACTTAAGTGGTAGGCCCACTCTAATAAAACGAGCCGTTAAAATCAATGCAGCGAAAAGAAAACGCGGTTTCGGTCCCAGTACCTGAACGTTGGGCAGTGCGTCGCAGAAAAAGGAGAGCATGACACGATTCCACGGAGCGGCATTGTTAGTGACCCCGCAATTTCGCGAGGTCCGACGCCCTGGTGAAAAACTGACAGTGTCTACCCTCTCAACTGCACGGCACCTCGACGTGACAGCATCGAATAATAGTATTGATGCACAACTTGGCGGTGAAGTGCACTTTGTTTTGATATTATTAGATTTCTCGCATAAACAACAATGAGCATATTACATGTGAACATGAATCTCGAAAGCGTACACAGCAACGGATTAAGAAAATTACTGACGTAAAACATTCAATATTTAATTTTAAGGGAGGCCTTCGGCTCCACAAGGCCAGGCAGATGGCTCCCAAAGCAAACGACAATGATAACTATAGTTGCATGCTCTAATAAGCGAAGGAACGACCAGAACAGCTCGTCTTTTGCTCTTGAAGACCGCAGGGCGTGCTTATAATAGACCGCGACGAACTTCAGACACCCTCAGGCGATCTTCCTTATAAGTAGTGGAGGTGCCTAGATCTCGTCCTGGCCCTTCGGAGCCAAGCACTCCCTCGCGCTGCCGAGATGCCCGACACCCAATCTGCCGTCTCGCGACTCTCTATCTCCTGCGGGGCAGCGCGGCAACTTGACCCTGCCGTTTTCAGTGGCACCAACGACACCGATCTAGAGGACCGGTTGGCATCTAGGGAGAGTATAAGTCCCTTTAAATAAACAGGACGATGCCGTAATGCTTACTAACGTGATCGTTCGCTTGAGTGGTTTTGCCAGTCTTTGGCTCCCGAAAATAGAACCAGATAAATCTAGCTGGGCGGCTCTCAAAACCAACTTCATCGACGTTTTTGGTCATCCCACCATGCGGTAGGAGCAAATAAGCTGTCTCCCAATGAATATGACCATATAGAGGCACTAGTTGGACGCTTTGTCTGACCGCTGATTCTGGTTGACCACGGTACGGGCTGATAAAAAGTTGCGACTTAACACCCCTTCAGACAATCTTCTTATATGGCGTATATATCAAAACGTATCCGGTGCCTTGCCCGAACTAGGTTTTTTTTTGTTATTTGTATTGCTTTAAACATGTTTTTATTTTTTATTTTTTCATTTAAAGCACTGAGTGTGTACTTTTGTTTTAGGTATCTCTGCGGGCAGCTGGCCCCACCACACTAAGGGTAGCCGAGGCGGGTGCTGGTTCATTCGGCGGGGACTGTCGCAAAGCTAGATATTTGGTCATCGGCCAACTTTTTCCCAGAGGTAATTTTCCAGATCGTAGCGACGGCCGCGTTGTCGAGGGATAGTGGGGGGACCGCAGTCGATGTAGTTTACCGGATGAATGGCAATGGGAATTTCTGTGACAGGCCCTAATCGAATATCACAATATTCTGGACGTGCGTATAGGATATGGATTGCGGTCGGTGCGCTTCGGCAGCAACGGCATACTCCTTCGTTGGGGTCGTTTTTGAATAAATTTTGCCGTAAAGATGACGTCGGCAAAGAAGAGCCAAGCGAGTGTTGCCTCAGAGGTGCAACAAGCCCCAGAATACCCGGGATCACGGCGTCGTACAACCGAGCCTTCCACCCGCTTGTTTGAAAACGGTGATCGGTTATCGTTCAATAGCCAGATTATAAGCAGTCCTGTTCGTTCAGGGTCGAAGAAAAGAGGGGTTATGTTTGCTGATGTTGCAAATCTTTTTCTTGTGACGTGGGCGCGAGAACAACGATTCTGAAGAAAGGCCGCCTGTAACAATCTTCGCGGCGAACACCCATTTTGCGACTTGATATATTGGTATGTGCGTGCGCTGCACTAGAGGCAACGTGGCGTTGAATTCACAGTTTATCCCTGCTTGCTACTTTAGTCCTTTTCACAGCTTCCCAAGTATCCCGTAAAGGATTACTCACACCATGGTCCGAAATAGTGATTTGGCTTGCAGACGGCGTGTACTCTCACATTATTCTACAGATTTATGGCAACGAATTCGCGACGGCTCTCAATACAGACAGAAAAAGGCAAGATACTTCTGTTTTTTCTGCGGGTATACACATATTTCGAATAGAACTGTGGCTTGAGGCAGCAAAACTGCTCTCTTGCATTTTTTTAGCGCAGACGCACGGCAGCGGGCGTAAAGAATTTACGAACGTCCCTCGCACTACAGAGCAAGCCTACCAAATGCGCAACGGTCTTACATTCTCAAAATCGGATTGCAAAGGCATGAAATCAAATGTTGGAAAGAATTCTGTGCCTTCAGGCGAAAGTACTACGTATTCGGACAAGGATGCCAGAACGAAACAAATCCTCCGAGACGATGCAAGCTTGCATCAGTTACTGCAGGGTACTTAGGGAAGACGAGGAAGACATTTAAAGGCAATCGAAAAAAAATCGTACATCTACTGCAAGAACAAGTCCGACCATACGTGTGTTCCTTGCTGCCCTACTGACAATATTTCCTCCACTCTGCTCCCTTGAATTTACTATCCACCATGTTCACGCTTTCAGGCGGGGGCACCCGCCGCGGTGGCTTATAGAGGCGGTTGTCAAGCCCACGGGCACAAAATTCTCAAAATCGAATTCTGGCCACTGCGGCTGCATTCCGATGGAGAAGAATTGCTGACAACGACAGTATGCTTTGCAACATTATCCTCACCATCCGCATGTCTATACCAAATACTTAACGAAGCACAACTGAGAGCATAGCCTTCAATTAACCGGGTCCTGTGCCACGTGCGCCTACCTAATCCCCGTAAACTTAATCCGCCTGTCTAACTTCCTGTCGCCTACACCTGGATTCCAGTACGTTATAGCGACCATCGGTCATACTGCCTTCGCGCTACATGCCCTGATCAATGCTCGCTCAGTCGAAATAAGTGCACCATCTTTACGGCCTCTCCATCATAGTGTCACGTGGTAGTGACAAGGCCATCGGCACAAAACAGAAGATAGGCGTAATAGCACTGCAATCAACTCTTTATTGGGCTGGCTTGCTCCCGCAAAAGAACTGAGCAACTCGGCGGCGGCGATAGCAGCATATGTGCTGGTCGGTCTTCGAACACACAAGGCCCGTTTCCCTCATCAGCGCTCAATATAAAGGCGGTGAAGAAACATCTAGATAAAGCCGCTGTGACTAGCATAACCTGGAACATTTTAAAAATACACGCGAGGGGCTGGAATTTTCGAGATACATCTTGGCGCATCTTGCGCATGACAAAGAAAATTATAAAGCTGCGTCCCGCGACAACGACCGTGAATAAACCAAGAGTATACATTATCTGTGTGCTACAATCACACTGATAAGGCCGCATGCCAGCGGCTGTAACGGCAATAACAAATGCAGATTTTAATGGTACGCGACAATAGCATGTGCAGGTTTTGGGCATTAAACCCCACGCACCAGCAATTCTCACCACGGACGTTCCGCTTATATAAAGGCACTTCTCCACGCACACACACACACACACACACACACACACACACACACACACACACACACACACACACACACACACGCGCGCGCGCGCGCGCGCGCGCACACACACACACACACACACACACACACACACACACACAAGCCTTGTGATTTTTTTCTTAACAGGCGGGTTTTCAGAATTCTTGCGTGTTCGCCATGGAGTCTGACATTCTCTGTGGCGCTCCGTAGCACGCAGACAAGTGTAAATACTCAGCGCATCGAATACACTGGGTGGCGTCGGCGTATTTCCCACATTAACTAGTGGTATGGTCCTCTGTGTTCTTGATTACATCACTTGACCGTGATCTTTATGCGCTCTAGTGATTACATCACTAGAGCGCATAGAGAGATGCCGTATTTTGCGTTCACTCTTCTTTACTGGGAGAGGCCTTTGAGAGCTTGATTTCCGGTCGACGTCAAAGATGGTTACTTGATCCGCGGAGCATTAGTTTGGTGTTTGGTATCATCAGTCGTGACGATGTTTACGTGGCCTGTGAAGAAAGAGAGAGAAAAAATTGGAAACTTGCGAAAATTACGATCAGTCGGCGTTGCACGAATAAAAGGACTAAATCGCGGCAGTCATGCGGAAATGAGTGCTGTCGCGCGCGGAAATGCCATCAGACTCAGTAATGCGGCGGCACTTTTTCATGCGGGCGCAACGCGCGTCCTACCAGTAAAGTACCAAGAAGCTCAGGTTTTCGAATGATTCGTGAGTTGCATTACAACAATGACATTTAGGTTCAGTAATCAAGGCGGTCTTTTTTCAAGGGTTGTTCTTGTTTCTTCAGAGCGCTGGAAAGAGTTGTTTGATTACTCCTCTACAATACTCCTTGCCAACCGTGGAGATCAGCCTTCCTCAGCACGATTGCACAAGAGCATTTGACCCGCAGTAACAATTGCCGCACCCATAACCTGCACAAAAAAAAAATAAAGTAAACGGGTTTATCCCTCTTCTCCTCTGTTGCAATATTGGCGCTGCTTATAGCGCTCACGGTGTAATTTAGAAACTGTATCTGACGATAAAAAACAATGAAAAGTCATAGTTATAACCAGGGCCGCAAATGTGGTTCCGAAAAATAAACTGGGGCCCCAAACTTCTCTTATGTTCGTGGGCAACAAGTGAGTTTTAGGGAGAAGGTTATGGAGGGGCTGTCATCTCCATTCCATCCCCATCCAGTCGAAAACTCTTCTCTGTAACATTCTTATACTCTCTCTAACGCCATACTTCAATTCTCTCATTCTCTACGTCATACTTATTTTCTGGTGTCTGCTAGGACGGCATTTTTCTCACAACAGAAAAAAAAAACACTAGTTGTGGTTTGACTCTGACAACCCTAGTTGAATTGCGATAGCAACGGCGGAAGCTTCTTTTGCCTGCTACATTATTCCCCTGTCACGCTCTATCAGTGTAAGCTGCTACGTTATTGGAGACACTTAAGCTCGTCCTTTAAGAGTATCACGCGAGATCGCAATTAAGTTACCAGTCTTCTTCTTTTTCTTCTTCAGCTCCTCCTCGGCTGTTCAAGATCAAGCGTGGCCTCTGCCGCGGGACCACGCGACGGCTCGAAACCTAGCGTAGTTTTGCTATCGCAATAAAGATGGACACAATACTGACCTTTTTTTTTTGTTTGTTTGTTCTGCCCGGAACATCTCGGGAATGAAAGAAGGCCGGCGCTAAATTCTTTTCGTAGAGTATTTGATGCAGAAAGAAAGAAATGTTGGCTGGCTAGTTTGTATACAGTGAATTTAAATAGCGTCACTCATGGTGCAATGCCCAAGTAACTTCGGGCGAGAATACCCTGGCCAATTTAAAAGATACAAGTGAAGTTAAATAACACATTAGGTGACTGAAAAGCGGCAGCGAAAAACCAATTTCGCCCATTCTAAGCCAAAAAAAGCAGGACTCTGCAGGACTCATCGCGAGGCAAAACTACCTTATTCCAAAAGCTGGGCGATTGAACTCGCGTGCTCTTCTTTTTATAGCGTTTATTTTATTGCGTTCATTTGCGAGATTCGCGTTATTCCGCGTTACGCGTACTGCACTGGATCGTCTGGACGCTCACCCCTTAACGGAAGGGAAGATCTTGGGACCATGCTCACAAAAGTCATCTGCGCTCAAAGCCTACAAGGCACTTCGCTTTTTAAGGGAGACTAGCCTGATTGACAGACTGGGACTTTCTCACCTCCTCTCCTCTTCTACCCTCCCCTTTAATCCCCCCATTCTCCTTCCCCAGTGCATGGTAGCCAACCAGGATTATTTCTGGTTAACATCCCTGTCTTCCGCCCTCCTTTTCTCCTCCTACGCCTAGTACCTGTTTCCAGTGATGGCGACACGTATATACTTGTGACCCAAGTAGCACACATTACGTGGCCCACCTGGGGCCCGTATGGGCAAGTTGGGCTTGGGTAACCACAATAACACCTATGGAGGCCCCCTTTAGGGATCAAGCGGGCAAGCACAAATTGAGCTTGCCCCTGCTTTTTCCATCTGGGCATCATATAGGCGCGGAAAGGGCTAACTGATTACGTATTCCCATGTCTGGCCCTCAAGGGTCCCGCTTGGGAAAATTTAGGGCCGATGCAAATAAAATTTGGGCTCTGTGTAGGAAAAGCCTGGGCTAATCTAATTCGGGCTGCCCACTCAAAAGCCGAATAGGTCACGCATGGGCCGCGGCGGGGCTAAATACGGGTATGCCCGCACATTGCCTACATGGGACCCTTGAGGGGTACTTGAGGGAAGGTCAGACGAAAATGTGGAATTCATGCAGAAAATTTCTGGGCTGCCCCATAAGGGCTGCCCACCAAAAACCTACATAATTTCCGCATGGCCGTTAGCGGGGCAGGCAAGTACTCTTTCCCGCTTCTGCCCGCATCGGTCTCTTGCGGGGCAATTTAGGGCAGATGCGATGCAAATGTGGGCCTAAAGCAAATATATGACGGGCTAGTCCGATTGGGGCTGCCCACGCAAAAACCGAATAGGTCCCACATGGTTTGCGGCCGGGCTGAAAAGCGAGCACACCACCACGCTGCCCACACGGGTATTTCTTGGGGTACTTGCGGGAAAATGCAACATATATTCGTAGTCCATATGCGGTAAAAATAAGGTCAGCCCAATTGAGGCGGCCCATGAAAGGCCGCAGTGGGCCCCAAATTGGCCGTAGGCGGGCATACCGCTCTCAAACGTCTCCACCCTATCTTCAAGGCACCATTTTATTTATGTAAATCATGTTATACCGACCACTAATTGCCTCTTCTTAAGGTTTCACATAACTGTCCTAAGCATATCTATGCAATGAATAAAGACTATGTTTACTCTACAAACTACGTTAATTATGCAGTATCGACAGAAAATATGCAACAGTAACTGTTCCGCTTTACGAGTGTGTACTGAACGACCTCCAAATGTTTCCTACGGCATTACTATTCTGCACGCAGCACAGAAATAAATATTCAGACCAACATGTTGGGGTGATGTGGGCCAGCCCATATTATTGTAGTGTTGGGAAGAAATTTCTCTCATGTTACTGAGTGTAGCATACAAGCAAAAAAAAGTGCTTAATGTTTCACACTTGATTATTGGAACTTGGGCAGCCCTGAAAATGCCCGATTCAACCCATGAGGGCAGCACGTGGGTTAACTGGCTTTCGCAAATCCCGCGCCTGCACAATTCAGGTATTGGAGGGATTAATCGACCTAAAAATTAAAACCTTGATCAATGGATGTCACTACCTGCACAAACGTGGGACCCATTAATGGTTCTGGTGTCCTGCCCACATTCGTCTACCTGGACTGAATGCGGGCAGCCCTATTTGGTCTGAATGCAGGCAGCCCCATTTGGGCTGCCCACGCGGATACAGTTTGGGACCGATCGCGGCGAAATTGGGTAGCCCACGCGGGGCCCCTCTGGGTACGTGTTGCAAATCCCGCATGGGGCCCGTGTGGGCTGCCCTCACGGGCCCAACGCGGGCCCCCACGTCATAGCCCACTTTGTGCTACTTGGGGAGTTGCAGATTGTTTCATCTCGCGTTGTACAGCAAACATCGTCGTCTTCATCGTCTTGCCCATTGACGAGAGCACTATGCTATCGCCGCAGCCGATCACGCCTTGTGCAAAACTGCAACATACTCTCGCGCTCTGCAGTAGGCATCGTTGTCTTCATCAAATTCCAATTTCCAACGGCAAAACACTCGTGCGGCGCATAGAACATCGTCGTCTTCATGAGGTTCCACCTGTGCCGCTACTTCATTTCACCTAGGCAAATATGTTATACACCTACGCTATGTCGCAAAAGCCGCATCAGTGCCAGACAGGCTTCCGGGACCATCGACAAGCAGAAAGCCAGGAAGCCGTTGCAGAGAAGCTCACCAAGCGCGGAAGCAAGCCGAGATTGAAGCGGCGACTGCGGCTGCGGCCGGTGGCTTCTGCTAATGAAATATGATTCAATCATAGTAGAACCACCCCAATTTTTGTGCTAACCGTACCCATTTCTCCGAACCCTACTGCGATTTGAGCGCCTTTTCCGGCCGCTTCTTCGTTTCCGTAGTTGGAATCTACTGCACGCAGTGAGGAATTTACCTCTTGCGCTGCTCCTGGAACGGGCCGGGCCGAGCCTCACGCACAGCTTGGCGGGCCGGGGCCCGTGCTCGTTAGTGTTACGTTTTTGGCACCGTCCTGTTGGGTAGTCGTCTCGGGAGCAGCAGATTCAAGTTCAACAGTCAGCGGCCACGGGACATTTCGAGCCATTTCAACGCGTCGCAGACCATCGTCCTTCTCTTTCTCCGGCCGTCCTGTTCCGACGTGTATGTTCTCGACGTACCTTCGAGTATGTGCTCGTGTTTGTGCTAACGCTATCAAGCTTTACGCTCGGGAGAGAAACACCGACCCGACTGTGCGAGGAGGTTTCTCCGGTGCCAATGTCTGCTTCGCGCGGCCGGTCCAAACATGTTCCGTCTACGAGCGTTGCGATCTTTTGAAGCTGTTCCCGCCCTCGCCCTCCAGAGTGCAGTGTGTAAGGAAGCGGCGGTCGCTCCCGCCGAAGTTGAGAAGCCATCGATACACCTCCTGTGGGATCGTGTCTTTTTTTGTTTCTTTGGGCTGCTTCTCTGGTCGCTATTGCGAGATTGAATATTGAGCGTTGCTCTTGTTAGACGATGTCTCATATTTTGCGGATGACTCGTCGGCGGTATCCCAAGCCGCCAGGCCAACACTACCCTTGGTTCAGGAGCCTGCTTGCAGCAGTAGAGTTAAAATTTCAAGCCTGGATATAGCCCGAGCTTTTATCTAGGTTGAACCTGAATTTGACTGTGATAAAGGTTTCAGACAAATATGTATTCTAAACTGACTGAAGTCTAATTGAAGTTATTAGCCTAAACATGTCACCGAATTCAAATAAGAGGGCTTTGAAGTTAGCAGAGCGCTTTCTTTGGCATTGCATAACCTGTGGGTGGGGGGGGGGGGGGGGCAGGGGGGGGGCACAATGAAAAATCTGAGGAGCGCTAAATAGCTGGCTCCTAAGTAATAGGCAACGTGGAACTGTTTATTAATAATATTGTAAAGAGGAAAATGAGCACTGCAGTAGGCGCGCCGCGAGCTCATGGCGCGAGATCGAGCTGTTGGTACGCAAGACTAGGACGGTCGCTTTTGCGAGGTCTCTCTCGAGTCCGCTACGCTACTTGAAACCCGTTACAATATTGTTATCTGGCGTATCATGCTGGTATTCAGCAAGTGGATCACAAAGTGTCTAGGTCGGGCTGACAAAGACTACGCGGAGAGTGTAGGGTTAGGCGATGCCCATCGAGCCTGGACTAGTGTTACACACTACTGTGTGATTTTCCACCCATAACATCGTTGGTGCAGGTGAACTATTCATCCCGTACCATAAGCTAGATCTCCGCAGTGGACGCCACGCGGCACCGCCACCATGTGTACAGATGCTTCCCCCTCTACGGCCGCCGCTCCAGCTGTCGTCATGGCTCAACGACGGGACCCGGGCAACTTGTGCAGGACCGATGACGTTGATGTGGACGACTGGCTGGCCCAGTACGAGCCAGTCATCAAGTACATCCAGTGGGACGCAACGCTCATGCTCGCAACTCACGAAGACGAACTGACTCCACGATCTCTTCGGCAAACTATTGGACGCCAACTCACCGCTAAGAACTGAGACCTGGCATCTCTCGCCCAAACGTCATCCGAATCATATATAACTTACATTCAAGACGTCATGTCCTAATGCCGAAAAGTCGTCCCGGCTGAGGTTGACAAAGTGGGCCACATACTGGAGGGTATTGTCGACGACGCTTTTCAGCTCATCTTGTGTAACGACCGCTCTACTGTGGAATCTGTTCTTCAGGTGTGCCAGTGCTTCGAACAAGCGAAACAAAAGCGCATAATTCAGCGTTTTGACCGCCTGCCGAATACAGCTGCTAGCTCGCCCTCCGATGACTTGCCTACTCTCCGTCAACCCTACAACCAGAACATCTCGACCCGTATCATCCGCCGCGAACTCGAGGCCATGGCTACCGCTGTTTCCCCATCGCAGCTGAAGGACAGCACCTTGCCAATGATATCCTTCATCCCAGCTGTTGTTCGCCAGGAGGTTAGTAATATGGGCATATACTGGCCGCGTCCCGGACACCGCAGAGTCCAACCCAGCCCCTTCTGTGATCGCTGCTGCCTCCTCCAACACCAGCTTCATGCCTCGATACCGCTACCGCAATCCTACTGACTTGCAACCCTGACGAGCGCCCCACCAACTAACTGCCCCACCTGCTTCAGTCGTTCCTGTGTTGGCCATATCCCCCGTCACTGCCGCAACCGCTGGTGTACGCCGCCCTGCCCATTCTACTATGTCAACCGCAGTGGAGTCTCTGCACCGTGCCGTTCCTCGCCAGATATTATGTTTAAGCTTTCCGCTTATAAAGAGGTTCGTAAGGCGTAGTATTTAATATGCATACCAGTATCATCCTCGTCAGCGCTGCAGTGCAAGCAATAGAGAGCACACGAGTGAAAACGAAATCGAACGGCCGGAGAAAACGCTGATCGGTTCCCGCAAGTGCACACGTCATAGAGCGGCGTAGCTGTCACATGCCCTGCCCTTTCGGCGCTCCCACCGTGCTCCGCGAGAAAAGAGCACGAGATAGGCGCGCCGCTGTGTGATGCGTGCTCATGGGCGTGGTTAAACGTTTCCTTTTCCACTTGGCTTGTTTTTCGCCAATTTGCAGTCCCAAAAGTTTTGGCGCTGCTGGGGTGATAAGAATGAAATTGGCGAAAATCTACAAACTCACGCGCTTACTGGTTACATCGGGTAACACCCCTCTCAATGAGGAAGGATCCTAGTAGTAATAGCTGATAGTTTACTATTTAATATTAGTTCATCAGCGTGCTAGCTAACACATCTTAGTTGTGTTCTGGAGCACACCCCAGCAGACGATGCAACGCCGGGGAAAGCGTTCTCCTAACTGAAAAACCTATTTCAAGAAAAAAAAAAATACAAGTGCCGACAACTTTGATTGAAGCCCCCTGCATAATTTAAGTTTCGCCTTAGCCATGAGGGTCGGTGAACTTGTTTGTAAAGAAATTGTATGTGCGTATGTGTCTTTTCTGTACACTTGTCACTTCGGTGGAATGTACTGTATGCATATTCACATTGACCGGGAAAAACGTTATTGGGAATCTATATTTTTTAGAGCGTGATAATAATCCCTGTAATAGCAACACCAATATCTCTGTGCGCCTATGAGGGCTCATGAAACGCCTTTTGTTAGTATACTCCAAAATTTTTTAAAAGTCGGCTTACCGACATAACATTACCGATAGTAACGGTACGGAGGTGATTATAAGCAGAGGGACAGAATGAGCAAACTGCATGACATAAAACGAAGTAATTATTAACATCCTCCTGAGCGCAGCCATTCAGCTATACAGGAAAGCTACACAGCTTTTTTCATTGACTTCAACGCCAGAAAAGCTACATTGGACTTGTCTAAGGTGCAGTTTTGTCGAAATCTTGTAACAGAAAGCAAGAGCGATGGAGTCGGTTTGGCGGATTATAATGACGGTTGTCCGGGGGGCAAAATAATTACAAAATATTTTTTTCTGCGGATTGTAATCCAGCTCTCAATATCTAAATGACTGCCATGACATTAAACATTTATGTGCCTGCCAACTGAAAATGGTCTTTTTTAGGAAAATCCCGCAAAGGTAAGCTTTGTCAAAAGGGCACAGACACTGTGCGACAAAAGGCCAGGCGAATTGAGGGTCCCTTTCATGGATGCTTATGAAATTGCATATATTCTTGTAAATTATGTTAATTTTGAGTTGATAAGCATGGATATGACTTCTATGTATCTTGATAGCCCTCAGACCTCAACGCAGCCACGGCAATATAGGGAGCGCATTCGTTGCTCTGTCAGACTCGCCAGGGCAGTACTTCACATGTCGAAAGAACTTTAGTCCTTGCCTGAGTCGCTTTGGGACGTTAAACCCCACAAATCAAATCGAAAGAACAATCGCTCCAGTCTTGTAGGCGAGATCCATGTCCTCACCATACCAAGGGCGGTGGTGAAAAATATGAAAAATATGCACGACGGTGTCGTCGCACTTACTGCAATCACAAGCTGTACACGTTCCCGTCGGGATAAAGGTTAAGCGGCAGCTGTTAAGGGTAAAAAAGGGATTTTTTTTCCTTCTTTTTTTCATTCTTTTTTTTTTCTTGGGGGGGGGGGGGGGGGGGGGGGGAGTCAGGAACAACGAACGGGGAAACGCATTGCGCCTGAAGGCTGTTTCGGAAAGAGTCTACAGTGCTGCCTGATGAGCACTCGGATAATATTGCTGTACATCGCTTCCGTGCTGGTGATTCCAAAAGTAGTGTTTTTGCGGGTTGCATTACTAAGATACCATGGCTTTTCATGTGTTGTAGGCAGAAAAAGCCGAAAAATCAAAGAAAGCGTCAAGTAAAAGTGAATATTATATTAATTTTATGACGTGGGGGCGCTGCTTGATTTCACTCAAACCGGTTAAAATCGTGTCTCCAGTGCAGCATTCCAGGGCGGAAGAACCTTTCGAGAAACAAGTTCGCAAGAAACGCGCGCAAGCTAGCGGGAAAGAAAAGCTTCAGAGGCCATGACGATGTTTTCTTTCTTAGCCTAGCCCGGGAGACCGTAGCAAGGCCGCGGAAGTGTAAGCGAACTTGGCTAGCTGTACTCCTTGTTTTCTTGTTTCCCGCTATGGCGGGAAAACACGACACATATGGAGATGGAGAGGACAGTGCGAGCGGAAGTTCTGCTTTGTCTTCCGGGAAGGAGACGAAGAAGGATGGTAGTTGCAGGCGAGAAACAAGGAGGGGAAGGTGGACGGGGGAGGGTACTGGGGTGATGAAGGCGAGCGCTAACAATGCCGCGCGGCAACATAAACTAACGATTTCGAGGAATAAGGCTCTCTCACGAGCTCGCTGCCTCCTGGATCGTTTTCTGATAACCTTTCTGCTGCTCTGAATGCTGCCGCTAAGGCGCTAGCATGAGAGGGCGGCAGGAGCAACCTGTCTCTTTTTATTTTCCTCCGGAAAAATATCGGTTGACGCGTCCGGGCGAGGGGGATCTTCCCGCTTGGGTGCGTGGAGGAGAAACCGGCAGGGAGTGGTTCTGGACTTCTCTTTTTACTTTCTTACTTTCACGAAAGCAGATTCGATTGCGGCAAACTCGCGGTGGTTATCTCATTTTTTCACCTTCCGTTCTCTCTTAGAATGCGCACGCATGAGCTTGTCTATATGCTTCGATGGTAAGTTCGCGTAAGTGGACGTGATAGAAAGACGGCTGCTCGCCCCCTAAGAACATATTTTTTTGTTCTGACAGAAAGAAAAAAACGAGATAAGGAATGCTTTCGGAACTTTATAAGATAATAGAAGTATACGCTTATATCTTATTAAAAATTTCCGTTCAAGGTTATGTGTAGTTTTCGCACTGTTCGGTTCGCATTTGCCTGCGGGACAGCTGGAAACGCAAAGAAATATCGCCTAGTCTAGCATTAACAGCTTAGTACTGCTTCGAAGCGCATTACCATGGCATGTTTTGCTGCCTTTCCAAGAAACCGAAGCGTTGCGCTGAGACATTTAGTTCACGGTATAGAATGGTATCCAGGAGGAAGGGTGAGAGCAAATAGCCCGGATATATGGGCAGTCCCAGAAGGTAGGAGAATCATCAGGTCGCCCCCGCAGTGCGTGTAGCAAGGGATGAAATTTTCTCTGTATGCAGCGTATGTTAGAGTAGCCAATTGTCTCGAATTTCGCACGGCTATCCTGGATTTATTTATTTATTTATTTATTTATTTATTTATTTATTTATTTATTTATTTATTTATTTATTTATTTATTTATTTATTTATTTATTTATCCAATACTACAGGCCTTTACGGCCCAAGCAGGAGGGGCATACAGATAACATCAGGATACATAATGAAGATAGCAAATAATTTCAAAACACTTGTTCTTTGGGCCATAGAATATAAACAAAACAAGCACTAAACAAAATGCAACCGAGCTCTACATTAGGGAAAGTCATGAACATAAACAAAAAGATGTAAGCAATTAACGAAATATCCAAAAATGAATTATCAAACATGCAGCAAGGAAAAAAAAAGCAATCAGTTTGGGCAACCAAAAAGCAGACAAGAAAAACATTTGAGATCAGCAATTCAAGGTTTCAATTGAATCAATGCTATTTAGAAGAGGCCGAGGTAAGTTGTTCCAATCTGTTATTGCGCGAGGAAAAAAAGGAATATTTAAAAACATTAGTTCTGGTGCTGTATGGAGTTAGAAAGTGGTCGTGTCGATGTCGTGTTCGGCGTGCAGTAAGTGACGTTATGTACGGGTCAGGAGTTAGAGCAAGAAGGTTATTTTTAAGAAGGAACATGAACTTTAAGCGCTGAACTTTTCTTCTTAGCTCCAGCGTCTGTATTCCATGTTGTTTCATTAGTGCTTTCGGGGAATCAGTTGTACGTTACTTAGAAGAAATAAGTCGCAAGTCGGGACATGGATCTGTTCCAGATGTATAGGTATGTACAGTAATATTTGCGCACGCTCGGACTGCACCGGCGTGTACACACACAACGCAGTCACCGCTCGCCGTCACCGTAATGAACTAATAGGTGTTGTCGTGACGCTGGGGCTATGTCGACCCGGCCTTCACTTGGTAGCGTGCAGAGACTCGGGGTTGAAGAAGGACTGAATCTTCGAAGTTGGTGAAATATGTACAAGCAGGTTTAATGGCACTTTGAGAAAACTTATTTACAATATTTACACGAAAAAGAAGGGTACATCAGCAAAATGGCAAGCGTTAAGAGTTCATAGCGAGAAGCGACTGGATGAGCCGTTTACCCAGGGCTCAGAGCGACATTTCGTGCTCTGCAGCGTCCTTAAAAACCCCCTATGTCCAGCCCCTCTCTGAAGATGCTGACCAACCAAATCCAGGGCACGCCCCTCAGGTATCGGCATCCAATCGAACACATCACTGCACTGATGGTCTGAAGCACTGACTGGTCCGGCATTCATTCGTTGGGCGTGATCACTTGTTGGCGGGAAAAGCTTGGGAACGGCGAGGAGAGGAGGTACATTTCTATTCTTCAGCAAAGAAACCACAGGCTGGTTCTGACAAGGGGTTTTACTTCTCAGAAACCCGAGTGCACGTGGCGCCGCATAGGGCTCCCAACATGGTCCCTTTTCGACAATTGCAAATCTTTCCTGCATTCCCGGGAAATCACTTAATGGCCGTATGAGTCATGCTCCTTTCTTGTCCTGCACGTCAGCGGACATGTCACTCTGTCGTCTCCTTTGGATAGGAGGCATTCATCACTGGAGGATAGCACTTCTCGACTGGAAGGGTGAACAAAAGAAGAAAAGCACTTCCTGCTATTTCCCTCAGGGGGACGTTTCTTTGTGTTTTTCCAGACGTTCTCTTGACAGGGTCAATTTGGCATTTGCAGGTTGTCCACAAAGCAAAACATGCTTACAAAACAGGATTCCTGGAAACAGGCTCACTTAGAGCCATTGGACCATCACCACATATTCACAAAACTTATCCATGCCCACAGGCGAACAATAGAGCGCGCAAATGCGGATGCTTGGTCGTAACAGCCTCCTCCCCCGCCAGAAGAGTCACGGAGGGCAGCAGTCGCCGCTGCTGCATGAAGAGACGACTTAATGGCCTGCACGTGAACGCTTGAAGCTCGCTGTTGCTTGTCGCGTTGTCTTGATTGTTGTAGGCCAAATTGCTCGAGCTGTCTGAAACTCAACCACATGTCTAAACAAGCACTCGGCTCCCGTCCGAAGAGACCAGGTCAAAAGAAAACTGCCATTGTTGTTCGAGAAAAGCCCACTCTCAAGACGTTCAGGACCCACGTATGCCTAGAAAACCAAACGTGCTGCTTTACATAGTCACACATATACAAGCGCACGGAAAAAAAAAAAAAAAAACCTGATTATCAATTTGGATACATGGTGAGGAACATCTCGGACCGCTTAGAAAGAGCGGCTAAGCGCGTCCGCATTCCCATTTAACTTCCCCTTTTTGTATCTTATTTCAAAATTGTACTGCTGTAAAATCAAGCTCCACCTAAGAAGGCGACTGTTCTTCGATGTCGCAGTTTGCAGCCAAGCCAGGGGACAATGGTCCGTCTCTACGGTGAATTTGGCCCCTCCAAGATAGCACTGCAATTTTTGAATGGCCCATACAATGCAAGCGCACTCTTTCTCTGACGCGCAATAAGCTCTCTCTCTAGAACTCAGTTTTCTGCTCAAGTAGAGCACGGGGTGCTCATTACCGTCGTCATCTCTCTGGAAGAGAACAGCACCTAACCCTCGATCACTGGCATCACACTGGACCGTGAATTCTCGGTCATAGTCTGGAGCTCGCAATACCGGACGGCTAATCAGCACAGCCTTCAGGTTTACGAAGGAGGCTTCCTTTTGTTCGTCCCAGACTACATTTGTCGGTTCTGTCTTGCGGAGAGCGTCGGTCAGAGGGCTAGCCAAAGCTGAATAGTTAGGGATGTAGTGATTGTAGTACCCAGTCAGACCCAGGAATGCTCGAATTTCCGTCTTCGTGCTCGGCCGCGGGTAGTCTGCTACCGCAGAAATCTTAATCTCGCTGGGTTTCCTGAAACCTTGACCTACATTGTGACCCAAGTAGTCCACGGTCGCCCTTGCCAGGCAACATTTCTCGGCCTTTACGGTTAGTCCAGCTTGACGCAAAAGGCTCAGTACAGCTCTTAGAAGTACCATATGGTCCGCCCATGAGTCGGAAAAAACCGCAATGTCGTCTAAATAAGGCACCGCGAATGTTTCACACCCCTTTAAAACCCTATCCATGAGTCGGGAAAAACAAAATGGAGCATTTTTGAGCCCGAAACTCATCATTGTTGGCTGGTAGCTGCCCGTCGGAGTGACGAAAGCCGCGTATCTGCTGGCGCGTTCAGTGAGCGGTACTTGCCAGTATCCTCGAGTAAGGTCCAGCGTAGTCACATATGCCGCTCTACTGACCTGTTCTACTCTCTCCTCAATATTCGGAATAGGATACACTTGATCCCTGGTGAGAGAATTTAGCTTTCGGTAGTCTACCACAGGCCTAGGGTCTTTACCTGGAGCTTCTACTAAGATCATAGGCGAAGCATAATCGCTTTCCGAGGGTTTTATTACTCCTAATTCCAGCATGCGAGTTACTTCCCTATCCAGAATTTCTCTTTGCCTTGGAGAAAATCGGTAGCACCTTGATCGCACTGGCACGTCTGAAGTCAGCTCAATATCGTGCTCAGTCAAATCAGTTCTGCCTGGCCTGTCCACGAAGCAGGCCTCAAACTCTGTTATTATCTCGCCCAGATCGGACAGCTGGGATTTCTTTAGTTCTCCTCTCTGCTGCGTCTTTTTGAGAAGCTCCTGAGCGGTGCTTCCCTTTCCGCTGAGGCAAATCAAGTTGTCCCCCATCTCCTCGGGAAGGTTTAACGTTAGATTTACCACGGCTTCCCTCTGCACATAAGGCTTCATAAGATTGCAATGATAAATGCGCACTTCTTTACGCCTACCGGGAATTTTCACTGCGTAGTTAGTGTTAGAAAGCTTTGCAACGACTTCAGCCGGTCCTTCCCACTGTACTTCGAGCTTATTCTGCCTTGAACTTCTCAGCAACATCACCTGGTCCCCGATACAAAACGTCCTTTGACGGGCTGTCTTATCATAGTACACCTTGGAACGAGCCTGGGCTGACTTCATGCTGGCCTCAACGAGTTCCTTAGTGTTATGTAAGCGATTCAAGAGGTTCAGAATGAATTCTACTACTGTTGGGTCTTCTCCGCGCCCCTCCCAGGCTTCGCGCACCATTCGCAAAGGTGAGCGCAGTGACCTTCCGTACACCAACTCGGCTGGGCTAAATCCAGTGGATTCGTGCGGCACTGACCGCAAAGCGAAAAGCGCTGCAGGCAGGCAGGTATCCCATTCGCGCTTGTTTTCATAGCACAGTCCCCTCAGGACTCGTTTGAGAACAGAGTGCCATCTTTCTACGCTGTTGCTCTGCGGATGATGGATCGAGCTATGCACTACCTTAATGCCGCATCGCTCGAGAAATGAGGTGGTGAGGACACTCGTGAAAACGCTACCCTGATCACTTTGGACCTCGGAAGGGAATCCAACTCGTGCAAACACTGACAGCAGCGAATCCACTACACTCTCGGACGTCACCTCGCGCAGCGGAACAGCCTCTGGAAACTTTGTGGCTGGGCATAACATAGTGAGGATATAACGGTACCCTGACTCTGTCACAGGAAGTGGCCCAACTACATCTATTACTAACCGGTGAAACGGCTCGGTAATGATTGGTACTAACACCATCGGAGCTTTCCACTTATCTTGCGCCTTTCCAACCCGCTGGCACGTGTCGCATGATCGTACAAAATTTTCCGTGTCCTTAAAACATCCAGGCCAATAGTATTCTTGCAACAGCCTCTGCTTTGTTTTCTTTATTCCAAGGTGACATGACCACGAGCTGCCATGGGAAAGTCGCAGTAAGTCTCCGCGGTACTTTTGGGGAACAACTAATTGGTCCCGCTCTACTCCGCGCTTATCCTTGAATAAGCGATACAGCACTCCCTTTCTCATCTCGAAAGAAATATTGTTTGCTGTCTTAGTGGCGCGGTGGCGCTCCCTTATCTCCTGTATCTTGGGATCATTGGCTTGCTCTATAGCTAAGTCCTCTCGGGTTCCACTTAAAAGTCTCGTGAGATTACTAGACACTGGCGGCAAGAGGTTACTCTCAAGAACGTCCTCATTCCGCGTCTCATCAAGCTCACTTTCAAGTTGACATATCTGAGATGCCTCGCTCTCAAAGTTTTCTGACCTGCTATCTTCCACATCTACCACTGTTTTAACTGCCGTTTCCTCCGCTGTTGATTTTTCTGAAATGAGCAGTGTAGCTAGTTCTCGCGCCTTTGAACGTGTTAAGGCCTGCACATCTCTGTCTCCGAAAATCAGAAGGCAAGCTTTGACCTTCTCGTAGTTGTCCGCGTCCTCCTTGTTTAGCCGCGCGACAACCTCCGCTGCCTCGCAGGGCAGAACCGTCAATAATCTCTGAGACCACGTGTCTCGCTGGAAGGACAGTTCTTCGCAAGTTCGCTCAAAGTTACCCAGATACAGACCGATATCCCCTGATATCACATATGGCTGCATGTACTTTGACATCTTGAAATCTGCCTCCTTGTTGAGAAGAGGTACCGCTAGCTGGGGACAATTGCCCGACCTCTTGCTCAACTCTACTTCTAATTTCCGGAGCTCAATTTCTAGCTCCCGCTTTTTTGCTTCTCTCTCAAGCTTCTCACGTTCGTGCTCCCTTTCCTCTTTTTCCCTCTCAAGTTCACGCTCCCTTTCCTCTTTTTCCCTCTGACGTTCGCGCTCCCTTTCCTCTTTTTCCCTCTGACGTTCGCGCTCCCTTTCCTCTTTTTCCCTCTCAAGTTCACGCTCACGCCTCTTTTCCTCTTTTTCCCGCTCTTTCTGCTGTCTGAGCTGTTCCTCCTTTTTTTGGGCGATGAGGTTCCATGCTTCACTGAGCTCCTCATCATCGGCTCCCAAATCTGTGATTGCCTTTATAATCAAAGGTTTTCGTGCCAAACCACTTGTATCAATTCCCAATTCCTCACACAATTGCAACAGTTCCGGTTTCTGCAGCTTTTGTAGGTCCATGATCGCTCCGAGTGTCGGCTACTTCCAAAACAGTGCAAACTACCAAACCTAAAGGCGTTTCAACACTTTTTACCAGTTCTAAAATCTAACCCTGTTCTAGAACCTGGTCCACATCAGAAGAAAAGCCAAGCACTCACCCACACATGCGATCGATGTTCCGAGCTGCTCTCTTGTTGGCCGATTGTTGCTCCTGCTTGTTGCTTGAGATGCCACCTCCGATCACCAGATGTTGTGGCTTGTAGATTCTGATCCACCTCGAATCACCAGATGTTGTAGCTTGTAGATCCAGATCCCACCTCCAGTCATCAGATGTTGTGGCTTGTAGATTCAGATCCCACCTCCAGTCATCAGATGTTGTGGCTTGTAGATTCAGATCCCAACGCTGGTCACCAGTTGTCGTGACGCTGGGGCTATGTCGACCCGGCCTTCACTTGGTAGCGTGCAGAGACTCGGGGTTGAAGAAGGACTGAATCTTCGAAGTTGGTGAAATATGTACAAGCAGGTTTAATGGCACTTTGAGAAAACTTATTTACAATATTTACACGAAAAAGAAGGGTACATCAGCAAAATGGCAAGCGTTAAGAGTTCATAGCGAGAAGCGACTGGATGAGCCGTTTACCCAGGGCTCAGAGCGACATTTCGTGCTCTGCAGCGTCCTTAAAAACCCCCTATGTCCAGCCCCTCTCTGAAGATGCTGACCAACCAAATCCAGGGCACGCCCCTCAGGTATCGGCATCCAATCGAACACATCACTGCACTGATGGTCTGAAGCACTGACTGGTCCGGCATTCATTCGTTGGGCGTGATCACTTGTTGGCGGGAAAAGCTTGGGAACGGCGAGGAGAGGAGGTACATTTCTATTCTTCAGCAAAGAAACCACAGGCTGGTTCTGACAAGGGGTTTTACTTCTCAGAAACCCGAGTGCACGTGGCGCCGCATAGGGCTCCCAACATGGTCCCTTTTCGACAATTGCAAATCTTTCCTGCATTCCCGGGAAATCACTTAATGGCCGTATGAGTCATGCTCCTTTCTTGTCCTGCACGTCAGCGGACATGTCACTCTGTCGTCTCCTTTGGATAGGAGGCATTCATCACTGGAGGATAGCACTTCTCGACTGGAAGGGTGAACAAAAGAAGAAAAGCACTTCCTGCTATTTCCCTCAGGGGGACGTTTCTTTGTGTTTTTCCAGACGTTCTCTTGACAGGGTCAATTTGGCATTTGCAGGTTGTCCACAAAGCAAAACATGCTTACAAAACAGGATTCCTGGAAACAGGCTCACTTAGAGCCATTGGACCATCACCACATATTCACAAAACTTATCCATGCCCACAGGCGAACAATAGAGCGCGCAAATGCGGATGCTTGGTCGTAACAGTGTTGTCATTTCAACCTTGATGCAGGTCGGTTACACTGAATTCTGCATGAATTCGTAAATCATCATATGTGCACAAATTCCTTGTATTTTATCTAAAAAAAAAAAACGTGTCGTTACCTGATAGGGCCAAAGTTTTACAAACAGAGAAAATGCTCAGGTCTCTATATATTTGTTAGATTTTTTTTTCTGGGGCACACAGCATTGGCCGAGAGGAGAGAGTATTTTCCTTAATGCAAGGCGGCGGGGAGGTAAAAGAGGGTTGGATGTGCGTGAACCTTTCTATGACGGCGCAGTAAGGCAAGTTAAGTATACTGCCATAAAGACAAGATATTCAAAAAATACATCCTCAAGCCGGTCAACGTTTCTCATGCAGCAAATTGTCGAACTAAGTATTAATTTGAGAGCCAGCAAGAGTAAAAGGTAACAATTAAATATCGTTGTAGCGCAACACACGACAGGTACAAGGAAGGAGAGAACACAAACACGCTACTTCCAGCAACTTTTTTGTGACAAGACACATATATATGTACAGCCTCGTCCACTTCTAGCTGTAACAGGATAACTGCTTTCAAAGCGTCATTGCGTTCGACTCGGCCGTACGATAAGGCTAAGCTTCGGACCATACATAATGTGAAGCAGCACGTCCGGGTCCTTCCGTGCTTAAAGAAGTGAAGAGGAACAATAATAGAGTCGAACGTTGAGCTAGTTGGTCACACATCTCTTGGAAGAAGTTGGTGTTTGTGTGTGCTTCTTGTGTTTTGTGTTGTTACCTGCTGTGCTGCCTTCTTCCAAGAGATGTGTGACCTTCTGTGCTTGTATCGCTTTGCATCGCTATGCGCCTGCGTCAGACGCAATGTCGATTTGAAAGCAGTGACCATGTTATAGCTAGAAGTGGATGACCCTGTAAACGCTGTATTGCAGTGATATTTTTACGGGGTAGTTCAGCTTGGGATTGCAGAGAGCGGACACGAAAGACAAGGCTTTCAAACAACAGGCGTTTTCTGCAGGCACCAGCCGACACTGCTAGAACGTCGTCTTCTCCAAAACTCACGAGATTCTTCTTCTTCGTCCCTTATGCGCATATCAGTGCATGCACCGCCTAATGTAACAATATCACCAGACATATGTGAAACCATGTGGACCGAAGGTATGAAAATTCATCTTTGGAAAATATTAACCAAATGTGTGCTGACGCCGGCATTTCCATATTGAGCGATACTTTCTACTTCAATTATTTCCTGCGTGAGTTTATTCTTGTTCTTAACGATTATGAAAGTCTAATCATAAAGAGGTCTTCGCCTTTTACACGTGTTACAATGTACCGCGAGCAAAACATCCTATTCATTTTCATTATTTACATTGTGCTTGTGGTATCGAAATTGAACATCTATACGCACACTAGTTGCCCAACATGCTGTTTAACGTACTAAGGAGGAATCAGGTTCATCGCGTCCTTTACATTCAACAGAGGGAACTTTGTACTTCTTGCACACATTGGACACATGACCTTATGGTTTGTTAATTCAGTTTAGCTATACCTAACTTACCAGGGGCTTAAAAAACAATACGTACAGTCATGAGAATAAGTGCATACTCCACGAGCTGTGATAAAACTGCCCGCCAGATTTTTCTGACAAAGAAGGGTACCCCCTTGATATACTTGCCATCTTCTCTAATCAATTTTGTTTGGCATATATTTTTATACATAAAAAATGCAATCTTGGCGGTTCCCTGGAGTATACCTCTTTTGCTCACGGGTGTACGTCTATCTGCTTTGCAATACTCTTCGAATTATGGGAGTCAATGCGCATTTACGGAGCAGCGTCCGTTTTTACTGTTTTTTAACAGCAGTACAAGCACCAGCTTACATATTCCTGTTTGACTTTCTCAATAGTGATTCTGCGACAGATATCGGCAGACAACCAGGGTAGCAAGCCAGCGAAAACCTAGCACTGTTGCTGGAAACTAGAATACATCAAATGAGGACAAGACTTTCAGATCACATGTTGAAAGCACAGGTTGACAATTGCTCTTTTGACCAGCCGGGAATGGGCTGGAATTGAAATACCTTTCAATTCAGCACATTCGCAGCTGATCAAAAGAGGCTTATTGCTACACGGTTCATATGACCATCAGGTACGACCTGCTTGAAAGACCAAACTAACGTCATGAAAAGTAAGCCTTTGTTATTCCATTATATATAACAAGATCTCAAGTAAAAAGAAAATTTCTAAAATTGTGCTAGTGGGAATCTCTGCTGAGTTTTTTCTGGGTGAGGAATTCATCTAAACGGCGCTACTGAACAATCTACGGAAGGGCGTCAAGATGCAGTCATTGACTACTACATGACATGTTCGCTACCGCATTACACTACATTATTCACTACAGCATGACATGTCACTTAATTGCGTTGAAGAACGCATTGACCTGTTTGGAAGCGTCGCTTTTCAAAACTAAGCAGGGAGTCCAGCTGGACGCTTTTTACAACTTTTATCCTTTTAAGAAGGAGTGCCTATATAGGACCTTGCATCACCCTATCTGATACTAGTAACCTCTATTTATCGAAATGAAACAATTCCTTGGAAGAACAATTAGGCAACATGCAGGTAGCAGAGGCTGTTAGATACGTTAGGCTCTAATGTTTATTGACAGTGACCTTTAATTCATTTCAATCCAGAGTGGCTAACATACTAACAATACTGAGACAAAGGTTCAACTCACTGGTTTTGACCTACGAGCTGCCGTCTACAATAGAAATAGATTTTTTTCTTTTTTTTTTTACATCAGCTTGGTCTTTCAACCAGGTCATACAAGTTGGTCATATGAATGATCGTAGCAGCAAGCCTTTGCTACCCTTCAATTCAGCACATACTAAAGTGGCCAAAAAATAATTGAGAATTTTTGCTTTCGAAATGACATTCGAAAGTCCTTAATGTACTCTAGTTCCCAGCTACAGTGCAATAAGTTGTCGCTGGCTTGCAACCCTAGTCATTTGCAGGCATCTATCACGGAATCACTATTGACAAATTTAAACGCGATTAAGAAAGCTGGTGCTCGGGATGCTATTGAAAAGCAGAAAAAACGTCCAGCTGTTTGGGTTGCTTTGGGTTATGGAAGTTAACGTCCCAAAGCGACTCAAGCTATGAGAGACACCGTAGCGAAGAGCTTAGGAAATTTCGACCACCCGGGGTTCTTTATAACGTGCACTGACATCGCAAAGCACACGGGTGCCATGCTTTTCGCCTCTATCAAAAAACGGCAGCAGCGGACGGCATAGATACGGTCCCGCATCCTTGGGCTCAGCAGCCGAGTGCCGTAACCACTAAGCCACTGGCGGGTTCAGCTGTTCCGTAAATGCACACTATCTTCCACAATTCGAAGCATATTGCGAAGCTGATAGATGTGCGCGTTGTGTTTTCAGCCTCTGAAAAGTTATACAGGCTATACACGATTAATGAGCCGGGAGGTCACGTGTCCTTTGTGCGCAAGAAATACAGAGTTTCGTTTTTTTTTTGTTTGTTTTTTTGCATATAAAGAAGGTGTGGTGTACCAGATTCCTCTTTCGTGCGGTAAGCAGCATGTAGGCAGAAATCCTGTGTGTATAAAATGACCGCCTTCGCGAGCACAAATGCAGTGTAAAGAACGAAAATGAATAATTTGGTTTCCTCGTGCTAATTCGTGCGTGTAAATTATGTACGCCTATCTAGGCTAATGCTTATCTAATCGGTAAGAACAAGGATAAACGCACGCTAAAAATAATTGAAGCAGGAAAGACAGCCCGATTAGGAAATACCTGCGTTAGCACACTTCTGTTAATCTTTAAAAAAGAGCATTTGCTTACCGTCGGGCCAGATGTCTTCAGGTATGTCTGGTGATATCACGGCGATGCAGCGTTGTGTCTTTTAACAATAAAGGTGTTGGTGTTGAAAGTTAGCGCAGTGTGTGTGTGTGTGTGTGTGTGTGTGTGTGTGTGTGTGTGTGTGTGTGTGTGTGTGTGTGTGTGTGTGTGTGCGTGTGTGTGTGTGTGTGTGTGTGTGCGTGTGCGTGTGCGTGTGTGTGTGCGTGTGTGTGTGTGTGTGCGTGTGTGTGCGTGTGTGTGTGTGTGTGTGTGTGTGTGTGTGTGTGTGTGTGTGTGTGTGTGTGTGTGTGTGTGTGTGTGTGTGTGTGCGTGTGTGTGTGTGCGTGTGTGCGTGTGCGTGTGTGTGTGTGTGTGTGCGTGTGTGTGTGTGCGTGTGTGTGTGTGTGTGTGTGTGTGTGTGTGTGTGTGTGTGTGTGTGTGTGTGTGTGTGTGTGTGTGTGTGTGTGTGTGTGTGTGTGTGTGTGTGTGTGTGTGTGTGTGTGTGTGTGTGTGTGTGTGTGTGTGTGTGCGCGCGTGTGTGTGCGTGTGTGCGTGTGCGTGTGTGTGTGTGTGTGCGTGCGTGCGTGCGTGCGTGGTATTTCTCGGTCGCTGTCGTATGCTACAGGGACTTAACTATCAGAGCCAACAGGCCCAAATTTTCACATTCTTGTATTAAAGAGGGGGAAGGCACATTATAAAGGTGGTTCAACTAAGGTCGTTTTAAAAGGAGCGATAAGGAAAGGATGTGAAATGCGCAGAAATAAAAGTGAATTGCATCAGTTAATTGTCTTCAAGTTCATTGTAATTTTTAGTGCTTGCTCATATCTCCTTTTATTGGAATTCGTAACGTTCTAAACCCCCCCCCCCCCCCCCCCGCCCCCTCCATTTTCGCCATTCCGCTCTTGTTTCGCTAAGTGTGGAGGGAGGAAGATTGGCGCCGTGCTAGGATGGACTGTCTAGGTGTTAACGGTTTGCTAACGAAGTACAAGGTCGCCACTCTTGGACTGGACAAGCAAATGCGTGGCAGGTGGCTTCAAGACGGTTCTACGTGCGGCCGGGTCGCGCATGGAAGCAAAGTTGCGCAGGCCAATAGAGGCTCGAAGGCGGTTCTTCGTAGGGTCTACCATTAAGATTCATGCGGGACCGGATCACACGTACTGGGGCTATGAAACGAGCAGCCACATGTTGGCATGTTTCACCTAAGAATGGACGACCCTGTACGTCTGTTTGAAATCCGCGCTCTGGATATGATGTTTGTGGATTATTAAGGGTACTCAGTGCTCTCGAGGACCACCCTCGGTGCAGTGCTTGGAGGACTGCCGGTATTGCGCACCGGATCATGGCATGTGCCAGTCCCTTGACAACCCAAAATGACCTGTGTTTTTCAAAATGGTTTCCAGGCGCCAAAATCGAAATTGGAAGTGTTTCTGCGCGCTCCAAGTACATGAGAATATATAGTACTGACTGCCGTTATAAAGAGGCAACATACAGGAGATGGTTCACTATTCTGTCATAAAAAGTGTTACGAACACCAGGCTTCACAAAAGTTAGAAAATGGCCTGCTTTGCTGACCTGTTTTACTGTTACAAGTCGGTTACTTGTTTTCATCTCACATGGGTATGCAGGGTTTAATCATGCCATTTTATTCCTGTGCCATTTTTTTTTTTGTAACGTGCGAGAAATCTGTCTTAAAACTGATACACATTCATATGGGAAGAAGGTCTGGACAGATATGAGACAGGAAGAGAGTGGCGGCGGGAACCGCTGAACATCAGCAGCCCAGTCGGTAAACTTCAGTTTCTTCGCCTCGAGGAGACATGCAATCGAGAATAGCACGAAGTGAAAACGAGAATAGCACGAAGTGAAAACGAGAAATGCACCGTGCCAATATGTAGCTGATGCTTCATACTTATTCAGGGTTTACCAATAACACAGTAAAAGTCAAAGCATGGACTAAAACTAACTATCACTGACCACGGTTCTGGTCAGGAATGTGACTGTTTGTGTCGCTAAAGAGCTGAATACATCTGTTTATACACTCACTCATGGTGAAAATTGACGGAGAAAAAACAATGATTAGACTAAAAGTAGAGTCCCTATTACTGCTTTCAATGTTTCTAGGGACCCTACTAAAAAGTAATGGAGCGCGTACATTGCCTTTGTGTCGCGAGACACGTGACATAGAGGTTACGTCCCACGAGAGATGTAAGTCTAGAAGGGGCAGAAGAATGTCTATTTCGCAAATTTCCCTTAAGCCAGGTGAACATTCGCCGCTCTTACTTGATTTGGGGAAGTAATGCGAAACATTAGGAACTGGGTAAAGAATGGATCCATAGTAGAAACTGTGTGGCACAATGAAGAGAACAAAGATAAAAGAAATAAGCACGATGACTAGCACATTTCCTTTTCTATTCCCTAGCATTTATTATTTATTTTTTTATTTTTCCGATGTAGTTATACATCTCAAAATCTAATATCTCTGCACCCCAATTCTTGGCCGATCCCCCTGTGTGGGCATGTGCCATCACATTAGAGGAGGACAACAACAACAACCGGCTGCTGTTATGCATGTGTAATGGCCTGACCACATTTAAAGTGAAGGGCCAAGTAATTGGGGCACTTAACTCACCCGCTTCGCGGAAAGAAGACAACGGTCGCGTGTGGAAAATGCGCGTTTGCCTGTGTGATGCATAGTTACTATTGAAAGTAGGCACGAAAAACCGTCATATGTCTGTGCGAAAGCGCGTACGCGTGCTTGTTCTACATCAGCATCCGTAATTTAGTGTCGCCTGTGAAAAACGTTTTCCCCGCCACTTGCATGCCATCCAGTTTTCCTCCCGGTCCTGTAGAGGTGCTGCTGCAGCACTCCTGGGGGATTTGAAGGCGGTTGGCACTAGCGAAGGCAGCCGTCCGGCTTGCACAATTGTCATTGTTTGGAGCTGCGGAGACCCCACATGGGCACGCAGTAAAGCCGGGTGACAAATCGAGGCTTGTGCCAATCGACGGGGTTGAATACTAATACATACAAAGATCGTTCATAAAGTTTGTATTATCAGTACCTTAAGTTTCTAAAAAGCGCCCAGGAGGTACATAAAAAATGAACGTATATATCTCTCTACGTTTTTGAACAATATAGAAACCTACTTTCTATATCGCTCCTCACAATCCCGCTAGAGCATCAAAGCTAAAATGACAGCATCCAATAGGAAACTGGAAGAGCTCTTAGTAATCGACTTTCTGTATTTCAAAGGGCGCCATTCAAAGCAGGTTGATTCCAAGCCCGTCGTGGCGTGTAGGGGTGATGCTCCAGCCTATGATGACGCCATTGGGTGGCGTAGACGAGTTTAACCGTGTTTAGCATGCTATGAGGGCCAAGAACGGGGTGAAAAACTGTAGCAGGATGGTGAACCACAAACTGTGAGAGGGGATGCTCTAATGTTCGCTTACTGGCGAATATCGCGAATTAATAGCGGAACAGGTTACTGTGAGCGCAGGCTCACTGCTCACCTCCTTCACAACAACCTGCACAAGACGAAGTATGTTGCGCGCGCCTGCGAATATCTTCTGCATGCTTCAGCACAATTCACCGATTCACACAGCGCATGTGACGCGGGGACCCACACGACCTTTTTAGGCCACAAAGTATTGCACAGTCCTCCATATCCACTTCAGCTCGCACCAAGCGAATTCCTTCTCTTGCATCCCGCGTAGAATATGCTGGGATAAAAAGATTTCCTACGCGACGAGGAAGGGATTGCTTAATTGGACGCTCTCCCTAAACTCTCACAGTGTGGAGGTCTATAGAGCGACGCTGCTCTCCAGCTCGCCCATCAGTAGCAGAAGGGCATTGTCTGGGGCAGGTCGCATCCCTATATCTCTCTTCTATCATGCCAGTAATACGAATATTACGAACTTCCGTCGTATATTGAAAGGTAACCTTCCGCCAAGGTGTGGTGAAATAAAGCCTGAAAGTGGCACAACGAGTGCTGGGCAAAAATGGAGAGGTTTGGATTGATGGTTTTTCAGCCATGGAGCCGTTAATTTTCTCCTACTCATGCAGTGGCCGAGGCGGAAAAGGCAGGTGAATAACTCGTTGTTTCGACTATATCAATCGCTATCACCTAGTCGCTGCATTCTTATCGCTACCATCAATGCTACGCTTCATTTGTTTCCGATAGCACATTTCCAACGATGAGGACGGTTGGTACTGCCATGATGATTATGGGGTTACTGCCAGTAGAATTCATGATGCTCATTTTCCTTGTCGGAATGTTCCTAAAACCTTCCTGTCATGTAGTTCGGCGTGGAGAAAACCAGGAGGCGTTCTTGAAGGTGATGACAGCAGAGCATATCATTTACTGCAGAACATATATGAGAGAGTAAAACTGGAAGCAGAAATGATTTACAAGAAAAACTTTGCGCTACTTTACTAACTGACCTAACTGGCTAGAGCATACGTAGAACCGCTTTGCATGACTACCCATGGGGCCCCAGCTAATACAGGACTAAACTCTTCGACTACACGTTTTACACACTCAAATGACAAACAAATGTATCCGGTTATTTACAGCAGCCGACCCCACGCTTCATTCGTCCAATGAAGATATAATATGCTAGATGGGGACAGCCCCATTAGTTGGCCCCAGGCTCTAACCACAGCGCCCCACTAGCAATATAAATTACATGAAACAAAGAATACGGCAACACATTTTCTTCGGCAAGGGTATCGAACCCTGCCCTTCGGGAGGCTCTATTCATACTTGCCTCCCGCAAACCGCCGCCCCATCCACGCTCACACTGCTGGTTAAATACTTTCCACAGATGCACTGCCACACGCCACCCATGCTTGACTTCTAAAGGCAACAAGATGGAAAGGGAGAGACCACACAGGCACTCTGAGGCCACTCGGCGTAGTCTCCGAAGATACGGAGCAGGAAAAAAGGGAAGCTTCCGGCTTCCACGCTCTGAGAACTATGCCCGAATCAGATCATGAATGCCTCCTAGGGCGCTTTTTGTCGCATCAGCAGACAAGATAAGGAGACTGGGTTTCTCACTGCGCAAAGTCACGGTGTCAAAAAAAAAAATGATCTGAGTGCCATTTGGGTGCTCGTTATCGGCCACCCGGCCGGGCGCCAATGTGCGATCACCTGGCAGCACGGTCAGCTGTGCCTCTCCCCATGGATGACCTTCCGGCTGTCCCGCAAGCCGGCGACGGCGGGGCGGTCGGCCTCCCCCGTACACGATGTGTGTGTGGGAAGGGGACTGTGTTCACAATAATATGAAGCCGACAGGCTGGTAGAGGCGGCTTGCAAAGATGCGCACCTGAAAGTGATCTGCCTCGAGCGGCGGCCCTACATTGTCTTTACAACGGGAGATCGGCGCTGTTCCTCGGGTGCGACCAAAAAGCATGGTAAACTGGCGAAAGTGTTGAAGGAAACCTAAAGCTTGTTCCGCCTTGATTGATATGACATGACAACTTTAATGGGTCCCATCTGCTGGCTCACCTTCACGGTTCCACGTTCGCGTACAGGCACTTTGCTACTTACTTAACCCTTAACGCCTTAACTTGTGCATATGTTCTTTCAAACGTACTCATTAGCATACATTCGCAACCTACCACATTTTGTGAAACACCAACCAACTGAGATGTATAGCTCTGGTTTCACCAAGTATGCGTGGCTATAGAGGCAGCGTGTGTTACGGGGACCCAAGGATCCCAGAGGGTTCGATTTCCATTTCAAGGGAAAAACGCGAGTTTAGCAGCGCCTACCGACTCGGCCGTGTCATTTGGTATCGTGGCATCACACAACCGGCATCCCAATCAGTGTCTAGTTGTATCACATCCCACTGACCCCTGCCAGACGAATGCTCTTACATTTTTGGCTCACAACGCCGAAGGCGACACCGCATTTTTTCTTGAACCGCTTTTTTTCTTTGGCGCTTTCGCTTAAAAAGAAAGAAAGAAAGACGTCTTAATGCCTGAGGAGATACTCTGAACTCTGAGTTCGTTCGCGCGATCGCGTGTTCTCCACCAGAGCTCGAGCTCTCTGTTCCTCGCTTCCACTGCAGTTCCCTTCGCTGTTCCGCGGAAGTGCCATCTAAAAGGCTTTTTCCCGTCCCTAACCCCCGTGACGCGGACGTCAGCGGTACCCCTGTTTTGTCCTTTCTCCTGTACGCACATGCAACGGACATGACGTTTGCAGCACGGCGTGTCAGGATATTACCCATCTCTACATTTTCACTTCATCTCTACTTGTGTTAGCTTCCCTTCCTCCTCCTTTCTTGCGAAGAGAAACAGGCCAGATACACGCTGCATCGCAATAGAGCAGCGCTATAGTGCCGTTCGTTTTCGTCTCCCTTCTTGTGCCATGGTCTCTTTCGTGCCGTTTTCACGCAATAGCTTCAAAGGCCCCGGTTCTCCAAAACTCTTGGCATCGGAGTTTTCAACGAATAATCACGGGAATGGAAGGAGGCGTGTCACGCATTCACTGGTCCTCGGGTTGTGAGGCTTCACGAGATCACAAGACATGACACTCTTGTTTCGCCTTTCAGATGGGAAGGGGAGATGATAATCCAGACATGCAGAAACCTTAAATCCCTAGCTAGACATGCTGTCCCTGGGCCACCGCAAGCACGTTCGGCATGGTAAAGCGAGGGTCTACATCTTACGTCGGGTGATCTTTCACATGATGTGTCATCTTATGACTGCATGCTAATGAGTATGTGGGGGATAATACAGGCACAAATGAACTATGTATGATTAAGAGAATCCAAAAGTGAATGGAGACTAACGAGGCTGGGCAAGGGAAGCTGGCATGCGGGAGACATTAACGCTGCCATGTCGCACCCTTAAAGGCGGCGCTGAAGTATGCCTTAAATTTTGATATGGTTAAGCAGTATATGAACATGCCCAGCCTTTGGTCCTACTAGCGTGTACTCCGGCCGAGCTTAATTCCTTTGCCTGTAGTAAAAATTTCCCTCACTATTCTCCACTCTTACCTTTGCTCTGCACTCGTGTGTTTAGCTTCACGAATAAGATAAACATGATGTGTGTAATTAAACATGGCAGCAAATCCACCCTTATGACATTTATAGGAAAATCTTCCTTCTCCCTCTAAACCTTGGAAATGACGTGAGTCAGCGCACATGCTTAGGGAGTTAATAAGAGGGTATTCAGCGCAACACAAACAGAAGAAAAAGGAAACCACTCGCACGTTCCTACAACTGGTTAATCAGATGACAACAGACGACATGTAGCCTTCTCGGCTAATGCCGACGCGTGCAATGTATCGGGGAAACAGCAGCAATCTTATCCAAGCAGGTGTGACAGAAAGGTTTGCTCAGCCTCATAAAGAAACATGCATTCGCGCATACTGCGGTGGTGCTCTGTGATTGGTCGAGACCTCCATGACGTCATCTCGTCTCGACCAAACAGAGCAGCCGCAAAAGCGTGACACTTTTGCTGACGACGTGTCAATGGCAGGTCGAATCTGCGTTTTGATATAAAAAGCGCTGTTGCACTGAATACCCTCGTATTATGTTTGACAACCAGATAGCTCAACAGTTAACTCTCTTAAAGTTTAGGGAGTTTGCAGGCGCACGTCCGCTTCAGCAATGGTGTGAATGCCCGAAGTGACAACCGTCGATAGGTCAGAAATAAAGCGCGGTGCTAAATGTCACGCTGTGCTCCGTGACGTTCGCCTTTTCAGCAAACGACTAGTATAGTGCGACAGCGCCATAAAAGTAAAAAAAATGCACAAGTTGTAGAGACAGTCCGAGCACCGCGGGCTACCATCGCTGACACCGACAGATAATCACAGCGCCTTCAGCGCGCCCGGACATGGAATTAATGCACCCCTGAACAGCGGCAGGGGCAATTGGACAGCGTGTGCGCCGCGCGCATTCACTTGACGTCAGTAAACCGGGCGTCGCGTAAACGCGCACACAAACAAACACTCACGGCGGCATCGGAGGCGCGCGCTCGCGGCTTCCCCGGGTGGGAACCCCGCGGCGCTGCCGTCGGCCGGCAGTGGCGGCGGCGCGCGCTCCGTGCTTCGACAGTCTGGGCCGCGGGCCGTCGGCAAGAGTTCGCGGCGCGCCATGGCCGAGCTGCAACGTGCCTCCTCGCAGTCCCAGGTCGAGCGCGCGCCTCCCGTCCAGGTCTCGGCCAGCAGCGCCCAGGGTAAGCAAGCGCATTATTCCCTGCAGGTGCGACGGCGAACGCTCACTGATCTTTATTTTTTTCCTGAAATGACATGAGCGCTGGCTGTCTTCAAACTTTTTTGTCAACTCGATGGGGCTGTTACTTGATGCCGTTTGAATATGGTCTCAGGGAGAAAGTGACCATGCGGCTTTGCATTATTATTGGTGCAGAGACTGTAATAAGCTCATGGGCTTCAACAGAGTAACTGGGAGCAGCTTTACTTGAAGGCATGTAATAATTCTAATGACACTAAACAGTTCGCGCAACGTTTACTGATACACGGAGGTATTATGCAGAGAGCTTCAGGTAACTAAGTATCATGATGCAAGTATTAAATGCAAACAGCAGCGCGTAAATGCCATTTATTTTGATATCGCAAGCTGGAGACATGTTGTTTGTCTTCGGACTTCTGGTCTCGAACAGATGGCAGCAAGGCAACACTTGCGCTAGTGTCTTTTTGTACATCTTAACATCTTTGTTTCTTAAGCTCTTCTTTAATTAATGACCACCGCGATATCATCTTAGAACTGACGGGAAAAAATGACAGGAAAGAAAGAACCGAGCGCGAGGCATCATAACAGGTGTTGCTTCTAGCGTCGAAACTCTGCAAACTAGCAATACATTCTTCAAGGATCTCATCTGTTATTAGCTCGAGAAGGGCACACACGAAATAATAAAGAAGATTTAATCATATCCGCAAGCTCTTACTAAGTGCACATAAAATAGGGGAAGAGTTTCCAAGCGAACCAACTCCATGAGCGATGACGACAGCCGTTTTCTGAGGCCCCGCGCTAGAAGTACGTCTACTAATCGATGTATACATTTTGGCTATAAAGTTATGCTGCTCTTTATATGCAAAAATATATTGTTGAGCGGTAATAAACAGTTGCTACAGGTCGTCACCATGAAAAGATCGCTTTATTGGAAATACTCTCTTGCTGACGTTCCTCTTTTGCCTCAGAATGCTAGCATTTAATTATAGCGCTACCTCGGTTTTTCAATGAAACACTCAATTAAAAAGCATTCATACGTTCATTGCCATCGTTACTAAACGTGTATTCGGTATATTCTGTATATCACAGTATAGTCGTGAAATTCCCAGTGCGATGCGTTGCAAATAAATTACACAGAAATATAAAACAACCCTATAGTTTCTTGTTCTTTTTTTTTTCCACCGCTACATATTAACGGTGTCAATACAGTTTATGTTTTTTTTTTTTTTTTTTTGTAGTAGGAGCTCCTAAAAGCACCGAGCAAGCGCAGTGCCAAAATGGTCAGGAATGCAATAACAAGAACACGTCATTCTTGATGTCCGCCGCACAGGGAAAAAAAATACATGTTACATTGGTTTGCCTTGCGTAACTTAGTAGATGACGGAGGACACACTGTGGTCCAACTTCGTTGCCTGTGGCATTACGAAGGGACCAGATCACTCAAAGGGCGATGAAAGGGCAACCGAGGAAATTGCTGTTTCCGTAGAGAAAATTGCCTGCAGCGCAGGCTGGCTGCGCTGCAGACAGTTCATCATACGCCGCGTCTTCATTTCGATGAATGCTGGGCGCGGGAAGGACGGTCCCTCGAGAATACCACGCCGTGTACGAATCGACACTGCCCCTTCCGAGTACGGTACCCAAGACCTTATTCCGCATCGTTTTTGTGATCGGTCTTGGGGTGCTGTGCCGCAGAGAGGTCTGTCCTGCCACCTTCCACGTACCCCTTGTTCGGTATACTTTTAACATGTTGCTCGCTGTTCGAAGAACGGGCCAGCTGCGTGGTGAGAGGCGCGAGAAAGGGTCCATCCGTGAACCCCCACCCTTTGCTGCTGCAGCATGCCGACGATGTATGACTCGGTGTTTTGGATTAACGTCCGCTCTAATGAAGGCGGCGATGCGACGATGGCATTGCGAGGGCCACCTGCTCGGCGACCGTCGGCGAAGGTGGGTAGCGCGCCGCAGTGCTTCCGTCGCTTCAGAAGGCTAGAGCTGAATGATGACCTGGAGAAGGCACCAAGGGCACACGTTTCATGGCAATGAAAGATATTGCGGAACGCAGAACGGTTTCGTATTTAGGGCGCACATGTGAGCAGCAGCTTTACGTTCTCCGTAACGAGGCAGGCCGAGCATCGTGCAGAGGCTGATCGCCCCCAGCAGCCTAAAATGTCCCGCTGCGTACGAACTCGTTGAAAGAACACGCGGAACGTCCTTCACTTTTCTTGGTGTCGTTTGTGAGCTATTGAGAGTGAGTTCATTATCGCGTCGAGGCCTTTCGTCAGGGTCTCATTTTTTTTTCCACGAGATGAATGATGGCAGTAATAAATCGAGGTTATTCGGATGAAGCACAGTTCATACCGCTTACCCGAAGAATTCTTCTGGTGCCGATCACGTCAGCCCTGTTTTCTGGGACAGTACTAAGCGCCAGACAAGTCTGACACCCATGCAGGCTTTCAAGTTTCAGGACTACTTCGTCTGTCTGAATTGCGGCACCTCTGCGGCCGGCGGTTCCTATCATATCGACAATACATTTCCAATTCCGCACTTCCGGTGAGCAGCCACGTTCAGAGCTGGCGCGGTGACAGCACACAGGAAGCTGTCCCTCCGCTACCACCCGGTGCAGCGAAGAAATCTCAGCGCTATATGCTCACTCGCTGCGCGGCTGCTTGCGGCAATGCTGCCAATGGCTACTGGCGGAAACTTCTCACACGTGGCGACGTATTACTTGTGGGAGCGTGAAATCTTTGCGTCGTGCGGCTAGGCTCGTGATCGTCAAAGGGCAGCGTTACTACGACCGTGGTGCAACCGCTGTTCCCCTTCTGCATCAGCCAGCAACTCGCGCCTGAAATTCGCGCAGCAGCCCTCTTATTAGACTCGATGATATGCTTGTCGCGTGATTTTTCGACCCAGAAACCTTACCTTATTGTCATGCATACCGCTAATACATCTCCCAAACATGGCATGCTTATACGAATGTCACCATCTTCAGGACGACAAATCAGAATGAAGCACTTAGTGTGGGACAAAAAAAAAATCATATTTACTTCAGCACTTGATCACTCCGACTTAGCGTTAACCGCTACTAGTGCCAGTGAATGCATATCGCATTCAGTTAATGAATTCTCGTGGCTGGCGGAACTTTCATCAGGGGGGGCCCTTCTGTTTTTAGCCTGTGTATGCACCTTTCATCAGGGATGCTGTGTTTGTTCAGCCAAAGCTGCTTCTGCATACGACCAAAGTACCCTTGACATAAAGCATTTAACAAAAGGGCAGAAAACATCCCATTTTAGCACTGTAGTGTTTTCAGGAGTCTGTGCTCTCTTTCCAAGTTCAAAACCAAAATACTCGGGACACACGAGAGCATACACATAACGTGTAATAATTAGATTTCACCACAATGTCGGTTTCCTAGAATGCAAGGTAGAGTTCCGGATAATTACGCCTTTTTCTCTCACTCCAAGTGCATTCAGTAAACCAATGTTCAGCTTCTCAGAACCCTTTCTTCGGCTGAATAACAGGCTTTAGTTCGCTAGTGCCAGCACCATGAAAAGTTAAACATCGTACCGTCATTAATTCTGTTCGATGCCGAAGTCGGGTCACCTATTTGGCCAGTGGATTTGAGAGCGGAACATGCAAACCCATTCCTTATTTTTTTTTTTTTTCATTGGGGGTAATTATTTGTATTGTTTGAATCTATCTAGACGCAGCAGGCGAGCTGTATCATGCTGTTTTATGAGCGACCGGTTATCTTTTCCTCGCTTTGAAATTGGGCAGAATTATATCCTCTATTTGCGTCCATGCTGAAATGCGTAAATTCCCGCATTTTCAATATCTCTTTACTGAACAAGCTACGATAAGCTTGCCGAAAGGAAAAGAGAATTAACTACGCGTCTTAGGCAGAATTTCTTTGTCTGGCGTATTTTCTGCCCAAAATTAAACGATTAGAAATGATGCGGGCACTTTAATTATGCTTTAAAGAGTATGACGCGATAGCGGCTAGGCAACCATCCTGCATATAAAGCAGCCTCGCTTTAACCGAGCCATATGAACGTGAATGCGTAGGCTAGGAGTAGCGTGTCTGACTGGCCATCCAAGAGCACTGTAAGGTTAATTCTTATTCCACCTTCCCACCTCAAATAAGCAACCTGGGTTGGCAGCTGCCCCCACCATTCTGATATCATGTGGTCTCATTAAGTCGCACAAGCCATCAATGAGTCAGTGCTCGGTCATGCCAGCTACCAGGTACCACCTGCCAGCGGCATACCTGGGATTTTTCTCTAACACCTGAGTAAAGGGCCCTTTAACGCTCTTGCGTCATAATGGCGGTGCTGAAAGCCTAGCTGTTAAGCTTACGCATTCGTCATTATTAAAGATAGCACTGTACGTTGAACTAGGTCATCTTCTTAAATAACCATATTTCAAATGAGGGAGCGAGAACATACTGCACATTCGCTTAGCGCCATCGATTTTTAGGCTCTCAGGATAACAAAGGTCGTAAGGTTATACGAAAGTGCGAGGAGTATGCTTAATAGCGCAACGCAAGAAACTTTGAAAATTTATTTTTAGGAATTCTTTTTTTTTTTTTTTTTTTCACGGAGTAATACTCCACGCTTGGAGAGGGTACCACGATTACGTAAAAGGCGACAATATATACTACCTGGATACAACTCTCTGACTGCAACAAATTGATAAGATTTATTCGGAGGAACGTTTTTTCGTCCCCATCAGCTTGGCAATAGAACAAAAGCAAAGGCACATAACCACTTCTTAACGCTGGTACGCCTGCACAACACAGACACACAAGCACACACAAAAACATGACGAAATAAATTTTATTGAATGTGAGCAGAAGCCGTCAGCGCCCATGCAAAGTACAGCAATGAACCTGACCGGAGAGTTGTCACGGCGCACTGGTTGTCAGCGCCAGAACATCGCCGTCACGGCCATGAGTCCAACGTAATCTTATAGTTTAGACGAATAAAAAACAGAATACCCCCCCCCCCCCCCCCCCCATTGCTTTGTTCTAAAAACAACAGTTGCATTTACATTAACCGCACCACTGTGTCGAAATTTTATAAAGAAAAGGGGAAAAACCTTCGCGCTCAAGAACAATAAAAAGATCGAATCGATTTCACCTTAGTGCTCAATAAAATGGCTTCACGCAATACGCGCCGCGCTACTTTCCAACAAAAAATGCTGCTAACTCAAGTAAAAAAAATCACATTTCGGGGAATGCAACATCAACGCTTCTGTGACTTCGTTTCTTCTTTTTTTTATAGTTGGCAGGGTATACATGAAATAGCAGCGCACCTGCTTGATCGAGTTCGCTTTCAACTATGTAGCAAACGCCAGGAGCCAACGGTTGTGCTCTGAGAGCGCTCGGCGCGACCCGCGTGGCTCGTACAGGCGTCGACTAGGGTGACATCTCATCGTCTCGTTGTTGCGCAATCCTTCGAAAAGTCACTGACCGTAGACTTTACGGCGCGACGAGGGGTGGGAGAAGCGTTACTCTATACGGGGGGTGCAGTATCGGCCCTTCAGAAAGAAGAGCTCGGGCAACCGTTATGAAACCTCGTTTAAAGGTAGAGTAGAATGTGAGCTCCCCAACTCTGTCCTCGAACTGACTGTCATGAGTTGGACGGGGCCACAGCCCTATATGTATACGACCGCCCGAAGAGAGGGCCAACCACGAGGACCCTGTGTGCGTACCCTCTCGTCCCTGGACACCGTGGACAAACATGCGTGTTTGCACGGCGGGAGCTGTAGCGATGCGGGAAGCGTGAAGTGAGCGCCGGCATCTAGAAATCATTCCGCGAACCCAGTGACCGAAGCACATAAATGCTACAGCGTCTGTCGAGTAAAGGAGGGTCGATCGCTTGTCGAGTGTCGGAAACAGCTCGAGACGCCTCCTCCCCATAAAGAACTTGTGCTACAGTTCACACTGCGATTGACCTTAGTTCTCAACACTTTCTACGCATGACCACTTTTCGCACCTGCCTGTTACTGGGAAATCATGTAGCACGTGCACTAGTACTTTTTCCTCAGTACCTTGCCACTGCGTTTGACGATGGCTGTGTGCTCTTGCGGCGCTTTATTTTGGAGACCAACACTTTACAAAGTTTTCCTCTTATCTCGATCGTCACCTCTCGTCACTTATAGTAGTGAAATGACCCTGCCTACTCAAGAAATGCCACTCCGCTTATCACTAAGTCGCTTATATTTCTACTGCAAGATCTGGTCTTTCTCATAATCGCAAACAGCGTTGACAAAGTGTTCTACATATTTGAGTGATGCCGTTTGAGCAAGTATTAAAGGTGAAATGCACGAATGAGCTCACTCAATCACCTGTTTGAGTGAGCTCCTTCAATCTTGTTATTGTACGGTGATCGCAAGAACTTATGCGCCAACATAGCAGTTACTAAACGAAACGGAGTGAGGAGGTGGGACAGTACTGTTTTGTACTTAAGTAAAGAAAACTTGAGTTTTGTTTTCATGCAGATTTCCAGAAAGTTGATATCCATAGTTAAGCTTTGCTTCATACTCCCTGCTACTCCTGTGCGTGGCCTTGTTTTGCGCTGCCGGTTTGTCGGATCGCTCTATACTGAACAGGCATACCATCTCTGCAATTTTCGTTTGCACTGTTGAGAGCAAGAGTATTGTACACCGCGAGAACTTCAATTAGGCTGCATTACCACGTCACCTCCAGCGGCGCCTGCTGCCAAGAACAGGGTTCGAAGTCACCATTTCTGTCTTGATGCCTACCTATAGTTTCTATCCGTGGCGATCCTACTTGTCCTACAGGGCGAGAGGTGTCACCAAAACAGGGAACCACGCAGCAGCTCGTGGTATGCACCGCTTTCATTTTCGTCAGCGGGTTGCTCGTAACTTGCCTTTTTTTTACAGCGTCCTTCTAGCGTCCGCATATTGCTAAAGCAGGCGCTTCGAATAACACCGGGGCCGCACTCACGCGTGGATGCCTGTCAGCGGACACAAGACTGGTTGCACACTTATTGGCAGCAAGTGTGCAAGCGACGCCAGCAGCCGCGCGCTGCGTCCTTAATAAACACCTGGATACGGTAATTGGAACTACAAATTTTGGATTTACATCTGCCATCGGCGAAAACTTGATGCGAATTGCTGATGGTATACAACGATCGTGTTTCTGCCATGTTACGGGTACGAAGTTGAGGATTTCGTCCTTCCTCCCACGGCATCTTTTCTCCATTTTTTATGCGGAAGTCGATCCGTCGATGCGCTCGGGAGCACAGTGAAAAGCAGCTTTCGGTTGGTCTTTTGTCCTCGTTGCCTATTTGTCATGGGGCTAAGCGACCAGTGCATATCTACCCCGTTAAATAAGCAATTTATCTTCCCTTCGCGCTTTTTCCTGTTCGCACGATTCATAAGTTTTTGCTTGTTTTTTTTTTTTTTCTCACTGATGTCTACGCATTTCTTAAAAATCTGTTGCTCACGCTTGGGTTACGCTCGCTCATCTGAGCTTTAATATCGGAGGACGAAATTTTTTTGACAGTATCCGACCATGCTCTTAGTATTCGTATCAACGCAACCATTGACCTTTCGAGATTCGGTTGTACCTTTGTTCTTATACTTTTGCGTCATCAGTTTACTGGTAAGTTGGTAACTATATCATTGCTAACAACATGCAGAAGACATAAGTATATGGCTTTTATTCTTCGGTGTGGGTTTTATCATATTATAGCTCTTGCAAAACGTCACTTTATAACGAACTTTCTTCCCTCTTTCTTGGGTATTTTACACCTAGTATGAACTAACTAAATGAATGAATGAACCAATTATTGGCTTATAAGGTAGCTGGTTGAATTACCGCATCAGACAAAGGGGGAGGAAGAACAGTGAAAGCGTTCAGCCTACTGAAGGGTTTAATTGGTTTATCTGGTTTAACGTCCCAAAGCGACCAAGGCTATGAGAGACGCCGTAGTGGAGGGCTCCGGAAATTTCGACCACCTGTGGTTCTTTAACTTGCACTCACATCGCACAGCACACGGTCGCCTTATTTCTTTTTCATCTTCATCAAAAAGCTGTCACGGCGGCTGGGATTCGATCCCGCATCGTTCGGCACAGCAGTCGAGTCTCCCATCCACTGCACCACCGCGGCGGGGCTCTACTGAACAAGCAGGGTTCTTACTAGGAGCATCAAAGCATGCTATCATCGTAGTTGTTCCACACAAATAATTATGAGTGTCTAAGAAATTTACCACACCTTAACACAAGCACTCTGTATTATTGCTTCCACGGGTATATTCGCGGCTGACAGCTGTCTCCGCCCGCGCATTACTCCCCAAAACTCGATACGTGTCTTCAACGCTTTGCCAAGTTTTGAAATGGCAGAGGTTTCCGTATTCCAAGATTTAAGGGGGTTAGAGTGCTGGGGAGACGATGAAAAAAAAAAAAATAGAGTGAGGAGACAAGCGCCTCTACGTATAAAATAAAGAGTAGCGACAGGAGCCGTATGGGACGAAGCTAGGACCACTGAATTAAAAACTGTCAGTAGTGGGAAGCTTTTATTTGTTCATCCTTTTGTCGTCACGGATCGATATTACTCTATTGTAACCTGTGTATGCGGCTGCATCGCAGAAGGGGCTCTTTGCCAGCGTGCACGGCTGACGCGTCGTTCGGCCAACTTCTGTGACAGTGAGAGAAATTCTTACTTTCGCTCGTCACGCCCACGGGGGTAACAGGCCGCCTTCATTCGCCCTACGCCAAGTTTCTTTTCCCCAGAACCGGTTACGCAGCAGTTTTGTCTTCTCGTTCCGTCGTACAGCGCGATATGAGTGCAGCTTTTTTGTTTGCCTTCCGGATCCGCGGGGACGAAAAATGTAATAAACACGGCTTTTATGGGAGCCTTCGCGGTAAAGTTTATGCGGCAAAGAAATGACAACTTACGGTCGAGCTCATTTTATTCGTTCCTAAATGTTACGTTTGATCGTGAAATACAGCGTGGGTGGTGACTTTCCATCGTTGCCTCGGTTGGTCGCAGGCCAGTCAGTCCAGTGTCACTATTTTGTTTTGCCATTGGCATTGAGATCAACGTATAGCAAACTCCTCTCGGCGGGCGTTTTTTGTGGCTCGACGAAGATGAACACTTTACAGCAATCGTAAAAAAAGCAGCACCAGACCGATCAGGCTTGTAAGAATATCACATTGAGCTAGCTCCCGGTTCCGCGAGCAGAGGAATTGTGCTTTAACTAGAATGGCTTAAAAATATCGGATAAGAATTTTGAAAAGTTTACTCAGAACCTAAAATTCTAACGTACATTGCAAAATACAAAAGATTGGATGCGGTAGTGGTATCCTATGGGTAGCTCCAGTCACTCAACACACTCAACATTTATAAGGAAACTTAGAAAAATTTATGAGAAAACTCATTATAAATAACAATAAAAATTCAATACCTTTTTTAAAGCCTGTAGCATTTGTGCATAGCGAACTGTTCTGTTTCCTTCATTCGTAATGTAAAACCGAATTTCTTTTCTTAATAAGTATATATATTTTTAAATCCTAGGTGCTTATGAAGACTGTATTTTAATTACTAGTGCTAAGTAACACATACGGCCGTCCGCTTAACATAATTTATCCGGCTAATGAGCTCCATATTTCGCTCTGCAATTCGTCTCAGAGTTTCTTTCACTTTGTATTTAAAAAAAAAACTGGCTAGTATACGCGAGCCTCTAATTTTTCTCTAAGCGGGCAAAAACTGAAACGTTGACACCTGTGTGCCGGTCAAGGTCACAAATGTTTTCAGACAGTGAAGGGTCGAGAAAATGACACAGAAAACAATCATCATCATCATCATCATCATCATCATCAGCCTTATTATACCCACTGCAGGGCGAAGGCCTCTCCCATTTTTCTCCACTTAACCCGGTTCTGTGCTAGCTGCATCCACTTGACCCCTGCGAACTTCTTAATCTCATCCGCCCACCTAACTTTCTGCCTCCCCCTGCTACGCTTTCCTTCCCTTGGAATCTAGTTTGTTACCCTCAGCGACCATCGGTTATCCTCTCTTCGCACTACATGTCCTGTCCTACAGAAAACAATGCTTCACGTAAATTAACACTTTCACCGTCTCCCCGACGCGATTCCTATACGCCGTAGGCGATTCAAGTCACTTTGGGTACAGGAGACACTGGCGTGTGGCTCCATGTCTCTTTTGGGTTGTACACAAGTTCCTGTCGTAGTCTCGCTCGTCTGTAACGGGTAAACGATGCTGTCACGTTGTGGTCGTTCATGCGGTATATTTTTTTTTTTCGAAAATATTCTTTATACGCCGCCGATATTTCCTTTCGCGCTAGCGAAGGCCGCACACTTTTAAAGCAAACATCAGGAGACAATGCAACTGGAAGTAACAAAAATAGAGAAAAAGAGTTTGAGTATAGTATATATAAATAGGCTCCAAAATTTATTCTTGCTCGCAGACTAGACTGTGCAATCTCGCCGCGTGGGCAGAGAGCGTGCGTAGCCGCCTTTTGGCGAGATGGCTTTTGTGTTCCGAGTTGATTGGGGTATACGCTGCCGTTGAAAAGTACCGCTCTGACAAGTCGATGGGGATTCGGAGAGCAAAGGTAGCAGAGGAACCCCGAAGCAGAGTTGTTGCTCGCGCACTATGAGCACGTTCTTTCTCCTCGTTAAGTGGCGTCTCGATGACAAGTTGGGGTTCAAAAACTCTCTACATAAATATAGGCGGTGCAGACTGCAGAGCGGGGAATTTACGTGTATCACAGATGATGAAAGCATCTTATAAAATGCATGTGTAGATGACGGAATGCCGACAAAAACATGTGGCAGTTACTTAAGTCCGTAGCTTTCCCAGAAGTATCAGCGAAGAGCGCTACATTTCGCAAAGTGTTTACTTGATTTGAATTCGAAATTCGGAGCTACTTTTGGCGAGGACATGCAGACCGAAGAGTCCGTGCGCGAATCGCGATTTATTGAAGTGCGTATGCAGGTAACGCGACAGCATGCAGAGGCAGAAAGATACTAGAGCGAACAAATTACGAGGTCGTCGCATCAAAGAGAATCCTGTGTATAATTCAAAGACTCGCAGCAAAAGAACTATACTCTTCAAGAATCTAACACGGCGATGATTACTTGAACACAAACACTGACGCTGCAGCTGGGAATTACAAAAAGCGCTCGTGACTCGTTTTCTGAATGAAGTCGTCTCATGCAAGCAGACATGAGACTTCTCATGGTTACTGGCTGGCCCGTTAAGAAGCGCAGAAAGTGGTTGTAGTGACGAACGGATGAGGCGTGGGCAAAGCGAGAGTCTCTTGTGTTTATAGCGAAGAGCGACTGGGTGATTACTAAACCGGCAGGGCGGTTCAAGAGCCACTCTGTGAGATCCGTTGTTTAAAGATTTTAAAGTCAGAAACAGACACAGCAGCAGCAATGTCCGCATAGTCATTTCTACTGACATCAGCGAATAGTTAACGTTGATGAGTCCCTATGCTTCCTAGAGAGATATGGATTTTGCTGCAAATGCGCAGAACTAACCAAGGGCTGATATTTGATAAAACCAGATTAAAGAGGAGTGTTATCGGTGAATAAGTAGACTATACGCCTGGTAGCGTATAGCCTGAATCGTATGAAGCTTAGGGTGCCTAATTCACAAGAAACTGGAATAGTTGATTATTTTGTAGAACAGCGCGAAAAAACGTGCCCAAGCTTCTGTTTTAAATAGTTGATTACTTTACCCCCAAAATTCAAGCCTCTTGCTTCGACCGCCTTAATAGCTGCAAAGCAGCCACTATTTGCGTCATTATAGACATCGCCTCCTAAGAAAAGAGAGAGACTTTCTCTCTACTGATTCATTACAGAGCAACATTCTAAGGTCAGCATTTTGGTTTTGAAGGAGGCCGTATACCAGTGAACACTGCAGAAAATTCAGCGTGCCGAGCGCTAAATGTTCAGCACAACATACTATAGAAAAAGCGCTCCCGCACTGGCTTTCAGTTCGCAGAGTGTGAATTGATCGCGCGAGGAAATGCGGGTGTGCATCTCTGGGATGCAAGGAACGATCGAGGTGTATTCGTAGTTATATACAGCGCGAAAAGAGGCAAGACGAACACAACTAACCAGATCACCAGCTAATGTCCCATGTATGCTTCGTTTTGACCAAGCTTGCATCAGTGTTGTACTCCAGTCGGAATCAACTAGCCCAAATCACGGCCTTAATAAACCATCCGATACTATAGTGACGCATCAACCATTACTTACACGTTCTCTTGGAGCAAATGTCCGTTTCTTCGTCATAATAGGACATATCAATAATATATGCGATCGCAGGAGGCTGATACCACGAAAAAACACAATTTGGTCGCTGTTTGGATGCCCATCCTATCATTGTGTTGGGCGCAAAAACAAATACACCTTGTATCTTCGTTTGCCTGCATGCATATTTCTGCCGCGAAAATTATTTCCTTTGTTTTCACACCATCAGTGCTTATAAATTCTTTGCGCTTGCTTGCACATGATCTGCAGACCTTAGGCTGCTATTTTTAGTTTCGCAAGATCGTTATTGTCGCTCTGAGTGATGGCTCCGACACACAAAGGGACCAGTTGACAGTAAAGCTGCTTATTCAGATGAGAACGAGCTTATCCCGTGTTCCATGCACCGGGCACAAGACACACGAGAGAAAAGTTCGGTGCTTTCTTATAGTGGACTTCTTAACTGCTCGAAAGCTCCGTTGGATAGAATCGGTAATGTGCTATAGTAGCTTCCTAAAGCGTGACGTTGCGTTGTTGGCCGTTATTTTTAGTCAAGAATTTTGTTTACTATTCGACACAAGGGACAGAGGACTTTGGTAAGACCATGAACACATGACGCTCGGAGCAGGTAGTTCCTGCAGCACAAGAAAAACAGACAAACAAACAGCTAAAGCCGCTTTAATCAGAGACCGAGATTTCTGTCTAGATATCTGAGTCAGGCACGAACGTTCACATCAGTAACCGTTACGCCTATGTGAGTGGCGTATACTACGGTCAACCTAAAGGCCAAGTATAAGGACTTAGGAAAGCGAATCATAATCTGCAGACAGAAAAAAGTCCCATTTCTGCGACTGCGCCTATTTGCAGGGTAGTGGGCAAGGCTGAGTTTGAAGACTGTCACCTGAAGCGGCCTATTTGGTTATACAGAAGTGCAATAATGAATTATGGCAGGTGTGAGATGTATGGATGAAAAAAACAGGCTTATACAAACACGTTAAAGTTCAGCTTTTAACGTGTTCACAATAGAGCGCTCATTATCTCAAAAAGCGTCCTTGATGATGTTGGAGTTAGTGTGCAAAGCGTCCACCTTCCGGTAGCATTCCTGGCCCGGAAGGTGCATCCGCCCCCACACTAGCGTCCACCGGCCGCTAACAAACCATCCTCCACTCTCCAAAGGCCTCCACCCATCACAAACCCAGACTCCTCGATAAGCTTCTCTATATACCACAAATCGGTGGCGAAACCAAATTCAAAGGCGCAAAACGGACATCTAAAAGCTTGAGCTGTGTACAGGAGACACAAACGGATGGCAGATCCAAACAGTAACGCATACAGCTCCGCATGAACCGCATTGACCACCGGTAACATTTAATATGAAAGAACTTCTTAAAACGGTCCAACCCGACCAATAACAATGTGGCTTGCATAACCTGAAGTTGCAATTGTCCAACCTAGCATAGCATTGCCGAACTCGTGAAAAAAAAAATAGAGAAGAAAAACCTTCGATGCAGATATACTCAGTAATTTCTTGTTGGAAGCCACTACGGAAGCTGGTGCCTATCGCAGCAGCCGAGCACCCTGCGTGTTCTGCTGCCACCCTCTCGCGCTGTTCATTTTTTGTCGTCGTGTTCCTTCACTTCCATTCGTGAGCGATGGACCTATAACAAGCCGTCCCATCGCCCTCCTATGGTGCGTTAAGCGGTCTCAAAATTTTATACTTCGCTATACCACTAAGATACCCAGCCACCGACTTCGCCAATCTTTGCCTGAAGCCTGACCTTGAAACCCTAGCCTCAAACAGAAAGCGAATTTATATCTCACATGCTTGAGCACATGCAGTTCGCATTCGACCAACTTAGCTAATTCGGCGGCGTTATTATATATATATATATATATATATATATATATATATATATATATATATATATATATATATATATATATATATATATATATATATATATATATATATATATATATATATATATATATGTATATATATATGTATATGTATGTATTCCTCCTCCATTTTTTTTTTTTTTTGTATTCCAAGACTGCTCTGTATGGGTCAGGACTCCCTATATATAAACGCAGCCGTGGAGACTGTTCTGCCGCGTATACCTGAGCGGGCTCAGACTCTTAAGGCTGTTCGCCAGCCGTGTGTACAGCGCTGTATGAGAACACGGTAAACCAGTCGTGGATGGGGAATGCAAAGGGCAGATCACCGTTAATTAACTTCGCTTGTGATGCCTCAGCGCGCCTTTCATCCTGATGCATGTTTCTCCAAGTTCTAATTAGCGTATAAATGACATTGCTTGGGGAACTGATCCCTCATTCTGGCTTCACATATCGCTTCCTGTAAATTCGCTTTAAAACTTATTGCAAACGGCTAGCGAAGGATTACGCAAGTTTTTCAGCTAACAAATGAACTAGAAAAACATGTTTGAAGCCGAAATTGTCTTGAAGGCTCAATGCAGGTTCGATATCATGTCATCTCTTTTTATGATGATGTAGTTAAGCAGGCCCGGTAATGTGGATTCTTCGCTGAGTCGGAATTCGTAGTTTAACATCGGATACTTTGACTCAGGCTATGAAGGAAGCCGTAATGAAGGGCTCCAGAAATTTGGACAACCTGAGGTGATGTCGCACACTACATGGTTGCCTTGCATTCGCCTCTATCGAAAAGCTGCCGCAAAAGCCGGGATCGAACCTGCATCCCCAATTTGGTATTGAATTTTGACACAGGCGTTTAGTGCAGAAACATACATTGAAAAGTTAGGTTCTTTTCTTCGACTGTATTTCCGGGATAAGATTTTCAGTTGCCAGTCAGCGTTCTCCCCGTCCTTCTCTCGTTCTGTGTTTCCGCGTTTAGCTTCTGCGTCAAGAAAACAGACTCAAATAAGATGTAAAAAAAAAAAAAAAAAAAAAAAAAAAACAAGTGGTAGCAGATATGTGTTTGTACTCGCAGCTTCGAAGGTACCGTGCTAATGGCTAAGATTGTCTTAGGGTTGGTATTTTACATTTCCTCCTTTCAGAACGCAGCTAAAAGTTTTCTTGCCCAAGTAGAACACTACGCGAAACATATCGCGTTACAGCAGTGGCTGTCATGCAATTTCTAAGTATTCTGCCATTTTATTATCACATAATTGGCCTATTCTAAGGTTAGTAAAGGAAAGCGCGGTAGAAGGTATAGGCGCCTGCAGAAACTTGGGGAAAATATAAGTATTAACACTTAACGCCGAAGAGCAGGGATGTTGTGCTTATGTCTTATTGTTATCATCTATGTCTGATTATGTGAAATTTAATTTTCTTTTGAGGAGGCAGAATTAATAGCGGTCAGTCGAGACCTGACTTGCGTGGACTGGCATCACATTGTCAAAGTTATCGGTGAATCAATTTATGGCAAACAACAGGCCACCCTAATGAGGCCCATAGTCTTACTTCATGAGAGTGCTTTATTGACGCTGGAGACTACACCATAGTTGGCTCGCTTTGGAGCCTGTAGGCACGAGACGGCGTCGCTAGTATTTTGCAAGAGCCCACCGCGCGTAAAAGAGCAAAATCGATCGACCTCCTATTACCATCAACCGCAATGAGACTTTTGCGTGTATTGGGGTGGGAGTTGTTGCAAGGCTTTCAGGCGTCAGCATTTCTGGTGTGTCCGAATGCTTCTATTTGTGGGCGGACCTAGCCAAGGGCGTGGTATTCCGCTACACGCCTTTGTTCGATTCTCTCGTTTTGTTGTGGCTGTTAGCTGGCATTCAACCTGGGACATTAGCGGGTATTTTGACAATCGTATGTTTTTGCCTGGCGGTCAACACGCAGCCTTCTGGGAGTCTGTGTCAGTAACACCTTTTTGGTCCTGCCTGACATTATGGTACCTCTTGAAACGTGAACTGTAAAACACGACTCCTTGTCGTCCGCAAGGTATTACAAGGTTGGCGCAATTGAGGCTGTCACGACTACGAAGTGAGTTTGTTTTTAACCGTGATTTATAAGAACCGATGCAGCGATTAGCGCGATCGCTCGGACAGCAGTTGCGGAATTGTCACCATAACTGAAACTATCAGTTTTCGTTAGGGTTGCAGGTGGAGTGTGCAAAGGTTTGCTCTGGAAGATTACCGGCACTGTTTGCCGCTACCTAAATACTGCAGTCATAATGGGAAGGGGAAGGGGGGCGGGGAGAGGAATGGGGGGGATGAGCTGATTGTAATGTTTTCCTCTACTGAGCAGTATCTGCAACGATACAGTCGTCCAGCTATCAAATCACACTGCTGTCGGCTGCAGTTAGGCAACCGAAAAGAGGCAAGAACAACGTCTTCCTATGAATTCGCAGTTTAGAGTTGACTTCTTTTGTAGTGATTGCTATTATTGAGCCTGTATGTGAACACAGATGAAGATGCTTTGTTGCTGCTAATATGATAACTCTGGTCAGCATCAGTTAGCGGCTGGCTATATTTTTGAAGCTTTAGTAAGAGTATTCAGTGACAGATGACGGATCACACCGATGGGCACTCAAGAGTGACCCTACTGCAGCTGTAGAGGTTGGGAATCACGAGTAGAAATAAAACTGGCAGATTATTACTATACTTCATAATGCAAATTTTGAGCGCTGGTCTTCACGTGTTTTAGTTTTGCGATGTGAAGAGACAGACTTTAAATGCATATAACTGGTAATGTTAGTAGTAGGATGGCTGCGTGAAGAAAAAAAATATGAAATGGGCTCTAATTCTACATAACATCTACATTTGGTCCATGAGCCCTTTCCCAAGCATTTCACTCCAGATGAGCCGAGCACCAGCCGGGGGAAAGCTTGTACCCATTAAAACCCGGTGGGTACACAGCGGGATTGGGGATCGAATCTGGTGCCTCCCGAATGTCTGCGTGCGTGCGTGCGTGCGTGCGTGCGTGCGTGTGTGCGTGTGCTAGAGCTTATTCTATATTTTTGCACACAACGGTCCCACAACTGACAGTCCCAGTTCGCGCGGTAGTCACAGGCGGCCATGTCTGTTCTTTCACCTGAATATCAAGTGGCCTTAACGTAGGAAGGTTAATGACTGCCCACGCAAACTTCAGTCAAGAGAACTAAATGAACTTCGCTATTAAAGGCAGCACGCGATCGCGTTAAGGGGTTCCTCAGGATTCCAACGCTGCAATTCACCGATACGTTTGTGTCCCTGATGACCACGTAGAGTTGGGGGATGACGAGTAGAGTGTTCGCCCCGGGTTGGACATGACCAACTGCGATAGAGTGGCCACCTGGACGATCCTATAGCTGCCCCTCGGCTACGGCGGCGTCAACCGCGACGCCGTTCACGCACCGAATGGTAACCTAAGGGCAGCGCTCTAAACCCAGGATATGTAAGGATGTCTGTTTTTCACACTGAGGCAACTAGGAACTGTGGACTTGCTCATTCCAAGACATTTCCTCCTTTTGAGCATTGCGACTTTCTACACTGTGACAATGTCTGGGACTCAGAGCGCGATCCTCTTCTTCCTGCGACCCTAAATTGGATGGAATCAGTAGAACCATGCACACTTGGCTGAGCCTTTAGTCGACCACTCGTTAGGATGAGAGTGCTGGCGCGTTTACTGTTGTAATTACGAGACACGCAGCTGGCATAGAAGGTGTTTTTTTTTCTCACTCACACAAGCCGTTTCACGTAAGCCAGCCCTGCAGCCTCCTCCGCAGACGTGACGAAAGGTGCAGAAGGGAGCACCGATTCTCTGTCTCCGGATGGAGACGAGGCACAGCCTGCATAAGTGCGCGGTTCTTCTCTTCAGTCAGTGCTGAGCTCACGGCGCTGTATCTCATAGGGCATTCCCAAAGCCAGCGACGCCGCTGACGCCTTGAGGCATGACCTGGCTACTGTAGCGGTGTCCGAGAAGCCATTTCCTGATTTTATGGCCACGCCGAGGAAAGGTCGTACGCGAGCTCCCCTCTCCTTCCTTCCTCCCTTCCTTCCTTGTGACCGTCCTCTCTCTCTCTCTTTTTTTTTTTCTCGAGGCGTACAGCTTCTGTTCTCGTGCGCACAGTTTGCAGAACCGTTTCCGGCTGCCGGGCACGCTCCTTTATGGGTCGTTCGAGGTGACGTTGATGCATCGTTCGTTGGCGGCCACCGCTAACAGCGTCTTTTGTGCCTCAGTTGCCTCAGTAACGCGGCACTCACGGCGCGACGAAGAGCCGGCGATAGCGAAGCACCGCGCAGCACAGGAGCCTGAATAACGACCGGCGCGCCTTCTCCAGGCCAGGTGGGCGCAGGCCCCGTTAAAGCACTGCTCACTGCAAATCCGAGCAAGGCGCGTGCCGGGCCAGCGACCGCGAATCAAGAAAGAGGACCGCTCACGCACCATCAGACGCTCCGGCTCGAGCACTACTCACGCGATTATAACGAAAGCATTGCTGTTCGACCGGTCGAATATAAATGAATCGCACACCGCGCGTCTTATTCGCAAAGATATCCGTAAGAACGCCTGAACGTCGCCAAACCTTACAGTGCTCAGGGGTGTACAGGTATCGGGCCAGAAACAAAAGCTCGCTGTAGGTGCTGTGCGCGTAAATTAGGCTAATTTTGACTAATTATGAAGAGAATTTGCCGGTCAGTAATATGATCGTGCGATGCATGAAATAGATTTAGGAACACTGTGGCAGCGCAGTGATTACGGTCTTATGACGACTAAGGAAATTACGATCCATTAACCAGCTAAGGCTGCGGCCCTTTGCGTGCTTATTTGCACAAGCTGTTAGTGAAGCCGACAGTTTCAAACGCTTGACTTAAAGAAATTTTAGTAACTTGCCTCTGATTTCGAGCTCATACTGTTAGACACGGCGCATGTATTAGTGCAAAGGTGCGATCGAACCCTTCAACGGATGTTACTAATGTTAGCGGTGGTTACCTATCGGGATGTAACTAATACGAAGTTGAGGTGCACAGCAAAAATTCATTGTGACTTATAACTGAACCGATCCTTTATTTGACTGCGCGCTTTCCGAGTTGATATCTGCGAATTTTATATCCACGAACTCAATATAGTTCAGTGACTACTTCATGAAGAGAGAGAGAGAGAGAAATAACTTTATTTGCACCCGTCTGAGAATTCGACAGGGAGTCATGTAACTAACTTCCAATTGCTCCCCTCTAGCCGTCAGCCGAGATCTCTTGGATCGCGGCGGCAGTAATGGCTAGACCGATGAAACTAATTGCGCTGGTCTTCTTCTTCACGGAAATCATGCTCTTGATTTACTTGAGAATTCAACCATTATATGATACCGCCGCATTGGCATACTGGTTAAGGGGCTCCAGTGCTCAACGCTGGGCAAAATGCAAGAACGCCCACGTGCTTGTAGATCTGTAAATGTACAGGTGCTGTCATAATATTCCGGAGCACGGTTTATTTTATTTCCATTTCATATATTTCGGTCATAAGTTCACAATATGAAGTACGCCCACGAGGAAAGGCAAAACGAGACTGTAATGTCTCCTGACGAGGCTTCACCCGGAATTACACGTCAGACAGCAGGCACAAATCGATGAAGAATGCAGGTTACAAGGAATTACAGTGCTAATTACTAGTAATATGTACAAAAATAAAATATACAAGCATAATAACTGGCACACAATATTCCTAAAGAAAGCTATACAAACTATATAGTTCTAAACATATACTGACAGTTTGAAATCATTCAAGAAGGTTCCAGTGCATTGTCGAGCATACAAAACACATATCATGTAGGCATTTGTGATTTTCCTACACTTTATCAGAAAATAAGTTATTGCAGAGTTAACTGATGGGCTAGTTGGTTTTAATACCCATTTAAATTAGCAAAAAACAAACAAGACTAAGGAAAGGAATACCAGTATAAAACAAGGTGCTACTCCTTATAACTGATGAATTCAAGGGTCCAGACCAAAGCATATACATTTTCGGAGAAGTGAGAAGGTGTAACCTAATAAGGGATCTTGAGTTAATGACAGACTCAGGGAGCCCGAAAGAGTTCTTGCTAATAATGAGCACACGCACCATGTATGGCCGCTGTACTGCTCGAACCGATTGTACACCGTGTTGGAAGCCTAGGCAGAAGTGGTAAAAAAGCCGCTCGAGATCATTGAAGGCTTTCTTTACCAGAAAAACGGGACACGTACAATTGCGTCAGTGGCATTTCTTTTGTTTTCTACAACGAGGAGATAAAATATCTTTCACAGCTCGTCCGTTAGCTTCCTGAATACTGGTTTCCAAAATCTCTTGTGATGTGGCGCCTATGAAAATGTTATATACAGGTGCTAATCTGATCTTTCATCCGATAAGTCACTGTCAGTGACACCCGTATTTAGTCCTGTGTATTCCTTCCTTTTGCCTTGTGCGTGTATTACATTAATTTTTCGCGTGCTCTCCAGAGAAGATGCGATTTTTGCTTGGAAATTTATACGCGAGTGCACCAGTGGCATGGGCTAACGTATCGGCCAAATACTTTCTAACATTCGTCAGGTTGAGCGTGAGAAGAGTTTGATGGCCGAAGCGTGCTGTGCAATATTAATGCGCGGAACTCAACGTCAAGGAACCACATACGACAGAAATCAATTTTAGGCCCTCCTCGGTGGTGCCTCGTATAGCTCAATCCCTGCTCAGAAACTTTGAACTCTACGTATATATGCCGAAATCTATACGGTTGCGTGTAATGGTACGTATTTCATAAGCTAAAAGAGCAGATAGCTGAATGGTCACTTCATTTCCGCACGGTGGTGTAAAATTCTCCAGCGCCTCCCTTCGAGACCCGCCTCGCTCTTGTTTCTGCAAAGTCTTCTAGAACTATGTAGCACCTGTGACGCTCCGTCTGCTTGCCGCATCCTACCCGCGCGATGCGAATAGAGAGCGCGGGTCAGGATAGCTCAGGGGAGCGCCGCTGCTTGACTTACCTCGGCGGGGCCTGCGCTTTCTCCGGCCGCTCGGCTGCGCTTTTTAGAGCGCAGCTCTTTGGCGCCCGTTCCTGGGTTTCGCCTCGTCGTCGGCCTCGTAACCAGTTCCGCCCCCCCCCCCCCCTTCTTTCAGCCCCCCAGTTCGAGCCAGCGCTTCGGCAACCGGAGCCTCTCATGAAGAGGGGTACGGGGGAAGGGGGGTACACTCAGCGGCGAACGATGGGGGCAGGAGCGCGTGCAGCAACCGGAGAACACGAGGAAAGGATGAGGGGACGAGGGGGGGGGGGGGGGGGTCGCTGCCTGCGCGGCGAAGAGACAGCAGCGACTGGCTGATGCCGCTGAGGCCGCCAGCGAGTCAAGAAAACGTGACTGCGAACACCGTCGCCGCCAGGCAGAAAGAGGAGGAGAGGGCCCACCTCCTCCCTCTTCCTGCGTGGCCACGAGGCTATTCGGTTACCGAAACGCCGGCTCGCTATCAGCGGATCATGGTGCGTGCATCCCGTTCTCAATCGTTTCACTCGCTGGCGGCGTTAGCAACATCAGTCAGTCGCTGCTATCTGTTCGTCGCCCAAAGTTCCTATGGGCCCACGCGCTGCATCCCGCAACCTCCCGATAACTCAATTGCTCTCTTCATTTCTCCGACCCCAAAGCTGCTTTCATGACAGCCAAGAACTGTTAGTAGAGTGTTTCTTGAAAGAATACGCATGAAAAAATTTAAAAAGTCTGTAATTGTACATACGTGTCTTGCTCAAAATTTTTGCCTCAGTCTATCGAATAGGTGAAACAGCTGATGAACTGCGCTCAAATTTCGCATTCGGAAGTAACGTAATCGTGAGCAGCTTTTTTCCCTTCTCCACGGTAAAATTTCTTGCGATGCGACGCCTACTCAGTAGGTATTTTCGAAAATCTAGAATCGAGTATGGATATTACTTAGAGGGGCCTAAAAGCATATGTCTAAATTAGAAACCTAACTTCTTTATTTAAAAAAGTTTAGTATTCAGTATTGGTTAACCAACCAGCTAGTTAATGCGCCTTAGCTGTAGTATCGTGCACACCGCTGCTGACCTCACTTATCGCAGAAGGCGTTCTTCTAACACAGGAATCCTATTATTAAACGTTGCTGATAGTCTTTAGGTGAAACACCCTGTATTACATTATGCACCGTGGCATTACAGCAGATTTTTACCGTGCCTTATAACTACCTCTTGATTTCACAAAACGTGGCACAAAAAAAAAAAAAAAACACCGGTTCTTCCATTTCTACGTACCCTTTCATTTTTACTAAAGAGTATTAAGCTGTCATAAAAGATGCCATTCATATCAATTATGTCATGTAACCTGGACATCAGTTCCAACTTCCAAGCGTCTGCTTGTTTGGCATGTCCGGGAAAGAACTTCCTTTATCGATCCTTTTCTTATTATCGCTTTATTTGTTTAGTACCTTTACTCGAATATCGAAAGGGAGCACTCCTTTGTTTGAAAATCCGTTGCTGCTCGCGAGTTTGGCGGAATTTTGTGGCATAGGCAACCTGTCTCAAGCGGTGCACACCCAGAAAGTTTAACGCTAAGCCAGGGAACCGCCTGTGGCCATTAGATTAGTCCAAGACCGCATGTTTGTTTGACTTTGCTTCCCACCTCTTGCTGTTGTAATGCGTTGATCATGATTATCGAGAGCACGCTGTTGCTATGGCTCTTCTCTGAGATTTGTGGACCCACGATATCTAATTTTTCTCCCAATGGCCATAAAAGGATATGTTGAAGTTATAACTCTCTTGCACGTAAAGAGAAAGTTATATATCTTAAATTCGTTCGCCGTATACAGCGCAATAAAGCTTCAAACCATAACACCGTTTGTTTTTGTCAGTATTAAGCACTGAAGTGGGAAAACACATTCAAAAGCGGAGGAAATCGTTCGCTAGAGGGTCTTTCATCTTCACGACCTTGATGAACCGGATTATTTTATGTTTCAGGAAGAAGGAAATCAAAGGCCCAAATTTTAGATGAGGAACATCCCTTTACATGTAAAACAGACTACAGAAAGTGCACTGCGACCTTTTTCACACAAAAATAAAGTTAAGTAAATGTCGCGGTCGCATCTCTTTTCATGCAACATCTAAGGCCTTCGTTTTTGTTCTTAGAGCGAGACTTGGGAGTTCGTGTGGCTAACAGGCAACAAGTGTTATGATTATTATAGTTTAAGGACCTCTAACACTTGGCTGTAAACATCCTTCCCAGATAGGCGAATGTGTAGTAACTGACGTATTTAGGCTCATTAAATCATCTCGCTGTGCATCATCTGAAATGTGGAGTTCTTGCCAGCATTGACCCTTAAAAGGCAAGAGTCAATGCAACGGTGCCTCAGAATGTTTTATACGCGGTGAAGCCAGACTCTTCTGGCGCCTGTGATGGTAGAGAGGATTGGCGCCGACGTGAAAAGTTTCCCGAGTTCTTTTGTTGTTTTTTTCTAGGGGGGTGGGGGTGGAAAGAGGGGGAATCTTCGCGGTGCGAATAATGTTGCACCCTGGAGCGCCTGTCCTTTAGAAAGACATAAAGTGCAACAATTAGCACTTCTTGCTTCATAAGTTCGCAGCAGCTGCGCTCACCGTACACCTGGTAAGCTACATCGACGAGCAGCGGCTGGGCTTATTGCTGCACATAGCTGAAAGGAAATCACAGTGAAGCAAGCTATCGAAGGTAAAATAACACTGAGGTGGACTATGCAAAGGGAGCGTATGAAGCAGTGGCTTGATTCAAACAACATTCAAGTCTCCGAGAACGACCAGGCATTGGGAATAGGTACAAAAAGTGTATTTCGGTATATTTCGGTCGGAAGACGTTCCTTAGATTCTTAACCGTATATTTTTACACATCAGAGCTTGCAGCAGAGTATGCTTATGCAGGTTATTTTCTGCACGCAGTTGAAGTAAATTCTTCGGACGCAGCCTTTTGAAATTATGCGCTAGCGGAAGATCCTGGAGATTCTATTCTCTCTTCCTCTTTTTAATTGTTTACAAAGCAATAAAGGATACGTAGCACGGCTTCTTCACGGACTTGGACTCGTTAAGAAAGAGAAATAAACGTCAGATACTCGGAAAGGATTTCAGGCACGAGTTGCTCTGGGAACTAAACCGGAGCGTGCGCAGACAAAAGTGAGAGTAAGAAAAATTAAGTGGTAAAATACAGAGGTGGCTTCCCTTTCTTCCTCTCCCCCCCCCCCTTCCCCATCCCATAGACCCCACTCCCCACAGAAAGCATCCCAAAATTTGCTATCATCAAATTTTGTCACCAATTTCGCAGTATAATGAAACAGCTGCTGACCACCATCAAGGTTTCCCTAGCGGCGTTCGCCGTCTCAGATAAACATTTAATGCAAGCCTATTGGCCATTATCTCATGATAACTAAGTGGTGTGGCTCGCATGCATCGTTGACTGCTGAGATAAACGACGATGATGACATCGGGAGGCCTTATCAGAACATGGGCGAACCTAACTGGGCTATTCACTCTAGGACCTCACATGACCGAGAGAAGCATAAATAGAGGCAGCCGAAAATTATTCTCAGCTATAATTACGTATACGCGGGAAAATTGACAAGCTAGCAGCAGAGTGCCGATAAGTGCCCTCAGAGCAGAAAAAGGTGCCTTCGAAATGGGATCATATTACAGAACAGGAATCTTTTTCTTTCCACGATGGTAAGGAGGCATGAAGCCACATTTCAGAGACGTTGCAGTGAGAAAGCCTCACTGCTACAGTGGGCACACCTAATGGCGATTTTTAACGCTACCGGTACGCACTAACGCACAGAAGAAATAAAAATGAAAATCAGGCGCGCGCATGACAGCTCTTACTTAATGCACCTAGAAAGTTAACCTGTCTTAAGTACGTGACAAATGCACGGAGAAACAAAGAAAACGAATTGCGAAATCAGCTGCTATAGGCTGAAATCGTCGTACTTGAGAAGGCGTACTTCAACTCTTCTTGAAAGTACGATGTGCCCCAAGAATTTATTTATCTCTCAAGTTAATCATCGACAGAGGAGAAGCAGTAACAGAGCAACAAGTTCATCAGAACAAGTATTAATTATCCACCAGTTGGGGAGGGGAATCAAAACGAAAGTGTCGAGGCAGGCAGTAAAAAGAACATACTTGGTGGGTACGGCGATTGAAACAAAGAGGAAAGTTATTTTTTGCTTCGAAATTGAGGGGCTATATATGCAACCAGGTACCTCATTGTTTGGCCCGAAGCATACCTCTCGAGTGATGTGAAAAAAGCTTTGTGCTGTCAGTCTCGGTTTTTTCGAACGTCCCAATTCGGAACGACAGAAAACTCCGGCTACGAAATAAGCAGCCGTTTTACTGTGAGTGAGTACGTTACGGCAATGCTTAACTATTCCACTCCTTCGTGACTACGTTTCTCGAGAGGCATTGGTGAGTGAATGTACTTTTGCTTGAATAATTGATTGGCTGCATTTCCTTCGAATTATTGTCCCACTCTAAATTTCCTCTTCTGTATCACTTCATAAAATCCCTACAATGCCCTTTCTTTTTCGGGGTTCCAATATTCAAGAATTATTTTTACTACGCTCACCTTTGCAGCGATGGTGAGGAAATAAGTGATGAAAAGGATAATGCTGGTTCGACCGCTTTCAAACCGTTCCTTGCGTTTTTTTTTTTTTTTTTTTGCTGCAATTTCACTTCGAACTGAAGCCAACTAACTTAGTTCCTGCACTTCGTACTCAATGAGGCAATAAAGTCGCAGTCGTAGCCCTTTGTTAAGGAATACAAATGGTTGCAGCTTTTGTGGAATATTTGGGAGGCGGGGAAAGAAAAGCGCCTCATGGTGACCTACTCCAGCTACTTCATTCAGCTGACTCTACAAAAGGCAAGCTGCAGGCGCAGTATTGCCGAATTATCAGCGCAACGTTAAACACCATAACAGTAGCACGGTAAAAAGGAAAAGGTGATAAAGATATTGTTACGTGAAAACGATGTATTTACAATATATTTACAGCACAGCTTGAACTGGCACAGCAGCGAGCAGCAACACGGAACCAGTCCCACTTTTTCGTCATCACCTTGTCCCTTCCGCGAGGCAAGAGAAGGAAACACTTCGTCGTCGTCATCGCGTAACAGGACCCCACGTCGGTGTAAGCGTCGTCCCGGCGCTAAACTAGCAAAGAAGACATCAGTTCGTATGGCTTCAGGCGCGAAACATGGACAATGTCAGTAGTGGGGCGAGAGGAGGACACCGGCACAAGAGGGGCAAGTTCATATGCCACATCGGTGACTTGGTGCACCACTTGATAAGGGCCACTATAGGGGGACAAAAGTTTCTCCGAGAGACCAATGCGGCGTGCAGGCGACCATAAAAGAGCTAAGGGCCCAGGGTCATAGGTTACGTGGCAATGCCGCCTATCGTAGTCAGACTTCTGAGAAGTCTGAGAGGCGAGGAGCCGACTACGGGCTACTTGGCGCGCTTCAGTGGCTTGTGCAATGGCGTCGCGTGCGTAGATAGTTATAGGGCGGCCAGCAGGCGGAACCAGCGTGTCCAAAGGTAAAGCAGGGGGTGCCTGCCAAAGAGCAGGAAGAAGGGTGAGTAACCCGCCGTGTCGTGCTTGGAAGAATTGTAAGCAAAGGTCACATATGGCAGCGCGAGGTCCCAGTCGTGGTCATCAGGTGATACATACATAGATAACATGTCCGTAAGTGTTCGGTTTAAGCACTCGGTAAGGCCGTTGGCTTGGGGATGGTACGCGGCCGCGAGCTTATGCTTCGTAGAACATGAACGCAGGATGTCTTCAACAACTCGGGACAAAAATTAGTGACCGCGGTTGGTGATTAATTGACGAGGAGCGCCGTGATGGAGAATGACGCTGTGTAGAATAAAGTCAGCGACATCCGTAGCGCAGCTTGTGGGTAAAGCTCGGGTGATGGCATAGCGTGTTGCATAATCGGTTGCCACTGCGATTAATTTCTTACCCGATCGTGACGTCGGGAAGGGGCCACGAAAGGTCAAGCCCAACACGATAAAATGGTTCCAAGGGCACATCAGTAGGTTCGAGAAGGCCAGCTGGTCACCGCAATGATTTTTTCTTACGCTGACACGTGTCGCATGCTGCGATGTAGTGCCGGATGCTGCGGTATAGTCACGGACAAAAAAAAAAAAAAAAACGACGCCATACCCGGTCGTAAGTGCGAGACACACTGAGATGACCAGCTGTGGGCAGATCGTGCAGTTCTTCAATAACAGAGCAGCGGAGCTTTTTGGGAATCACCAACCGGAGGGGAGAACCGTCATTATGAAAGTTACGGCGGTGGAGGACACCCTTTTGTGCAACCTTTATTCTGGCCGACCCACGCACTCTTGTGCAACCTTTATTCCTCCCCCCACCCCCCGTCGACGTAATCCAGACGAATGGCGCACATCCGATAACCGACCTATTTTTTTTTACTTGCTCCTGCGTCGGCCATATTGCCCGTCATTGCCGAAACCGTTGGTTCCAGCCCCAAATATCCCGCCTTCCATCCTCCTCTATAGACGATGACCGCTCTCGTCCCTTCTCACCTCGTCACGGCCTTTCAAGCACAGCCGCTGACAACGAGTCTTCACACTTCAACGACATTATTCTTGGGCTCGACTTTCTGACCATGCAGCCATCATAGACTGTGCTACAAGCGTCGTTGAACTTAACCACCCCTCTCCTTTCGACCCACCTTCTCCTGTTCGGCACCGCCTTTGTAGTGTCGACTTTGTCCGCCTGCCACCTGAAGCCGCAACTATATATGTTACGTTCTGCTCTGTACCCTCTATTCCCGATGGACATTATATCGTACCCCGCACCTCCACCAAGATGTTACATGGAAAGCCGATGTATTTACAGTATATTTAGAGCACAGCTTGAACTGGCATAGCAGCGAACAGCAACACGAAACCAGTCCCACTTCGTCGTCAGCTTGTCCCTTCCGCGAGGCAAGAGAAGGAAATACTTCGTCGTCGTCATCGCGTAAGGAGGAGGAGGAGGAACCGGTTGCTACCCTGCACTGGGGAAGGGGGTGAGTGGATATAAAAGTTGTGAGAGAGGGATGATTGAAGTTAGTACAGTCACAGCACACACATGCCACATCACACACGTCACAGTCATATCACTTACCATCGCGTAACAATATCAAAAAAGACATCCTCCTATACGTCCCCCCCCCCCCCCTTTTTTTTTTTTCTTACCATTACGCGCATTCAATGCTCGCACAACTGCCGCAGCCTATCTAGTTTGCCGTCTTCATGTCGCTCTTTTCCTGGAACAGGGCATGTTCGGTAGATACTTGAGGGGTTAGGTTGGACGTAGTTTCTTTGAAATTACCTTCGTCTATTACATTTGTCGTGCAACCATTGACATTGTTTTTCTTGCCGCTGTGCGGCGGGCAGCCAATTTTGGTCCTACTGGCGTCACGACACGAACGTGTTTAAGGAAGTCGGCCTTCTTCTAATGCATCAAAGTCAGGACGGGGCACGTCTTAAAAAGCCTGCCGCGTTTCTTTCCTTTCTAAATGTGAGCGTCTAGTACTCTCATAAAACTACGACACATATCTAAGTCCCTCTTCCGTCCCAGCAAAAGAAACAAGCAAATAAAGAAACTGAAGAGCGCTTATTGCATTTTTTTTTTTTCCTCGCCATCCGCCCTCCGTCAGACTCGCAGCGCTCCGCGCCGCCCTCTTTGCTACTCGACTGCCTCTGTCCTCTTTCTAGCTGCGCGTCTCAAGAAGGCTTCAGAAGTTGCGCAAGAAGAATGGAATCGGGCGCACTTTTCCTGAGGCTTCGATCGGGCGAAAAACAACGCCATTTTCTGCGTGGCTTCTCCGAGTTAACGACCGATTGTTGCCGCGCGCCGCCCACGCGGCGTCGTGGCTTCCTCGCCTCCCGCCGAGGCCGGTGTCACGTTCCCGCGCCCGGCTTTGGCGTCACGCTGGCGAATGGAAGTTTGCTTTGAGGTATGTGCCGGGCGTATAAGCACAAGTCACAGAGGAGGACTTTTAATTCCCGGATGGGGTAGAACTGGCTCACTTGTGATGGGACCCTTGACGGACTCCCACAGCATCCTCTGCTACGAGATTGAAAACAAAATCAACCAGATATTCCATTTTTGTTTCGACGTTTAGAAGCCCAAATGCAGTGCAAGATGTTCGCGATAAAAACAAACAGCCGCACAATAACAGAGCACTAGTGTACGGAAAATATAAACATTCAAATTCTGAAGAACATAAACGTTTGATGAACGCAATGAAATCATTATCAAATTATAGTTATGAACTTCGCTGGTATCCGTCTGTTGTAGTCGCATGCGGGCTGAAGGTCGCCGCAAGCAGCACTGAAGCAAGTCATCGCTTCGTGCATGGGTTGATGACATCCGCCCTTTTTGTCTCGAATCAGCGCGCAGTCAAGCAGACGTGATGCTGCTGGCTGCCTTCATTTGCCCTCAAGAAGTTTTTCCCAGAAGAGGGGAGAAACGGACCGTTTTCTATTTCAACTAAGTTTTTTCCTTCAATCCGTAAGTTTGTTGCGAGCGTGAAATCAAATGATTCCATGATGAGCGTACTGAGGCGTGTTAAAGGGAAGGCGGACAGCGAACCTTCAGTAATTGCCTTTAATGACCTCGCACTTACTGCTGTATTTTCCTCTCCGAGTAAGTTAATGAGCTCACGGTTGCGATGATTGCGATGCTTGGTTAATTGCTCTATTGGGGCTGTGATAGCATCTTGAATAAGCTTCCGTGCGCACACTGTCGCGAGGCTAAAACCGGCTGAATCTTTCTTCGCAGGAGCAATATTATACGAGAACCCTAAACATTAAAAAATATGAACACTTGCTTTTGTTCATGTTTAAGACGCACACTGGGAGTGTGTAAGCGGATGAATAAGGAATCTGTGTTAGTGACGGGCATTGTAGACTTTTAACTGCATTTCTCGGCAATGTCTGTGCCCAATGAGAAGTCTGAACTCATGATGTTAAGCACTGGCTTGAGGCCACGTCGATAAAGGAAGTCTGGAAATCTTCGAATGCTGGAAACAGGCTTGTTTTTCCTGCCGTGAGGCCACATGAATGCTTCGAAGCATTTTGCGAAACCTGCGCAAGACGCGGTCGTGAGAAACAGCCTTTTGAGCCAGGCGGTACTTCAAAAACAGGAGGAAAGAAACTATGGCTTCGAGTTATTTGGACGTACCGAACAAACCTTTGAACGTTCTTCTTCCGCAACAATATTTTCTTGTGGGAGTTTCAGTTTCACTTCGAGAAAAGAAACATTGGTTTTATGAGAAGAAAGTGAAAATTTTGTAACATTCGACGCAACAGCAGACTGGCGCTTCAGATGAGCCACACAGAAAGGTGTGCAAGAACGAAAATGAAAGCGCTGATGAGAAGGACCTGATGACTGAATTTCCGAAAAAAAAAAAGAAGAAATAAAATACTACGTGAAGTGCCAGCGCACAGTAAATGACTCGTAACACGTACTCAAAGCCGTAATTATCAACGGTGTATTCAGAGCAAGGAAAGAGCACCGAGATGTCAGGTCTCCTGTTAGCCATTAATAAAAGTCCATCATCGAGCTGCGATCCAGCACGTGAATGGCACTTGTGTTTTAATAGAAAGATTTAGCTTACCGTGATCCGCGATCCGCCACCGTGGTTCTCTACCGCGCGTGGGCGGGGCGGTCGAGCTGATTGGTCCCGACGCGGCAGGTCTGTGTGCCGACATCCAGTATGTGGCGCCATCTGTCGGCGTCAAGGGGGGTCTGGGCATGCGCAGTGGAACGCGCGGTGGCGGATTCCAGTAGCGGATCGCGGATCACGGTAAGCTAAAACTCTCTATTACTGCAATGCTAAAGTGATTGGCGTTTCCTTGCGGTATACCTGTAGGAGTCAAACCAAAGAAGAGGAGATTGGATGATCGGCTAAGAAATACCTTGCGCACCACTTTCATTGAAATCCTTTTTGTTTGGTTTTGTTGCTGCAGCAAAAGCATTTTCTTTGGTGCCCCGCTGCGGTGGCTTAGTGGTTACGGCACTCGACAGCCGATTCCAAGGGCGAAGTTTCAATTCCCCCCGCTGCAGCCGCTTCTCGACGCTGTTAAAGAACTCAAACCGTTAAGAACCCCCAGCTAGTCGAAATTTCCGGAAATCTCCGTTACGGCCCATCGCAATTTGAAACGATAAATAAAGAGATAAACAAAAAATTCCTTCACCCGCTTATCAAAGTTTTCCCATTTTTTTCTCCCCAAAGAGCTAGGTTAGAGATTTGCTTTGTAACAAAATAAAACTTAAAGTGCCTGGAAGAACATAGATACCCCCTCTACAGCATAGGTGCCACCATCTGGAGAGCCGGAAATAGAATATGGCTGCCTCAGGATAGATAAAGCGGAAATTAGAGTTTATGGCACGCACAAAATGGTGTAAATGTCAGCGCTTCCACTATGGTATAGATCGGCTGCTTTGATTAATCACTGCAGGAAGGAACGTGCGAACAGTCAGAATTAGATTATACAAATGCGGGAGAGCACACCCACGTGCACAAAAGCGTATCCAAGTGTGCAATCCTTTAGTTTCGTTAACACGTTTTTGAGAGCATTACCATGTGTAATTGAGCGCAGTTTTATCAGCTGAGAGTGTGCTGCTATCGGTATAAGAAACAAAAAGAAAGCAAAGTGCACACAACGGTGAGCGGCAGTGACTAGAAACGTAAACGATTGCCGGTTTTGCACCGCATTCCAAAGTAACAGTACGCGACCGTCCTGCCCGCTCTAAGCGAAGAAGGGACTCTGGTAAAAGGCCGCAACTTTTTCAGTGCTTTTTCTCCGCCACATCAGAAGTTCAGGTCATTCTCAGCTTTAAAAAACAAACAAACAGAAGCTCGGCACTGATTTCGAGAACCTAGGTATCATTCCTTTGACAGCAGAGTATTAAAAAATTTTTTTTTCTTCGCCTCGTCGTGCGCAAGAGCAGTGACTGCCTCTGGCCAAACCTTGTCTCTAAAGTGCGTTACTTTCACCTCCGTTTTCCTCTTGCTCCCTGTTTTCCCCTCCTCTTATCGTCCTGGGTCGGTACTCGGCTGAGATTTCGCCCCTAGGTACACGGGTTCCCTCTTTCTTTCCCCATATTTTCTTGCTAGCGGGCTCTCTGCAGTTTCCGCGGCCCCTCCAGCAGCGCTTTAGGCGAGTAAACGAGATTTTAATCTCGTGTAGCGCACGTCAACTCGCAGCTCACATGTCGGATGAAAACGGGACAGAGCAGTCCGCCAGTGCTGTCCACCTACCTATTTGTTGCCTTGTGGCGCCCTCGTGATTACTTCCACCCGGAAAACGCCACCACGGAGAGCGGAAAAAAAAAAGAAAGAAAATGCGGCGCGCTCTGTTGTCAGCCTTGAGGCAGAAAGAAAGAGAGAGAGAAGGAGGAGAAAACATGCCATGAGTGATGAATATCTGTTTGCTAGCATTTTACCAGACCTCGCGACCCCCTATAACGTCTCATTAGTCTGCGGTTTCCTGCCTAAACATCGTTGAACATCCTTCTATACCTTTTCACTCATTCCTCTCCTGCTCTTTTTTTCTATCGGACGCTGGTACCTCCAGAAGCATAATCTTGTTGCTGTGTTGCTGCTGAAGCTATGCCGCTATTAAAAAAAAAAATCTATTTCAACTATGCAGTGAAATATGACACTACTTGGCAAACTCTTCGTTTACGAAGTAAGGAAAGAAAAAAAAAGCGTGAAATGATGCACTTTGCAGAAATGATGCCAGAGCAACCTTTAGGAACGTTAATTATCTGTCGTTACTTTTTTTAGCTGAAATACAATTTATCTTTGGAAGAAATGTCAAATATTATCATGATCATTTTCCCTATAGCCACCTGCTGCTTCATGGGATGATATATCAGATAGCTGAGGCTAGAATTCATTAGAAGATTCGGAGAGGGGCACTGTTCGCCGCTGTGCAGTGCGCACGCTAGGAGATAGCAGTGGAAACGCAATCACCAAAGCATTTAGTGTCGAGGGATGGAAATCGATGGGGGAATTAGTTATTACACCATGTGGCAGCAAATCTCCGGATGCATTTTAATGTCGTTGCTTTTCCCAAGGATGAAACTAATGTTTTTTGCTTTCCCTTACAAAAAAGCTTAATGAGTTTCTGAATAAATGTTAATTACATTTCTCATCATGCACATTAACATTTCTATACATTTTCTTGATGCATTTTTGATGAGTTTCACAAGAAAGTTGGCCACCGTGTTTCTGGTTGGTACCTAATGTGTGCATTTCTTGTGTTGACCAATGAGCGCCTGATGGCTTTCACTTTTGGATAAAAAGTAAAAGCTAAAGCGTAGCGAAGCACCTCAACTATATTAAAAGAAGCTAAAAAATAAAAAAAAATTAAAACTAAGCAAAGAAAACTGCACCCCTGGCGCAATTCGAACTCGGTACCTCTTAGTCCGCAGCTTTCCACACTAACCACTCGGCCACTGGGTGAACTGGTAACGTTGGTAACGTATTTGCTTCTTATGTCTGGACTGAATTCATAAGATTGGGACTTAATGTTTCGAAGCATGTTTCGAAGTGTACAGGCCATTGCGGCTGCTCTAACAATTACAACTTCTTGACCATTAGAACTTGCATCTAATGTTCTGAATACCTATGCGCACTATTCTGTCCACTGGAGTCATTTTAACATGTCGAGTTTGGCATCGCTGGCAAATTTATCAGCGCTGGCTCTTCGGTGGTTGCTACCTTGGGCGTAATTTTCGCTGAACACGGAGCTGTCGCACGAACCTTTAAGGAAAAAAAGTGCGACCAAGCTTCAATACCGGCAAGCGCAGCAGCGCCAACACTATTTTACTGGTAACTAAATCTTATTTGTATCTAAACATTTCGGGAAGCGATGCGATGACTGAGGGCTCGGCTAATCTATACGCAGAGCAAGAAGGAGCTCGAAAGCTTAAGAAACACGCAAAATATCATGCATTATAAAGAAGGCATTGCTTCTCGTGCCCTGGTCGCGTACATATGCTCCCAGGACGGTCCAGTTCCGAGGCAACGCACGGCTCGGGTTACGTCCGCGCGTCGTCGTCGGCGCAGGCAGGGTACCCCTGCTGGTCTTTTCGAAGCGGCCTGCTCGCAGGTGCAAGGAGGCATTGGAAATGGAGTGGCCGTGCGTCCGTTTGCTTGGAGGCGGTGTGGCAGTGCGTCGGTTCGCGTACATAAAAATATTCTTGCCCGTAACACCCTAGAGCATATTGTCCAAACATAGCACCCCTTCGCTTCGCAAGTGATTTGCAATGGCACAAAACCTAAGACTCAGGGTGTAAGCGTGTTTTGAATGAAACAAATGTCCAAAAAGTTGTTTTTGTTTTTACAGTGCATGCTAAGCAGAAATGAAAACATAGTAAAGGATATACATTCGCTTAGTGATGTATACTTTCTCTCATTTGAGAAAGTCAATGTATTTCCACGTTAGCTCCTATACAAAAATACTGTGTTTTCCAAGCACAAAACTTCTTGCGTAATCTCAAATGAAAGTCTGTCGCGGATCTCATGTTAAAACACATAAAAGTTGTTTCTTAGGCAACATACTACATATGCTAAACAGAAATGCAAACATAGGGCTCTGAAAGTGTGCAGTTAACAAGGAAAGAATATATATTCACTTAGTGATGTATACTTTTCCTCATTTGAGAAAGTCAATGTATTTCCACATTAACTCCTACTCAAAAATACTGTTGCGTTTTCCAAGCACAAAACTTCTTGTGTGATCTCAAAGGAAAGTCTGTTGCGGATGTGATGTTAAAACACATCTAATCTTGAATCTCCTTTAGTGGTTGATGACTCATCAAAAACACATTACGTGCGTAACATAAATTCAATATCTATTTTTGTAAGGGTTTATTTGAAAGGCGCCACAATACAGCGAATAAAATG